>NC_051846.1:172475633-172816270 GCF_002237135.1 Teleopsis dalmanni
AAAAAAAAATGAAAAATAAAACAAAATATGTGAATAAAAAATATTTTTTTATAGAAAGCATATAATATGAAATTTCCACTGTTATAATATTCGAATACAGTGAAAACTCTCTTCACGGTTATCACTCCCTCATCAATAACCAACAGTAACCAAAAATAAAATTTGGTTTTAGAAACATTGTGCATTCCATTCGAAGATTTTGAAATATCTTAACGAATAGATCTAGTAAACGAACACCTCTTCTAGTTCTATCCGTTTAGACATTTCAAAATTTTCGAATACAGTGAAAATTCTTTTGAGCGAACACTCATTGTGAGTCAAATTTTCGTTCTTTAGGAAAGTACGAGCTAAAAGGGGTTAAATTATTTGCTCAAATAATGATAAATACAAAAAAAAAAGATTTGGTTTTAGAAAAATTTTCTATTTAGGGTTTAATAAGTTCTGTTAATTGATTTTATAAGTTTCGAATATAGCGAAAACTCTTTTACGCGAATACTCATTGTTAATCAACTTTTGTTCATTCATGTTGGATGAACAGAAATAGTTAAATTGTTGGAAATAATAATAAATAAAAGTTTATAAAATAAAATAAAAAAAATTTAGAAAGTTGGTCTATTTAATAAAACTGTTAGGAGAGTTTATAAGTTTCAAATAAAGTGAGTACTCTTTGAAATTAATCGTGGACCAACTTTGGTTCGTTCATAAACGATCCTAAAAGAGATCCTAAAAGAGTGAAGTTACTGGATATAATTATGAACACAAAAATAGTCTATTTATTAAGTGTTCATTTAGGATAAGATAGAACCAGGAGAGTTTCTGCTAGGAGTTTCTGCTAGGAGAGTTTCAAGGTTTCGGTTATATTGAAATTTTGTTTATTAAGATGTTCCAAATAATGATAAATACAATATTGGGCTTTAGACAAATTATATATTAAGTAAGAATGTTCCTTGAGACCAGACTTTAGTCAAATAAAGTCTCTATAGAGTATTTGGTAGGCATTTTAGCGTAAATTATTCTAGTTTGAATATGATATAGATTTGAATATTAATGAGAAATTCATATTTAGCCTAAGGAGATGTCCACAATTCTCTACAAAAATATTTTAAAATTATTGACACAAGTTTTTTGTTTTATAACAAAAAATATAAGTGAAGCAGACCTTCATGAAATTTTTTACTAATTTAACTCATTTCGCTGATTATTTTAACTAATAGAGAGAAGTTAATTAAATCGACATAATAATAATAAAAATTTTTTGGAATCAAAAAAAAATGTTAAATGAAATTATTGAGTTATTAAATTAATAATTTAAATTGAATTTAAGGTCAGAAATGATGAAATCAATTATTTATTATCATTACTAAAACTTATTAATATTATATATAGGAATTATTTATATTAATTATAAATGAAATTCTATTTTTCTATAGTTTCTATTTTTTTAATAGAAACTATTGTTTTAATAGAGTTTTTTGTAAGTAAAATGAATTATTTATGCAATAAATAATTTGTTTATTTTTAATAATTATTATCATTATTAAATCTTATTAATATTATGTAAATATAGAAAGTATTTATATTAAATTTGATTTTTAATGTCAGTTTTGACGAAAGAAACTATATTCTTAATAGAAACTATTGTTACAATAGAAACGTTTTCGAAAGTTAAAGTTATTTTTTTTTTTATTTTAAACTAAATAAATAAATTTTTAACTAAATATTTTGAATAAAATATAACTTTTTCAATATAGTTTTTTATTTTTCTGAAATCAATTATTTTTATTTAAATTGATGTAGCATTTTATTTTCATGGAATTTAAATGCTGTCTAATTGCAGCATTTTGTAGTGATTTTTATAATTTGTAATTTTTAGATTTAATTTTAGACAACAATTGACGAGTGTGTATTATTTTTTTTTGCTGTTAAGTATTAGATATGCTTTACTGATAAAAAAAAAAAAGAATTTTATTTGATCAATTAAATATAAAATTGTATGTAAATATAAATATATATTTATAAATATATATAATATAAATAATATAATAATATTAATATACAGTCAAACTTCCATAACTCGAGGTACCATTTTGCAAAGAAAAGGTTCGACCTATGGAGACTTCGAGTTAGAGAATTTTTTAATTTTTTTTTTTATTTTTGAAAGAAATTAGAATTACACTAGAATTACATTCTAATATCTTTATTTATTTATTTGAAGTCAAATACACCACAGAAATTATAGTGAAAATATTCGGAAATTAGTGTTTGAGATTTTAAATTTTTTTCCTAATTTTCAGTAAAAAAAGATTCAATTTATTTCAAGCCTTATGGTGTCATAAGTCGTAGTATTATTATAGATGAACAATTTCATTGGTTTGGAAAAAGGAACTTTCCCTAACATCAGACTGGATTCATACTTAAAACAAAATTTGACTTATAGAATGCACTTTCACATATTCCAATTGGCACGTGACAATATATTTATTCGAGTTATGGAGAAATTCGAGTTAAAGTAGTTCGAGTGAAGGAAGCAGAATTGTAAGTAATTTGTTCTCTAAAACCCTGTTGCACTCTTTTTAGTTTGAGTTGTAGAAAATTCGAGTTATCGAACTTTGACTGTATAATTATTATCATATATATTTAATTATTATCATATATATAATAATATATATAAAAATATATTATAAATATATATAATAAAAATATGATAATAATAATAAATATTATTTTACATATACATATAATTATATTAATATAATAATATCATTATATATATAATTATTATTATATATATAGTAATATATATTATATAAATGTTTAATAAATATATATATTATATTTATTTTAAAATATATAAAATAAAATATTTTTTATTCACAACTTTGAAAAAGCCGCAATTTTTAATGAATTTTTGAATTTTTTGGATTAATTCCACACTTGTAGAAGTCATTGAACAAATTGACCACCTGTGGAATAAACAAATCTAGTTGAACGTATTGAAGCCATACAGTATCCACAAAATCAGACGCATTTTTTTTAATGAAGCACAAAACTTCCCGTAGTGAAAACTTGAATGGAAACCGCATTTTCTCGAGAAGAAAAACTTCGTTAACATTAATTGTAAAATAAAACAATTACTAAAAAATTATCACAATTCAAGATAATTTAAATATTTTTCTTTATTGCGAAATAATAACAAACTGAGTAATCTTTTTATGAATAAAATCTCAGAAAACAAAATAAAAGCAATTAGAATAAAAAATTATGTGGAAATGATTTTACTTAACAAAAAAAAAGTAAATAAGAAAAAGTCTGATGAGTAAATCTTAATGTGTGTCCGAACGTTTTATGAGTCACGCAGTAAAGATAAACTAAAAATTTTCATCTAAAAAAAAATATAAAGCATCCAGCAGTGAAAGTTCAAACCTTTTTATTAAAAAAAATTATTACGACATGGAACATATTCAATATTAGTAAATGTCTTATTATTTTTTCACTTTTTCTAGGTGCAAAGTAAATATTTAAGTGACACAAAAATAAAAACAAACCAAAAAACAAAAATAAAAGCAGCAGAAACACTCACATTCACTAATTTAATTTCTTGTGTTGTACCTTTTGTTTTTGTCGCGTTGTATTTTTTCTCGACTTTTCGCGTTTAGTACTTTATCTTTTTTTTACGATAAGTAAGTGTATTTATGTATCGTTCAAACTAAGTTATAAACAAATTATTTTAAATTAAACAACAAAAGCACCTTTATAATGCAAATTATTTAGTGAAAAGCGTACGACGACTTCCTTCCGCTTTCGACCGCTGCAAACAACAAGTAAACTTCAACTGAACGAAAACCACAAATTGTGTGCTTAAAGCCGACACAAGAATTGTTGTTGTGGATTCCATTTCACAATATTTGGTGTTGCCAGACTAATAATTTCTGTTAATTTGTAGTATATATTCTAAGGCAGGTATATATAGTATATATTATATTCAATACTAAATATTAAGCACAAAAATAATTTTTATAACAAAAAATGTAGAAAAAAAATAATTTAAGCAGTTTGTATAAAAACTACAACATAATATTAAAACGTTTTGTCAAAACCGTATAATAATTTTTAAAATGCTTATATATAAATAATAATTGTGATAGCTTTAAATGTTATTAACAATAATAATAAATAGACTTTTTTAACATTTTTTGTTAATATTTATTTAATTCTTTCAACTTTTATAAATTTGTTATGCGCATAGCTAGACCACGCTAGATGGCACAACGAACATTTATATGTGTTCAGTTTGACAAGTAAAGAACGAAACAAAATTATTACATGAATATAATACAAAATTAATTATTAAAACTTATACTGAAATAATATAAAAAATGGAATGTATATTTAATTACTGCGTTTTTTTTATTAGTTCTTATTAAAATAAAAATTTTAATGTAAATATTATGATAAAAACAAATTGCGTTATACATTTCGATTTAAAATATTGACAGTAGCTTTCTGCCGCTGTTTGCTTCTGGCGCTTTGCTCGTTTGTGTTGTACCTTCTCAAAAATTGTTTAACAATAATAAGTTCTGAATAATTTCAAGTCTTAGCACTGGCAATCTATAGAAATTTTTTCAAACAATTATATATAAAAAATATTAAAAAAAACAATGATAATGATAGTTAGCAACACTCAAAACAGCTGTATAATCAACAAAAAATCCAATTAACTAAAAACCAAATGTAGTTATTCATCACCATTTAAAAACACTTAATATTCACATTTAATAGTGTTATATAAAATTTTGAAAGAAGATGTATAAAAACATAAAATATGTCAATATGTGTCTATAAAAATTTATAAATAAATATATATATATAAACATAAATTGTATCATAAGTTTTATATTGTGTTCTGTTTAATGTTGTTCAGAATCAAAACGTAGTTTGAGAAGATTTAAAAGTTTATTAATTAAAACTACATTAAATGTCATTAATAAAATATTTTGTTAAAAATATGAAGGAAACGCGCTGCTGCTAAAAACAACATGTCTTGCAACGTGCAATACAGGTAGCTGCTATTCTGCGCTAGATGGCGCGAAGAACACTTATTTAAAATATATCATTTTGCTATTATTTTCTTGCAATTAATTATGTTGCATACAAAATTTTTATTAAATTATATATATTAATTTAAAATATTTAATAAAAATGTGTATTTAAAATGTGTGTTTAATTTATTTATATAAATCAATTAATAATATCCGTGTTCCTTTCAAAATTTATTTCAAGCGATGGAAGCATAAACATCGTTTAAATGCAGGTATGATCTTATTTTCTAGTATATTTATTTATCTTTATTTGTCATAGACAAAGAAAGTAATTAAGATTATTCCCTTGGTCTTTAAAATGCGAAGTCACAATTTTTTACGTTTACAATAAAAAAAAAACCTCTTAATAAACAAAAATGCACAATACACTTCACTCTGATACTAAACTTATTTTTTGTTGATTTGGACAAAATCAATTTAACTTTAAAATTTTTTAATGCAAATTGTAAGAAATTAAAATAAATTACAAATACTAACAAAATGTATTTTTGATATTAGGTCCATGTTGAGAAATATAATGCCAATGAACACTATCGGATAGAGGACTCAAAGATCTATATGTGATACTCAATGTCAATATTTTTAACTCCCGCAGCATCAGTTAAAAGATAAATAAATGATAATAATTCTAGTATAGTTAAAGCTTAGTGTGGTGCAGGGATAAGCCACCCAGCCACAAAAGAGTAAAAGTGCGGAATAGCACTAACTCAAATCACAACAACAACAACAACAACAACAACAAAAACACAACATAATGTCATGAGCTTCGAATTTGGAATAGGTTTTTCGCTATCAGTTTAATATATTTGAAATCATTAAATAGTATTAAATTTGGGTTTTTCTTGAAATTATGTAAAATCTATTCATAGTTGCTAAATTCAGTGATAAGCAATTTTGAAGTCTGAAGCAATATCAGAGTACATTGTCACCTACGACGGTATTCAGTATAGAGTGGACTATGAGATAGGAAGGTTGTTACGCTTAAGAGTCTTAAGTTAAATAATTAAAAAAAAAAAAAAAAATAAATAAATAAATATACAAAACTAAACGTTCACTAAGAACAAATAAAGACAATATATTATAATACAGAAAATAAATATTAAATTTTGAAACTAAAACTTCAGTTTGCCATCATGAATGGTTTAAAATATTTAATATTTTTACTCTGCGCAGTACAATTGATAAGTGCAAAAGCCGTAGATTTCCAACTCAAAGAATATAAAAAGATACAAAACAAAGTTACATTGCCAATGCAATATTATTATAGAAGACGTCCTGGACATCGTTGCCCCTACCCCACCCACAATGGATGTCGTCCCTAAATGAATTAGAATTCAGTAAAAACAAAAAAAAAACAAAAAAAAAAAAATTAATAAATAAAAATACTATAATTTCACTTAACAAAGTATTGAGTTTTATTTTATAGAAAAATATTAAATAAAAATAAAAGGTACTATTGTCTGCGTATAAGACATAAGATTACCTTCCGTTACGTGACTGCTACTGTTCGAATATAATTTCATTAGTGTAGTCAAAAACTTGTGTGACAAACCTATAGTAGCTAGTTTAAATAACATGGCATTTCTAGATATTGTATTAAATGCACATGAGAAATCGACAATGTCGACAATGCATATGTTTTCTTAACGTTATTTAAATTAAAGTGTTTTATATATTTCAGTTTGATCCGATCAAAAAATACATAAAGGATAGAGCCCTGAAAATATTTACGAAAACTGACAGGCTAACAGCTAGTTATCTAATCTCAGAATGGTTACAGGCTCTTCGGAGAGGTATGCAGATCTGGGGTCAATTATTACTTAGTTTGATGAAATGGTAAACAATAATCCAGTCAAGGTGTAGGAAGAGGTTTTGAAGAAACCTTGCAGTTAATAGAGAGTAAAAGTGCTCAAGTGCATTGACTCAACTAGCTTCAATATAATAATATATGTCAGATTAAAAATGTTATTGATAGTTGTGTGGGATCTGCAGTTATAAGAGTAGATATTTTATCGAGTAGTGACAGGCCACAGTTTGTGACAGTTTGTAACTATATAATGCTCTCTTTTTTGTTTTATATATTGGTTTAATTATCGATCTCGAAAACGAAGATTTTACAATACCGTACAGAAATATATAATTATATATCGTTTTTCATTCGTACTTGTTAATTTTATTTGAAATGTTAGAGTTTTTATTTATTTAATTTCCTACTATATTTCACAACCTTCACAGCGTTACCTATGTATTTTTTCTATATTTTTCTATATTCACGTGTTAACCATAAGTAACTTTGTCTCCTATTTTACAGAACCATGGAACATAATAACTACACGGCAGTTAAGCAATTTGTGACAGACCCAGAAATTATATTTTTTTATTTAAACTTCAATTTTAAATAAAATTCAAATAAAATAAGTATTCTATACTTTTAAACGCTTTTTTGTTCAAAATGATTTAATTTCAATTTTAACTCTGCGATTAAGAGCCTATTACACACCAAAAATTGTTGTCAACGATCGTTGTCGTTCGTTGACAACAGAAAAAAACAACTACAAGAAATTGTCAGAACAGAATTCTGCATAGTATATATAGCACTTCTGGGTTTTGTTCAGCTTTAGAAGAATACAAATAGAAGCCACAGAAAGCTGCCATAAATATAAAAAAATTGTATTAATTACCTTTTAAAGTTGTTTATTGCAATAAGTTAAATGTAAAAGTATTATAAAAAGCCAGAAGTTCAACCTTAATACTACGCTACTAGTCGTTATCTTGAGAAGTAAGCTATATAATGGGGAAATTGCTTAAAATAGTTGAGCCTATTGAGCCTACTTAAATAGTGAATGTAATTTGTTTTATGATTTATTTTATTTTTAATAAATAAAAAAATATTGATAATATAATATTGTGAGCCTTTTACTAATGCACAAAAAATTGTCAAAAAACTTCATATAATAATATTTTCCATAAAATTTGGAAATGGTATGAACTTGATGAAATGATGTTAGTATTAGGATGTTGGCATTAATGAACAGTCTTCTCTAATTTCTATATATATAGAGTATACATATTGAACATTAACGAACTGTCTCCTCTAATCTCTATATATATAGAGTATATAGTATAGTATGGATTGCGATTCTGCTCGCATAAACTCTAAAACGTAGAGTATGTTAAGTAGGCTTTTTAGATATACACTTTTGACAGGAAAAGTATTACTTATACTTTTTAGATATTTATTTGATAGAGAATAATTCTTGTATCTTCTAAAGGTTGAAATCATAGTGAGACTAAAACACGTCTCATTAACTATAAACATTTTATGAGTACTTTAAAGTAGAAAATAAACCATTTAACTAATTTTTATTAGAGTCTTAATATAAAGGGTTTATTTGTAATGTTTCGAGCTTGCAATCAAAAACTATTTAGTAATTCATTATTGAGCTTTTAAATAAATTAAATGGTTAACGTAATTATTGAGGAGTAATTAAAATATAATTAAGTGTTTAGAATATTATATTCAATTTAATCGTAATGTAAAGTTAATCAATAACTGTATTTCAAAAAGAAAAGCTGACACTAACTGTACAGTTCGAAAACTATAAAGTGAAGTTTAATAGAAAAGAAATATTAAAAATTTTAGTTTTTAAAAATATACTAATATAATTTAAATTCATTATATATTAATAATAAATTATTTAATTAATTACGCACCTATAATGAAAATCAAAGCGAGTAGTTTTCAAGGAAAAAAACAAAGTTTTGCTGCATATTTTACGGAAAGCATTCATTATTTTTGCAGTTCAACGGCTCTTCATGCAATGAAATTTATTGGAGACTCTACGGTACCGGTTTGGGGAAGGTGATCTCAGTTTTAATAATAATTAATTTTACATATATTAATTACTTTTAGTAAAGAAGGACAGTGACGCAATAATAAAACAATATTGTAAAAGCCGTTTTAGTAATTTTTTTTTTAGTTAAAAAAATTGCTGTTATTCAGTGACCTTTCTTGATAAAGTAGACTAAAACATTTCCAGTATTTTCAGTATGTTCAGTTTTATAACGTTTTAACGAATAAATAACTTTATTTGAAGATTTACTTTGAACTTAACCTTTCTGCGTTTGTGACGTTTTTTATACTGATTTATACTTTCCTAAATCATCTCAATTTCTGAACGTTCACTAGATTGTTCATTATTTAAATTTTTATATATTATATAGTATAGTGTTAATTATTAATTAATTATAAAATTTTGTTATTAAATAAATTTAATAAAATTAAAGTAATATTATTTCAATTAATTTTAATACAATATAAACATAAAAATAAATAAATAAATTTATTTAATAACAATTAATAAATTTGAGCTATCAAATCATTAGCAATACATACTATTTATTATCAGAATTTGTTACATTATTAAATAATTAACAAGTACTTAATAATTTTATAAGTATTAAAATAATAAATTTATAATAATTTATTATAAAAATTTTCTTGTTTATTATTAAATATTTTATTAAAATTGATATAATATTATTGTAACAATTTATTACATTTGTTGTTATTATTACATTTATTTATTATTAAGTAATAAAGAAGTTAATAAATTTAACAATATTTAATTTGATTTGACCCCTCAAACTATGATTACTTTTTGGTCTACATATTATATATATTATTGAGTTTTTTTACAGATTATTTTTTTTTATATCATTTGGAATGGTGGTCTCATCAGCAGTTTATTTCGCACTCGATGTTTTTGACAACTGGCAAACTATGCCTGTCATTATTAGCATGGATTCACATACCACTAGTGTCACAGAAGTCCCATTTCCAGCGATTACGATCTGTAATATGAATGGCCCAGTAAAAAGTAAAGCCGAGAAAATGGCTGTGTAAGTCACACAAAGGGAGAGAGAGGGACAAAGTGTGAGAGAAGGAGGTAGAGAGAGATAAAAATAGATATAGATAAAGATGAAATGAAAGAAAGAGAGAGAAAAAGTGAGAGCAAAAGTGAGATGTAAGAAAGATAGAAAGAAAAAAGAGAGAAAGAAAGAAAATGAAAAACAGAGAAAAAAAATTGAGAAATAAAGAAATAGAAAACAAAACTTGGAGGAAGAAAAGAGGAAAGAAAAATACAAAAGAGAGAGATAAAGAAAGAGATAAAGATAGATATAAATAAAGATAAAATAAAAGAAAGATGAAACAAAAGAGGGAGGGAGAGAAAGATGTAGTGAAAGAAAGAGCGAAAGGAAAAGAGGAAGAAGGAGAAAGAAAAAAAGAGGAAGAAATTGAGAAAGAAAGTAAAAGAAAACCAAATTTAGAGAGAGAGAAAGAAAAATGTTGAAGTAAGAGAGTGCGAAAGAGAGAAATAAACAAACACGTGGAGAAAGATAAAATGAAGCTTTCCAATTTTATTTTAGAAAAATACAGAACAGAAGAGAGATTAAGAGAAAGATAGAGACAATGTAGAGAGAAGGAAAGAGAAAGAAAGAGAGAGAAATAAAAATATGGCCAAAGTAAAAGAGAGAGATAAATAGAGATATGGAGAAAAATAAAAAGAAATGAGAGACAGAAAAACAGAGAGAAAAAGAGAGAGGCAGAAAAAAACAGGGAAAAGAGAGAGAATAAGAAAGAGAGAAAGAAAGAATGATCGAGAAAGAAAACGAAAGAAAGTAAGACAAAAGAAAACTTAGAGTGAGAGAGAGGGAATACGAAAGAAAAATGTTGTAAAAGTAAGAAAGAGAGAGAGAGAGAAAGTAAAAGAAAGAGGGGTAAGAAAACAAAGAGCAATATTTATATTTATATACATATAAGATTTAATTTATAATTTCACTATATAAATAAACTTATTTATGATTCAGAAACTCTACAAATTATGCATTACTACAAAAGTTTTGTAATATGCGAGTCAGCTTCAGCGAATATCAAGCACAAAAGAGCAAGATCGCTTTTAGTGAATATTTAACAGAGGTACAGATTGATGTTAATTATATATTTTTTTTTAATTTATTAAATTTTAAAAATTTAATATTTCATATTTATTAAAGCGGTTCTACTAATGCTTACTTGGATTGTTGATTACATATAGTATGTACGTATACTATATAAAAACCTTTCTTTACCTCCTTTTCAAGTTATTTTTAAAATATTAATAAATTAAAAATTAAAATTATAACCGAATAGTGAAAATAATTTTTTTTTTTAAAAGATATATAAAAAACAGTTTCTACCCTGTGATAATTGATTGCTATAAACATAATTTTTGTTTCTATATTTGCCCATATTGCAAAGGTTAATATAGTTTCTATTTATGATCGACTAAAGAGTTAATGGATTGACAAACAAAGTAAGCAGTTGTAGAGATAACCCAATTAAAAATATTTGTAAAGCTTATATTACAAATTATGTTTTTATTGTTTAAAAAGTGGTTTAAATTAAATTTAATTTTAATGTCACTTCTGATGTTCGTGACTATTTTACTTAATAGATACTATTGTTGAAATCTCTCTATTAAAATGTTTTTATATTAATTTCTTTCTTTCTTTCTAGAATTATCAACCATGTGAAAAGATGCTTTTGTACTGTTCTTTTGCTGCTACTGAGAAGAATTGTAGGAATTTCTTCAAGACTGTGATAACTGACGAAGGTCTATGTTGTGTGTTTAACACATTGCATCCATCGCTACTTTATAAAGGAAGGTCGGTACCATTTTCTAGTAAACATTTATTCAATTACGAATATTACGTATTACATATAAGAAATACCAGAGTTTAAGCCTTAAGTTTATATAACTGACAACTCGTTTCTCTTACATATTTTCGAAATATGTGTTAAACAAAAAATATTTATTTATCAATTTTAATATTTTTTAATCCGAAAAATATGTAGTGAAATGAAATTTTATTTAAATCAAAAATTATATAATATATATTCCAATATATAACATATACTTACATCCAACGAACGATTAATCCCAATAATAAAATCAAAGAAATTTATTATTTATTGAGATAACTTATTAGAAATAATTACTTCATTAGATTATTTATTTAACCTTAATTTTTGAGAAACCCAACTCATTGACTAAATCTCATATAACTTGGTTAAAGCAATAATTTTATACTCAAAAAGAAATGAAATTAAATCATTTTGAGGCATATATATCCAACTAACAAATCTATTTAATGATGAAAGCAACTGTCTGAAACCAGAACACCGATAATGGAAATCATGTTAAAGACAAATAGCAATTGATATAATTAAAATATAAATAAAACACATTAGAATTTATACAATTAAATGTCTCTGTTTACCTTCACGCATATAGCAGTTTTTTTTAAGCACATGAGAATTATAAATGTTTTACCACATAAAAAAATAAATTATTTAGTCTCAATAAACAAGTTATGTGAATGAATACAGAATACAGAAAAAGAAATATAATCGTAAATGAACGTTTGATACAAGCTTAGATATGTTGCGTTAGTATTAATTTTATAAAATAAAGCAACTATTCACATACAGTTTATCTAACATGTAGTAACATTATATGGTAATAATAAATCATATATAATATAATATATAATAATTATATTTTATCTTAAAGTTTTCCTTATTTTTAATAAACATTAAAATTTTAAAGATATGATTTTGTAAGTGATTATCACTCAAGTATCGGCCGTTTGCCCGTTGATTGGAGTCCAGAAACTGGATATCCATCTAAATTACCACTGTATTATTATCCACGTGAAGGAAAAGGTGTATATAACAGTTTCGTTTTTAAATGTTTTGTTTTAATATTCTTAATATTTTATAGGTGCTGGTGTGTCCTTGGGATTTTCACTAGCAGTCAATGCAGATATAGATGAATATTTTTGTTCCTCGACTAATGGTGCCGGTTTTAAGGTAATTTTTTTTTTTTGGTGATAATAGCGGTTATTTGAGATTTTTTTATTATAAATAGATTTTTTATAAAAATTTATCATATTACATTTAATATAGACCAAAAATAGATTATGAGTCTAAAAAGTACATTCGTAAGAGCTTTTCAAAAGTTAAATTTATTTTAATTTTATTTATTTATTTAAGATTTATTTATTTTAATAATAGTTTTGATAGTTAAATTTATTTTAATGTAATTTATATATATAGACAAGAATTATTTATATTATATAGTGAATAGATATAGAAATTAGAATAGAGATTCTTTGCTGGAGAAAATAGAAAATATACGGGGTACTGGCTGGCAGTGGAGTAAAGTGCTTCTAACCAATCTCTTAACAAAACAGAAGATGTTCCGACCTTTGAATGAAAGCCAGAATTTTAGCCGTTTAGGATATTCTTATATCTGGAAAGGATATTATTGTCTAACAATTTCGTCCTGGTTGCGAACTTAGCCGGATAGTTACAGAGAGACTATCTAGTTTAGATATTCTGTCAGTTTCTTCAGACATTGTTGTTGGTTTCTTTGTTGTGATGTTAACCTGTCGGATAATTCACCAATAATCTTTGCTCTATTGTAATAAAATGGGACGCGATACCGTAGTTGTAAAGACTAAAATATTTTTTTAACTGACAGTTACCTAGAGGGTGTTGCTAGTAGCGTCTTTTTTCGGCTACAAAATACTTTTGTAATTGATAAATCGTTGTGGACTCACTTATTCCACAATAAGGCTTCTGTGGGCCACAATTATATGGCTAAAGATACTACAAAAGGGATTTATGGTACATGAAATCATTAAGATGTTCACGTGATTCTGTATTTATAAGATTAATATTGTGGACCTCTAATTAGTATAAAACTAAAAATATTAATTCATGTCCCTCTTTTAATTCCAATTATAGTCGCAGATATTATATATATTAACTAGTTAAAATGATTTAATTCATATTGTTTTACCCAGATAAGTGTACATAATCCAATTGATGCTCCAAATATAAAAGATACTGGTTTGCCCATAGAAATTGGTGCAGAGAGTCGTATGCGGGTCACACCCAGAGGATTCGAAGCTGTGCCAAGTTTACGTGATATTGAACCAAAAAAACGTCAATGCTATTTCAACAATGAGAAAGAGCTCGCCTATTTTAAATATTACTCTCATCGGAATTGTGAAATGGAATGCGATTCAGATTTTATGTATCGGCAATGCCACTGCATACCCTTCAACATGCCAATGATATATGATAATGTCGCAATTTGTCATGTGGAGAATTTCGACTGTATGGTTAATGCCGAAAGAACCAATTTTGATGAAGAGAGTTTATCTTGTCGGGAGGAGTGTTTGCAGAGTTGTGATGAGTTATATTATTATAGTGAAGTAACTGCAATAGCTTTGACTTCAAAACAATTCAATGCTCTCAATCGTGTGGCACGCAATCTGTCAAAGGAATTTTTACAAGAAAATGTTGCCATAATACATATTTACTTGAAGGAACCATTTTATCGCAACAATGTCCGTAGCCCCTATACACGTTTTACAGATTATTTGTGTGAGTATTGAAGGCATGTTATATAGTACGAGTATATACATTAACATATATTAAAATTATTATATATTTGGATGTTATTTGATTTTTGCAGCTCAAACGGGTGGTATTATGAGTTTAATGATGGGGTTTGGTTTCATTTCGATTGCTGAAGTTTTACATTTTGTCATAACTCGTCCAATATTGTGTTATCTATTTAAAAGACCTCTCCGAAAAGTTAGTGCTAAGAAAAATAGCTCAAAAATTGGTAAAATTGCTCACAAACAACAGGTAATTGATTAAAATTTGTCCGTTACTTTTAAATTAATTATAATTATAAACCAATGTTAATTTGACGAGAATTTATTTTGAGTTTGATTGTAATGACTACATACATACAAATATCTCTAAGTTTCTATATGTATTAGATAGTGGGAAAAAAATAATAAATCAAATTTTATAACTTTTTAAGGACACAACTGTATACCGCTTACCATCACAGCGTTCGAAAGGTATAGCAAAAGAAATTCTCTCAAAGAAGTATATATCTAAAAATATTCAAGACCTAAAAGGAGCTTCAAATTTTCATTCGGAATATAAGCAGAATTATTCTAACAACTACAGTTTTATGGAATAAATATTATGTTTTAAATGAATAATTAATACTGGCAATAGAATGAAAATATATATTATTATTGTAAATTAATATAAACAAATATTGTTAATATATGTATAATTATTTAAAAATTAAATACTATTTTAATTTTTTCAGTGACAGTTAGTATAAAGCTCAAGGGTACATACTATTATTCTTCCTTTTTTCTGGCATAATTTGTAGTTGTGATGAAGACAGCGAAGTGGTAAGTAGACCCATATCACTAACCAGTAATGCATATGGCTACAGAATGAATGTACACCACAAAATAGGAAACAAAAAATAATATTTTTGCCTTATGTCTCTATTTATCGACTAGATACACGTTTCCATTTTACTTTTCATTTTTAAGTCATTTACATTACATAGAGTAACTTACCATAATTCCTAACTTTTATTGTCTTCTCTTTGGGTAAGAAGTAGGAATTCGCGTATTAAAATCCAGTTCTGTTGTCTTATGGTTCAGAAAATTACTCGGAACACCAAAACAATCCGGGCATATCGTTAACATTAAACAAACTATTACTGAGTTCTTTCTTCTACTTCTTGATAAAAGATGCGAAGACTCAAAGATATGTAGGCATCTGTGTGAAAGTTGGTCACTTTTCATTAAAAGGAAATCCTATACTCTCATTGAGATACTTCGTAGAGATATCAGTCTTGTGGTGGGTTTACTCACATTTAATTGTAGATTAGAAAATCGTGCTAGAAGATTGAATCTCTCTTTTAATTTGGATTGCCGGTACAATCTAATTTAACATATTGGTGTCTTGTAGTCTATAGTTGACTTCAGATCAAACTTAATCAAGTTACGATCTCCATTTTAGATGTAAAACAATTGAACTGTCTTTGTAAGAAGCTGAGATGTCACCATATAAAATCTATTAAACATTACCTGCTTCTTGAAAGAAGGATCAAAGTGATTGAATTTGAAGTATAATTGTCTGTGAATCATTATAGGCGTGTTAGTTGACCTCCTCTTCTGTCTAAGAAGAGATCAGCTTATAATAACAACATCACATCAAGTATTTTTTGTTTAATGTAGACGCAGATTACTTTTTAGAAGTTCCCTCTAATACAAATTATATTCTTGAATTAGAAATTGTGATATATTTTTGTTGTGCTAGACCTCTACCTTATGTGATGAAATTTGAAATTTGTTAACGAATATTTAGGGATTTTTGGACCTTGAAAAAAATATATAGGTTCATATGACTCAAACTGAACTATTTTTACCTTAAGTGATGTTTGACATGCTTAATAATTACATAAACATATCAACGTATTGATTATATATCAAAAGTTTAGTATTAATGTTCTGATTTGTTTAAAAGTTATAGTGCTTCTTTTTCTGTCTGTCTAGTGTCAAAGTTTATAAGATGAGAGTATATGATGATTCAACATGACATGCCATATAAAAACCTAATGCCATAGCTAGAGCACATTTGCTTTTTGGAAATGTGGGTATCGTTCTCTTGGTGTAATCCCAGTTATGTATAGGGTATAGCTAGTGCAAGAGTTACAATCTATATATTTTATAGATAATGTCTTGAAGATATAGGTTCTGCAGGACTTAACATACCATATATTACATAGATGTAGATTATCTGTCGGATATAGGTTACGTAGGAGTTAGCGTTCCATATATTACATAGACATAATTTATCTTAAGGATATGTCCTATGCAGAACTTAGTCATAGTCATGCAGAACTTTATCATATATTATAAAGTTATGAATTATGTATTGGAAAGGGCTCATGCAGAAGTTTGCATTCCGTATATAGGTTAAAGATAATGCTAACCAAATGAAAACAAAAAAAAATTCCGTATTTGTTCACAACATTTAATTTTTTATTTAAAACCCAGTTAAAAAAATAATACTTAAAATATTAATTTTAGAAGTCTTACAAAGTTTTAGTAAATTTTTTCGTCTTCGAAACAATACTGAGATTGTAATTAGGAAATTTCGTTGAGCAATTAACTGCATCAGGAGTAACTTAAGAGATATGTTAGAAAACTTTAAACATTTTTAGGTTTTATCTTCAAATCTTCATAACTCCCTACAGAGCTAGAAGACTTTAAGCTCATTGATTATTTTTAGTTACTTCTCAGTGAAGTAAAAGATAGTTTAAAATCCTTCAATTTCGCCTTCCTTGCGGTAGTCCGCATTAGCTACAACTTTATTGCGAAAACGTTCAACGCCACAAACAGCTGAACCGTGTTCACGATAGCGATCTGTCTTATGTCCTTTTTCCTCAAGTTCCTGTATAAACTGATTCAAGATGCCATATTCGTATTCCAAAACATTTGGTATCAACTGATGATGGAAACGTGCAGCATCGATGGCTTCTTTGATATTTTCATCAAACCATAGCACACGTATAAGGATTTGCACTAGCGCTGAAATGATTTTGGTTCCACCGGCTGCTCCAATAACTAGGCGCACCTCACCATTTAGGGTGGTCACAATAAGGGGTGACATGGATGACATCGGACTCTTGCCTGGCTTGATACGATTCTTTTTCGGTATGTTGGGTAACTTGAAGTAGTTATCAATACCCTCAATGTTAAAGTCATGCATGGCATTGTTAAAAATTATGCCGGTGCGATTGCCACAGTGGCCACTGCCAAAACTGTTTGGAGAATACAAAAAATTATTGCTTTTTGATAATATCAAAAAAGCCACTAAAGTCATTACTTACTAAAAATTAATGGAACTGGTTATGGACACTGCATCACCATTTGGTGCCACAACTGAGATATGTGCTGTGCCACGTTCTTTTCTACCAATCAACTCTTCATCGGCTCCATAGTGTTGGGAATCATTGTAAGTGTCGATATCGTCAATTAAACTGGCTAACTTTTCAGTATAAACTGGACTAGATAAATTGGACAGTAACTATATAAAAACGTAATGGATTAAAATAGGAGAAACAATTTTATTCCAAGTATATACTTCTAAACTCATATCTGCATCCAATTGCCAACGTTTCACAAAACCGAACTTAAGTGCTTCCACAACGCGATGTATGAGAATCGCATCCATTTTACGTTTACGCGCGAAATCCGACTGAAAGTTCTGTAATATTTTCATAACGAAACCAATGATGTAACCGCTAGCTGGTGGTGGCATGAAGTGTAAAATATGTGCCCCCAATGGAAACGTTGTTGAAGATGTGATATCTGTTTTATACGAGCTTAAATCCTTTTTAGTTATAATACTATTAAATTCCTTCAGGTCTGCTATGATGTCATCTGCTAAAACACCTTCATAGAAACTACGCGCACCTTTATTAGATATGTACTCTAAAGTGCGGCATAGTGCATCCGGTGGTTTTAAGTATTCGCCTATCTGTAGAAGCTCATTAGTTTTTGGATTCACAAACACTTCCCGTAATTGTTTATCATTCATAATTTTATCCTTATTTATTTCCAGTGCAAAATCCAGATGTTCAGTAACCAAGAAGCCTGCATTACATATTTCAACCGTTGGTGCTACTATATTCTTCCAACGTAATTTGCCAAAACGCTCATAAGCTACTGCATAACCCATTACCTCTCCCGGTACACCAATGGACAAACTAGAATGAAACTCTGCACTTGCGTTATTAAGCATACTTTCGCTGGCTCCTAAAGGAGCCACCTCTCTGCTTGTTATACTGTAGCTACGTTTTTCTTCTGCTATATAAACGTTCATCAATAAGCCACCACCAATGCCCATACTTTGCATTCCTACTAGTCCTTGACAGATTGAGGCTGCTATAGCGGCATCTACAGCGCTGCCGCCAACTTTTAAGACTTCACTGTACATAGAAAGTTATAATTATATCAAAATCTATTATATTCTCTCATATAACACTATTTACCTGCCAATAATGCTACATATTGGACCGTCAGAGCAAACAGCTGCTTTTTCGTATATATGCATAATCGAGACGGAAGGTAGTTGCGGTACAATTGGATTGGGTGGTATGAGTGAACTGCTTTCATAGGTTTTAAGTTTTGATGATTTGAAAAATTGTTTCACTAAATATAAAGAGTTTATTAGTAAGAGATATAGGTTATATCAAAGTACTTACGGAAATTGAGCCTTTGTTGCACAAGTAATGCCATCAACATGAAGCACAAGCAGCAAAGGAGTAAAAATAGGTGCATGGCAATCATCGTGTCGAGTTTATTTGAAAAGCGTGCGTTGGAAGGATTTCGATTTACATTTCAATTTATTTCATTTAGAAACTAATTGCTTTTTGGTGAAATGATCTTTTAATTTTTCATTTGATGTAAAAATTAAAGAAACCACCAAGACAAAAGTTGTGCATATATCCTTTGATGCAATACACAAAGGACTTGCGCAGTTGAGAATGTGAAACGTCAAATTTTTGTTTCCTGGTCGAGAGGAAAACCCAAAATGCTGAGTTAATTTGTTAAAGGAACATTCACAATCTGTAAATGTGAATTATTTACTTAATTCATTTAAAAATATTTTTGGTATAAAGTTCATTTGCAGTGCTCAGAGAATTGGAGTCTTCTTACCAATACTATTTTCTGAGAGTATGATATTTTTTGTAAGCTTAAATCATATAACGATATAAATATTTTGTTTATTCATATTAGTCCTGTTTATCTTTGGATTTGTCAAAGAGTGGAAATATTCAGATATGAGCATATAGTGCTAAAAGTCTTAACTTTCCAAGTATTTATAATGTTCATTTAGCATCAAATATTTCGTGTCTTAAAAAATTCAATTAGAATGAACAAAATGAATAAAAATTAATCAAAGCTATATATGTTACGTATTCAATAATTCGACAATCCGATAAGAATCATTTTCGAAATAAAAAGAAACTTAAAAAATAATATCTATTATATATAACAACATCATATATAATAGTGTCTATATATTATCATCATATACATTATGTTGATAACATATACTGTCTTTATATTAAAAAAAATTATTAAAAGTGTTGACGTGAAAATTGCCCAACAGCCGGTACTGCGGCCAGAATTGTCCTATTGTACTATACTGTCTTTAATAGTTCTTTACATGATTTAAAAGTAGTTTATCTAGTTTAATTGTAGTCGTATGAACAAAGTTGCTAAGCAGTCAGAATTCCAAAACGAGATAAAAACCGCACATACATTACAATGGATATATATATATACATATATACTGTATACTAAGTTCTTTAGTAAGTAAGTTTTTTACTCCACTGCCAAGGTATCTAACTCATCGTCGTAATCTCTTTTTTATATTCTACATACTAAAGAACTTCCCACTCAGCTTCTTCAACCTTTTTTTTATAGGCCTCAGCAATCCTTTGGTCTCTATTTTAACGGAGTAGATATAATAAACTGCTTCAAGAGTACACTCTTTAAGATTCTTACCTCTTTCTTACAAAGTACTAATTTAAGTATAAAAAAAATATATTTATATATTATTTATATATTTTTTTATATTCTACACACTCAAGGACTTCCCACTGAGCTTCTTCAACCTCTTTTTCATAGGCCTTAGCAATCCTTTGGTCTTTATTTTAACGGAAAAGATATAATAACCTATTCCATAGAGTACACTCTTCGAAATTCATACCTCTTACAAAGTACTAATTTAAGTATAAAATATATATATTTATATATTAACTGGTATACAATTATGTATACTCTGTTGTTACTCGTAGCTTAGATAAATTTGGTCATTCAAATACTAAACTATCTATGTTTCACCACCCTGATAACTGCAATACGATCATAGTCAGATATCCTTTACAGTCTGATGGCTGAGATTTTCTCAACTCGTTACTTAGAGTTGGTTTTAGTGGGTTCAAGTGTAATACTGTGGTTTTCGATGCTTTTAAC
Organism: Teleopsis dalmanni; assembly: GCF_002237135.1. Lineage (NCBI taxonomy): Eukaryota > Metazoa > Arthropoda > Insecta > Diptera > Diopsidae > Teleopsis > Teleopsis dalmanni. The sequence continues at coordinate 172,496,723 of NC_051846.1, forward strand.
CAACAAAAAAAAATTTATTTTTAATTTATTTTTATTATTAATTTATTAATTTATTTATTTATTAACATATTATTTATTTATTAACATATTATTTATTTATTAACACAATATAATAGCTTTAATCATAAAAAATTATATCTTTAAATTATACATGTAAATATTGCATTATTTCCTAATATTTCCAAATATAATCAGGCTTATTATTTTTATTTGTCTTTTTTTCCCCACTAAATTGCTTTTAACTATTCTACAACACAAAACTGTTATACAAAAAAAAAACAACAAAGATCAAGTTGTTCTACTGGTCCCTTTCAAAAATCAATTGCTTTTACCTCTATACATTTAACTGTTATATTCCATTAACGGTACCATCTTCGTTAATATTAAAAAAGAATTGCAAGAAAAAGACAACGTCCATATTAATTACAACAACATTAACTTTAGTAGGCACAAGAAAATTTAACGAACATATTTTTCAGTTGCCGATTAACTTGCGTCGTGTTTAGTCGTGGAAAAAGAGGAAAAAGAGTAAATAGTTTTCCAAAGATCATTAATATTTAATATTAAGTTTTAAAAGTTTGAATTTGATCATTAAATAGTTAAATGTAATAATGTTTAAATAATAATTTTGGATTATAAGAAGGATATATTTTTTATTAACAATATAAATGTGTGATGCAATACTTTTTGTGGATTTAAAATTTAGTGCGTGCAATAAATTTTTTTTTTTTGCTTATAAAAAAGGAGTAAAGTGTGAAACAAAATGGAATTAAAATAAAAACACAACAACAAAAATAATTCAAGCAAGCATCAAGTTAGAGTTTAACGTTACCTCAACTAATTGATTTAATCCTTGGAAATGATAGGCAATATTCACCCTTTATAAAAAGTGGAGAATGCGAGCGAAGATCAAATGAGAACACCAGTGCAAAGTTGTTAGTAAAGTTAGATTTATCTGCGTAAGTAGTTTAACTATTTTTATATATTTTTTTTATTTTTTTTTTGTTGAAAAATTATTAATTTAAATATAATATTTAATTTTAAAGTGTTTAAGAAAAGTAAAAATATTTCTAACCAGTATTCTACAATCTGATCAATACTCATTAACAAAAAATGGTATAGTTTATTCGGATACATAAATATTTAATATTAGTTATTTTAGTAAAATTTATTTATTTTTTTATGTTAATTTGAATGTAGTCTCTTTATTGAAATTTACAATAATGAATAAATAATGAAATCGAATAATTTGTAATAATTAACTCAATTTTTAGAGTTCATCAACTATTATCAACTAATAGTAGTATCAATATTACTATAGTAATAGTATCAACTATTAAAAAATTATATATAAAGTCTCCACAATGTAATATTCTCTTAAATATTACATATAACAACTTGTAATTTTTAATGTTATCAAAGTAGTTGCACATATAATAATATTGTAAAACTATACTAATCCGGTTTCAATAAATTTGGACTTAACCCGGAGATTATTGAGATATTTGGACTTTCGAGAGTTATATTAGAAGTCCACTATTTATATATATATATATAAATATATATATATTTATTTGTATATAAATTTATATATATATTTATTTATATATATATTTATTTGTACAACTAAAATTAATAATTTCCTGCATTCAATAATTAATTGATATATTCACATAATAAATGACAGACTAATTTAGCAAATAGTAAACAAAGCCGAATAAAACATACATACGTATATATACAGAACTCATAGACGTATATATATATCACTAAACCATAAAACAGGCACAATATATTATTAACATTTATGAAAAATAAAAACACGTTTTTATATTTATTTTAATATATTGTTAAATATAATAGTATAAACAGTATAAATCAAATTATATAAAAATAAAATGTAATGCATATTATATGTGCAGCGCTCGCACATACTTACTAGCCGCGTTTCTCAAACAGACTGGCTTCTTTATTTTTATATCATATATACTATGCATTTTCTAATTTCATCCGAATTACAAGAGAATCCACATTATCGACAATGTACGAAGATCTACTGTATATATTTTTCTGTTCTGCGTAATCTTGATGCTCTTCGAATTTATTTTTGTACTTTCACTTGAACTTGTTTTGTTCGTTGCCAATAATGGGGAATTTTAGGGCTTCGTGGATTTTCTAATATTGTATACCATATACCGAAAGCCACTTGTAATTGAAAGAAACATTTTACATTATGTACACTGGATACTGGTTGAGCAAGCATTGACCCATTGACCCATTCTCTATACCTAGACAAATTTCTTTAATATTGTAAATAATACTTTGTAATATAAATTAGTTCTGTTTACGAAAAGCTTTTGAAGGATCAAAACACACATTTTCAAATATAATAGTAAAATTTGTATTGAACCCATAATTTCCCAGTATCAAAGCAAAGAGAATATTAAAGAATCATTTTGAGGCGCTCCTACAATTATTATAAACAATTAATCAAATCTTAAACAAAAACAAATATATATTATGATGCTAATGGATGTTGGCGGTATTGTTATTGCCAGCCTGAACGCCATCCTGGTACAAAGTACTATACTTTCATCTGACTTCCAAGAATTTCCTGTGCATTTTAGAACCAACGTTATTGTTGGCAACTAAAAGAGCGAATGAATTCTGAATGAATTCGTTTATTTGAAAATTATTTTAAACGCCAAAAACAAAGTCAGCCAATGCATTGAATTAAAAAACAATGTTGACGTTACATACTACTTCGGGCTTAATGGGTAACTGAAAGTCAATACCCACTCAAGACAATACAAAACGTATGCGTTACATATTTCTTATAATATCTGCCATACTGCATAGTACAGAAGTCCGACCAATAACTTAAGATGATGAGAAGATATTAGGAGTAATTCCTTAGTTAATTATTAAAAGACATTCTTTAATTACTGCAAAAAAGCAATTTTCATATGTTTATTGATAAAATTGTTTAGCTTTTAGTTTATATATATTATTTTATAAATATATCTTAACTATTATCAAATGCACTTCTTTTTAATTTGATATCAAATCGGCATATATATTAAAGTATCTGTGTTTATGTATATGCTTAGGTGTGTGTGTGTTTGTGTGTATACAATATTTCGAAAAATTCTCTTAGGTACAGTTTATAACAAATTTTAACAGCATAAATTAATTACAATAAAATATACAAAAGTATAAAAAATATAAATTTAAAAAAAATTAAAAATAAAAATTAAGAACAGTAAAATTATAATTATAATTAATCTTATATTTGCGTACGATTAGCAATTAGTAATAATACAAATGACTATAGATCTAGAAATGACATATATAAATTACCGTGTATAAATATCTTAAGATCTATAAATGAGATTTTAATAGCCCGCAACACCTCCTTGTTTGCGATAATCTGCATTTGCGTATACTGCTGTGCTGTTCCTCACTATGCCACAAACAACCGAACCAATATATTTATATGGCTTTACTTGATGTCCTTTGTCACGCAATAGTTTGAGTGTTTCCTGTATATAATTATATTGTTATAATATTTATATTAATTACAAATAAAATAAAACTATAATCCACTTTTACCTCACTAAAACCTTCGTTTTCATATTCCAATATATTTGGCATCAATTGATGATGGAAACGCGGCGCATCAATAGCTTCTTTAATATTCTGATCGAACCATAAAACACGTGCCGCTACCTCAACAACAGCAGATATAATTTTAGAACCGCCAGCAGCACCAAATACCATGCGTATATCACCAGCCGGATCCGTGAGAATCATTGGAGACATTGATGACATTGGACGTTTACGTGCGTCAATGTAATTGCTGGGTGCCGCTGGTAGTCCAAAGTAGTTTGATGTATTTGGTATGGAAAAGTCATTCATACAGCTATTAAATATAATACCAGTACGTTTTCCGGCCTGACCAGCACCAAAGCTGTTTGAAAATAGTATTGAAATAAATAAAAAATAAATTTAATAAAATTATTCCATTTTTTATAAAATTAGTAAAAATGATAGACACTCACTAGTCATTTACAGAACTTGTTATCGAGACTGCATCTCCATTAGGTGCCAAAATTACAGCTTGTGAGGTGCCGACATCATCAACACCTAAATATTGTGCACCATACTCATATATACTGTTGAGTACACTGGAGTCATTGATTTGTGCGCTTAATGCAGTATTATACTCAGGTGTAGTTAATTTACTAACAAGCTAATATATGATATATATTAAAAATGATATATTAATTAACAATTAAAAACAAAAATATTAATATAATAATTTTATACCTCCCGCACATCGTTGAATCTTAAGTCACCAAGTTCCCAACGCTTAGCAAAGCCAAACTTCAAAGCTTCCACGATGCGATGTATTGTTAGTGCTTCGTCTTTGACATCTGCTAAATCAGCTTTGGTAAAATTGAAGTTCTCCAAAATGCTGAGCACATTCGCCACCACACTGCCACTACTAATAGGTGGTACGGAGTATAGCGTATCATTACCCAATTGCATGGTTATGGAGCTAACTAAGTCAGCAACATATGTTTCTAAATCATATAATGTTATGGGACTACCTAAGTCCTTTAAGTCCTCTGCTACGAGCTTAGCAAGTGTACCATTATAAAAATCGAGTGGTCCATTTTCTGCTAATAATTCATAGGTACTGCAAAGCTCTTTCGGTGGTTTCAGTTTTGTACCAATTGGATGTAGTTCCCCAGTAGTTTCATTAAGGAATACATTTCTTTAAAAGAATAAATTTTTTATTGTATAATTATCAAGAATTTATTAAGATTTTCTTTTCCTTACGTGATGACGGTATTATTTAGTAAATGCTTTCGTTTGTACTGGAATGCATTCCATTGATGTTTACTTAAATAGAAGCCTTCATTGCATATCTTAATTGATGGTTCAATTAATTGCTTCCATGTTAATTTACCAAAACGTTCATGTGCTCGATGATAACCCATTAATTCACCGGGCACAGCTATTGCTAGTCCACCATGCAAAGATAAATTAGAGTTATTGTCGAACATATCCTGAACGGCTGAAAAAGGCGCAACTTCGCGTGCATCAATCGAGAATGCATGCTTTTGCTCCTTAATGTAAATGTTCATCAACATGCCACCACCAATGCCCATGCTATGCATGGTTACCACACCATTGCACAACATTGTAGCGATGGCCGCATCCACAGCGCTGCCTCCTTCTTCCAATATATGGCTGTAAGTGAATTGAAATTGATTCATAAATTGAGTTCATATATGCGGAAGTATTTTTTATTGAGAGCATGTTATCGGTACTTTTATTAAGAATTTTAGGATTTAGGTTAATTAATGTAACATATTTATATATATTTATAAATAGTTATATGTCCTAATCTTATATTAGCACTTCTTGCAATCATAAGTATTAATTTAGATTTTATTTAATATTTATTATTATATAAAATAAAGTAATTAATTTTTAATTAATTTAATTTAATTTTATTCCCTATAATGAGAAATCCAGTTCCAATAAGAAAGTGGGTAATAGTAATGAAATTTTTAAATCCGAGCAAAAAATTTAATGAATTGTATACTTGTGCTGATAATATATGAATCTTATATTAACTTCTGAAATATATTGTAATTATCCCTACATTTTTTTTTTTATATTTTTAAATATATGTTTGGAGAGGTTTTGAATAGTAGTGAATTGCAAAAACAACAATTTTTATTTTGTTTTAATTAACTGCATTTATGGCTGACCAATTGTTTTTTATATTTAATTATTTGTAAATAATTTTTTTTTGGGTAAAATAATCACTGCCATCATAACTGACGTTAAAATCCAATTTAAAATATTTTTTTTAAATTATTTCATTTTAACAATCCGAGGTAACTTTATAGCTTTCATAAAGAAATTTTCTGTCAAAATTTGTCAATAAAGGATAAAACTATGTATAAGTAGTTTATACAAAGAATTAGAGAGAGATCTATTAAACTAGCTTAATTTGTGATGTTATAGTCATTAATTATAACTAATGGCTGTAGGTAGGTAGGAAGTGCTAACTGGACGAGTTCACGTATAGATCTGATGGGTTCGTAGCGATACTAAATTGTTGATTTTAAAAACAATTAGTGTCAGTATAAATTGTTTAAAATGTGTATGTCATTACAAGGCAGTTCATTCCAACATCATTGGAGAAGTTTAGTCCTTGAAAATGGATAGCTTCAAAAAATTTTCTTCTAGTTTTTGACAAAGCCAAAAAGAAACTATGGAGCTATTTCAGAGTTTCATTAATACCTGGTTTCTTAAATTTCCTACAATCGTGACAGCTGGTAATATTTATTATAAGTTACGCGTATGTGTTGCAACTCACAGTGTCTTGCTAAAATATCAACTTGCACAAACAATTCTTTCGATCATACAACAGCACAGATTTGATGCATTTTTCATTGGTATGTGCTTGAACATGGTATTGAAGCTTTACAGGTATTGAAGCTATACCACCTGTCCTTTCTTTTTCGGCCAAACGAATATGTCTTAATTGGACCTCTGCAAGGTTAGCCTACGAGAATTGATTATATTGACTTGTTACATCATTCAACTTGAATCTTCTTACATATGTTATTTTGTAATGGGTTTATATAATATAATATAACAGGTTCATTTCAAATTTTTTATATTCCTATTCACCAGATACTTGTACAATTTTCTAACTAAGACTAAAACATATAAGAATAAGTATTTAGTTTTATAAGTTATTTATTATTCAAATAACATAATCCAATTCAAAATTTCTGTAATGATTCTTAACGTTTATTATATACAATACCCAAATTAATTTCGCTTGAAAGTGACTCTAAGCGATAATGGTTATAATAGCCCTGTTAGATTTTTCGATAGTAGCCCCTTCTGAAACTTTTATCCTTTCTAAATAAGTATCATTTGATTTTTGAATCATTATAACTTAAAAATTCCTACAAACGATTTTGATAGGTCCTTTAGATAATTTCAGTTTAACTCTTTTTATATATTATTTCATATTTTTTCTAAATGAATGAGTAATAATTATTTCTTCCACACCTATCTATCACACCTATCTATCGCATAAAGAAGGAAGGAACCACAAAATCAAAGATATTTGTATTTAAGATTTTTATATTGAATTTATAACTACATACATAAAGTTTTTCAAAGACTGAAATGAAATATTTACTGGATCAGTGAGTTGCTTTTTTTAGATATATATATATATATAGCTTCTTATGGAGATACCTTTGAAGATAGAGGCATATGACAAAAATTTTAGTGAATTCTTTAAGCTTCTAGTGACTTATGTTTTTTTTGTTTACAATGTTAATTTTTGTATTCCTATATAGAATCCAGTATTTAAATTTAAATGTCCTATAAATGACGTCAAAGTAGATCCTTGATATTACTTACTACTCACATTTTATGATGTTAAATGTTTAAATAAATTAAAATAAATAAATGACTTTAAACAATCTCTTTAATATCACCAAACAGTAAAAAAAATATATTAATGTGAATATCACAATGTCATAATATCAAAATTTGTTTTCAACAAATACTTTGTGCCAATCTATGGGAGCTTTAATGCAGAAGTAAATAACCATATGAGAGTATTATAAACTCTAATTACAAATAATATTAATATTTACTATATAATAGAATTTTTACTATAGAATCAAATTATAATATATATAAACTTATTGATTTGATTTCTCATACCTCAATAACTTAAATAAAAACAAACTTATAACAATTCTAATGATTTTGCCATTGGTAAAATATTGGCATTATTAACTGAACATTTTATGTTTATGTAACGGAAAAGTTTATTATAAAGAAAGCAATACAAAAATGCTGTTTCAAATAATAACAATGCAATGAAAACTTGTTGCTATGTTAAACATTAATAGAATTCAAATCTATTGTTAAAGTTTACAATAAAACGAGCAAAATTTATTCACAATAGGCAATTGCAACCTTACCTGCCAACTTGACTGCAAACCTCCTTATCTGAGCATACAGCCGCCTGCTCAAACACACCCAATTTGGATTCGAATTTTGTATCTGTGATTGGTGTATCGTGGAGTAAATCGGCTTTCACTTTGGATGTGCTCTTGCCAGTTTTGGGTTCTTCTATTGTTTCGACGGTAGTTGGGGCCAACGAAGCAGCTTTTGTGCTAGAGTCTTTGACTGTTGCTGAGGTGGTTTGAGTTACTGTTGTCGTGGTCTTTGTTGTCGTCTCCATCACGTGTTTTCCACTCGAATCAAACGAAGCTACATATGTAACATTGTTGTTATTTGCATCAACCTCTCGACTTGTTGAATCTTCATCTGTAATTGTGCTGTCATTTTTTTGACTACTACCGCTGCTCTTACTGCTAACAATGTTGTTGGTATCATCTGGTAAAAGAGAAGTGTTAGTGGAAGTTGTTGGGGAAGCTGAGTTTGTTGACTTTGACCAGTCTACGGAATGAGAGAGACAATCACGGTATGCAAAAGGTGTAAGTTGTGTAGGTTTGTACAGTGCAATTGAGTTTTGGTAATATATTTAAAATATAAAATAATATGTTTGAGCAAAACTAATTAAAGTGGTTTAAATTTAATTAAAAAACTTACCACTAAAACATAAACTAATTATAACGTAGCTAATAAGTGCAATACCAATGAAGCAGATGAGCACAATTGTTAATTTTTTAACCCATTTTAAGATATTTGCACGCCTTCAAAACATAAAAAGAATTTAAATTTAATTATTTTTTAAATATTTTAAAATTAAATTTTATAGTTTTATTAAATTAGTTTGTGCAATAAATAAATTTAAATGAATTTTTTACACACATTTGTTCACGTCTGGCTTCCTCAGCAGCTGTTGTATCGTGCACAAATTCACCGCCATTTTTTTCCTCATCATCCAAACCGGATGAGGATTTAAGTGGAATTTTATTCATGGCATCATCATTGCTGTGCACCATTTTTAAGCCATCAGCTCTATATTCAATAAAAATCAAAAAAATAAAAATCATTAATATTTTTAAATTTAATTTAACAACACCTAAAAATATGCTACAAATTAAAAACGTTTAGCAAGAGAAACGCACACACATACACCTTCCAACAAAATCGCGTACACAAAACAAATCTACAGCAGTGTTTGTGCACACGGCAACCGCTAGATTTCAACTGAACATAATCCTGCAGCATTGAAAGCATAAACAATGCGAACGAACAAACTTCAAAGTCATTCGGCGTCGAGTGGACTATTCACACACACACACACACAGCCGAACTTACCAGAGTATACTCTCTCACACACAGCAAACGTGCGAATAACACCGCAAATACTTGCTTGCCTGTTTAAATACATGTAATTACTTGCAATTACTTGAGCAAAACATAAACACGAAACAGGCATGCAAGTCTGCATTTACGGCAGGAGCAAAACGGGATAGGAATGCTTTTGAATGGGAACACGAATGTTTGTTTGAAAACTGGGTCACACGGCTGTGGTGTTTTGCTCTGTTTTTCTTCTTACCACAATTGAGTGTCGTGAACATACACACTCGCACACCAATTGAGCGTGTGTAATGCAAATGGCAACAGTGTTTTGCACGCAAATGCATTAGGTTATGTATGAAAAATGCAATTATTTGAGTATGTGGAGTTGTGAATATGGGCCATACCCAAGTCTTAATAGGTGTAAATGCATACTTGCATATATGCACATTATTTAATTCCACAGAACTGCATTTAAATCGTGCAGGTATTCACACGAATTGGTAACAAAATTAAAATAAAAAAGGGGAAAAATACGTTAATTAAGACTTTGTAGGACAATAATTATAGCCGCGAATTACACTGAAATAACAAAATATAGGCAAATAGGTTAAAATGTAAACTCTTTTAAACACTTTCATTTTAAGTATCCTTAATAGTTTTGTTAACCGAAGTATTAAGGAAACGCGATTTAACTTAAACTAGAAAACATAAATTAGAACTTCAAAATTTATTGTTGGAGTTGAATTTTATTGGGTATTCTAATAAAGTTGTAGCAGGTGTGACTTTTCAATGAGCACGAAGTGTAAAATACTTTAACTGTTACAAACATACATACATATGATTAAATAGTATTACGAAGTTTATTTATTCAAGTGTCCGTTTTATTCAAGTGTCTTTTTAGTCTTTCTTTTACTAAAATGGATTATATAGGACTTGTATATTAGAGAGATACTTTTTAAAGAATAGTTTTTAAATAATTATAAAAAATAGTGGTGGGCCATATAAACTATCTTCTATTTTCTGGCAGCTTGTGTGTATCATCAGTTGAAAAGTTTCGTTGACTCTTTTAGTGACTAGTCACCAGAGTGAGGTGCATCTTTGATATCGAAATTTCAGAAATGGAATCGAGGGAACCACCACTAGATCCAACGTTCACTCGAAGCAACCTTACTGTAAAACGCAGAAATTTTTCGTTATAAGTTTGTAGCAGTATCCAATATTTTTAGTAATGAAGGATTTTTGAGATACTTTAGTGCTTCCTCACTTTTGTAACAGTATCCAGTATTTATAGTATTCAAGCATTTTTTGGATATTTCAGTGCTTCACAAAAAAATGGAGTCGGAAATGTGACCTTTAATACAAGTGCTCATTAGAGATAGTCGTGTTGGTGATGTCATATAATCGGTTAGTGGTATCCATATACCAAAACCATCTAGTGACAAAAACCAGCTGATACTTTCTATTTTAACTAATATAAAATAAAAAAATTAGAACATATATTAATTCAACGTCTACTACTATACAAGTGTATAGTAAGTGGAAGTGTAGGAATTATGTATCATGGTTTTCTATAATCTGTGTATATTTATGACAAAATATAAAATCTTTTTCTCTTAAAATTTAAGAGGAATAAACATCAGAATTTTTTTTTTCTATAGACTTATTTGAAATAATTGTAGTATATGCTTAATGGCAGTGGTAGAAGAATTGGGCGTTTCTAATATTTACTGAAGTATAGGTTGTCAAAGAAAAGACTATTCAAAAAACACTTTTCATCAGAAAATCTTAATTATCACAAAAATTATGCATTCAAAATTTATTTTAATGTGTTTTTATATTTAAAAAGATTCAGATTATATTTTTTTTTTTTTTTTGAATTTTCCGCTATTCGACCGAAAACTCAAATTACTCTATGCTTTTTTTAAAGTTTTTTGGTATTAAAAATAAAAAAAAACTTTAAAAATTTGTGACTAAATTTAAATCCCTAACATTTTACTTGATAAGTTCTGGTACATTAAACGAAGCTGCTGTTACTTAGTAAATTAACAGAAACAGAAAAACTTGTGATAATAATGCAGAAACCAAAGTATTTGAGTAATTTTATAATTCATAGAACAGCTTCAACAGTCATAATAAAATTATATGAAAGAATTTTTTTAGGTGCTCAAAAAAATACTTTGGAACTTTACTTTCATTTCAACAGACTGTTGACTGACTCATAAATCCAATGACCAAAATAAGTACGTCATTAAGTTTATTATTAGTTAGCGCGAGTATGCAACACAATATCATCAGAGCAGCACTAAAATTAAAATTACCGAACCACTCCGGAGACCATAAACACGTCAATTTTCTCACATTTAATCATGCCTGCCGGTTGATTTCGACGACGCCACTTAAATGTGGGCCACATATGCAAGCGCTTCAGAAATGAATACGCCAGAACGAGAGTCAACCTCTTTTGTTTAGAATTTTTATGCGCGATTTTTATCGGAGGAAATATTTCTCGAAAGTAATTAACCTTTAAGTTGAATTAACAAAGTAGAGGTCGGTTATTGTGTGTGCAGTGCAATGGATGTGAAAGCAAAGCAGAACCCAAATAAATGCAAAATGTATCTTTAAGTAAAAAATTGCAATAGCTCAACTTAATTCATGCGACAATGCAATTTAAGCAAAGTGAAATTAATTTCAGTTCAAAACTTTATATACCATTAAAAAAGAAGTTAATAACTTCACTTCATATTAAAATTTCACAATTACACAATTGTTAAGCAATAAGCAAAAATTTTTGATTTATTGACACTATTTTTACATCGATTTGACAATTATGGTTTGAAAATATAATTAGTAAATTTATGTTCAATTTAATGATACTTTGCATACAAATATCGATTGGTACCAGGCCCTATAGATAAGCCTACAAACTTTCTAAAAATGGGTGCTGTACGTAAATCGAATGTGAGACGTGCCACTGTATGTTGCCCGTTATGGTGCACATTAGCCATGAAATTGACAATTCCACAAGTTCGATTCTTGAATGTCTAAACTTAGTATCAGAAACAAAGTTTGACTTATACGTAAAGCTACTGTGTAAGCGAATAATTCAAGTTCTGTGAACGTGACATGCCCATCACTTTTGACAACCTCATTTCGCTTTAGACAACAAAATATTATTGCACTTCAGTCACTTAAATTGCGAATATGCAATTACTGTTATATACTCGTAGTACATATAAGTATCATGATTAGAGAAATACACTAAACAAAAGATATTAGTATGAATAATAGTGAAAGGTATGATTTTAAATAAGAATATTTGTTGAAATTTATAATTATACAACAGGATTATCATTTTGGGGTTATGAAAGTAAATGTAAGCAAAATACAATTGTCATCAAGATATTTGTCATAAATTTACTTTAAGAAATTGTGTAAACCTTACCATTAGGTATAAATTTGAACATCATTAACTTATATTCTACTTACAATACTGAATTTCGAACAATAGCTCGGATATAACTTGATGAATGAGCACTCTTAGGCTATTAAGTCTTTAACTCTCTTACGTCATTTTCTATTGATAATTCTGGAACAATTTTTTTAAAAGCGATTCACTTTTAGTGCAATCTTCATTCTCGATTGTTAAATCTCGAGCGAAATGTAAAACACTCGATATTAATTTATAACGCTCTAGATATTTTGACAGAGTATTAAGGTTACCCTGAAATTAACTGCTGTTTTTTATGACTTAACAAATGAAGTGTGACTTCTGCCGATATATGTATTTATGAAAAATATATCTGTCTACTAACCATACCAACAAAACGTTACATTACTCTAAGAATGTTCTGTTGGGTTACAAAATTTGAAAGATCGATAGTAAATATAGTTTGAATCCAGATTTATCAATCAAAAACGCTTTTACAGAAGTGCTAAGCATTCAAAGTATTACAAAGAAAGACACAGACACTTTATGTGAACCCACAAAAAAAAATCTTGTGATTACAAATAGTACGAGTATAATCTTGGTAGTTAATTTATATCATTTAAATGTAAAGTTTCACTTTCAAAGTGAAAACGTTCACAAAATATATTGAATCCATTGTTTCACATTTATATCATTTTTAAAAAGAGTAGTAATATCACACCTGTAGATCAATTTTTACACCATTTAGTATGCATGTAATGGTCTTTCTATAGTTACTTATGGATTTTAACTGATTCATGACTCCAGATGGGATAACATTTATTTAAGCCACGGTTACTAACATAACAATAAATATATACGCGGATAACCAGGTAGCCACTAAATCAATGGGCACGGTGAAGTTAAACTTAAACATTGATCAGGATTGCCTGTTAAGTCTAAACAAAATCAGCACCATTAAGGTATGAATAATGTACCCCAATTTGGTGCATTAGAGTATGCTTAATATTGTGTAAATCTCTTCAATAACTCGGGTCATAATGATAATGAAGAAAAATATCCGAAGAGGGGTCAGATATTGTCAAAATATCAGACGAGGTCCCTTTGGGCGTTGATAGATACTGGGCATGATATCGGTGTATCTATTGTAAGTTTTAAATTATTGTTAAGTTATTGTACCTTCCTGTTCAAATGAAAACATTTGCTTGATGTTTAGATTAATATTGTCAAAACTCGATGGAAAAAATTCGAACTCACTTAACCTATCAAAAGAGGACATATCTGAGTTTATGGCCTGTCTATACGATCACTGTCTACTAAATTTTGGTAACAGTAAAGGTGTCTAGTTTTCTAAAGTAGTTGTATTATAAAAGGTTATATGGTCAAGTTGGTTAATTAGACTGACTGCCATAGCAACTTGACATAATCTAACCTAAGCAAAATAAAAAAATACATATGTCAGGATAACAGTACAATTGTTATTTACTATAAACATGAAAATACTTCTATATAGTTTAAAGTAAACATTGTTTCAATATTTGGTAAACAGTGCTATCCTAAGATATTCGGTGTCTTTCGGACATAGCTTATTAACCTAAGCCCGAATTGGGAAAAAACATATTGTACAGTTTAAATGACATATTTTTACTCTCATAAATTTATATTTAAAATGCATAATGCCAATAAAAAGGTTTGCGCTCTACAGTAGTACGAATTTTGCCCGGTGGATTCGGTGAATTTGCTCCTTACTAGCTCTTTAAGTTGTTTGAGGATCACGATGTTTGAAGAGATAGATTATGATTCCGTCTAAAGATGTTGTCGTTGGCTTGTATTGTTTAGAAACCGTCACATTTACATTAAATTATTAATTAATTTTATTTGGATCCCTAATCAAATCAAAACTTATTAGTTTTTAAAAATTATTTCAGAATTACGACGTTTGTACGGCTTGATGAAAACTCAATTCAAAGATGTTAATGTGATCATTAGCTTATTTTCTTTGAAAACTGACACAAGTTAAATGAGTTCGTAGTGATACCACATTAACATGTATGGGATCCATATTCAATATTATCAGTTGAATCGTATCAGGTATTCTTTAAATTTGAGTACTTTTGTTTGAGATACGCTGGTAATATATCAGATATTGTACTACTTACATTAACTTTGTCATTTTTTATTTGTTAAGGTTTTTTGTTTTTTGCTTTGTCACTATAGTTTTCGCAGTGGTCACTAAATATAATATTAATCGATTATCTAATATATTTTGGTACTATTACAGTGGGGCTCGGATATTTGAGTGGTATGAGTTTATCTATGAATTGTCAAGAATAATCAAAGTACACGAATTTGTTTGATCAATAAACAAATATGTTTAAAAAGAAAAGATTGTTTTAAATTAATAATATTTTGTAATTTTTTAATTGTTATTATTTTTATTAATTATTAATTTTAGTAATATTAAGCTCATATAAAAATCTTACACTAGGAACCAACTGAGATCCCTAATGCGGCACTGAGTCAATTTACATGTTCTAGAAGCATAAGGTTTGAGATTTTATTGTTTCATATTGAAAGAAGTGTCTGGAACTTTTTTGGTTTTATTTTGGTTAGATGAAGCTCGGGTGTCAACATATTTATACATATAATGTGATAAACTCACCGACTATTCTTCAATATATAACTTTCCTATTTTTATTTGGTGATAAAAATGTGATTGTTATTTCCTATGAAAGAATAGACTGTGATAAAGTTTATCGTCTTACTTATCTCAAAATTAAAATGTCTGTTGTCTGGAATTTCATTTTATTGCCTTTTTAAATAAAAAAATAAATTTTTTTTTTTTTTGTACTTTACCCTTTGTTTCTTTTTATTACAATATTTTATATAAACAAATATAAAATATAGAAGGGTTTTTTCCTTACGATTACTCATTCATTCATATCAATAATACTTACATTTTTTAAAGTGTTGTTATATGATATGTGTTTTTATATATGTGTTCTATATATGAATTAATTTCTAAGGAATTATTTACGAGCAATTTCTTAGGAAAAAAAGTAACAAGATATTTTGTATTTAATCCACTAATTCATAGTATTTATATGAAACTATTAAGAAAAACTTAAGAAAAATTATTAAATAATGAGAACATCCATTTATTCGAAATGAACATGCCATCTTTCATGTTTATAATATTTTTCCTACAGTGCAACAATTAGACAAGAACAATTTTTTTAATTGTTGCAAAATTTTATAGTCAAAAAAAGTTGCAATTTTTTGTTAGTAATTTTTGCGGACTTTTAGTCTTTATATTAAATAAAGTACGCATACTTAATCAATCTTAATTAATGACAAACTTAGAATATTTTCGCACATGCATCTCAGTGCAATGAGGTCAAATTTGTGGATATATGAATTTCAATGGATCGCTGCGTATAATAGAAGATACATTGATATAGATATAGATACAGATACAGATACATTTTTTGTTGTAAGAAAACATTTAGCTTCACTAATTCTTAAGTTTACTTTTTTTTGTCTTTATTTTTAAGTTGTGTATATTATATTTTGTTTATATAATTTGTTGAAGAATAAACACAAATGCATTCACAACAAACAGTGAAGGTCTCATTAATTGAGTTGCATGCAAATTTTGCGGCATAAAATTTTGATGAATAGAAATTGTGTCACCTAATAAAACTCAATTCGCAGTACTGGCACTAGTAAATGAATTTTATTGCCGTTTACGAGAAAGTAAATACTAAAAAAAAAAATGGGAAAAATCTGTTTAGTTTTGGAATTCCAAATGTATTTCAAATGTTCTTTGAAATTTTAAAACAAGTGTGCACATTTCAATTTGGGTCAGAAAATCTTTGCGGTTCATTCAAATGCACAAAAAATCACAATTTATACAAAATGAAATTTTACTTATGTGTTCTCATTAACAAAAATGTTTAAATTGAAATTTTTGTAGCAATTTAACTTCTTTAATTATATATTTTCTTTAAGTTTGAAATTAGAAGTTAACACAAATTATATTCTCCACAAAATAATATTTATTTAATTTTACTTCAAATGATTTATTATAATTATTAGCCAGCAAAATTTGTTTTATATACAAGTATGTTATTTAAACATTAAGAAGAATAATGGCCTTACATATTATTATATTTAAAAAAATCTCCATCTAAAACATCTACTGGCATACATATACAGAGGTAGAAGATCAAGAGGATACACTTACTTCTCAGCAGAGTCCTCCTCGACAATATAATATAATATATATATATATATATTAAATCTATATATTAGATATATAATATATCTAGATCTATTATAGATATATGATATATAAATCTTTAAATTCTATATCTATATATAAAATCTAGTGGCATACCCATACAGAGGTTACTTATTTCCCAGCACTCATACTTGACAATATATCGGATCTATTCTGTGCACTTGACAGAATTGTCAAATTCTTTAATAAAATTTTTGATTTTTATAAAGCAAAAAGCTTTTTGGTATTTTGGACACATCTTGACAAATTTCAAAGCTCAAGTACCTAGTGCTTCTCACCACACTATGGTATAAAGTGTTTTGTATAGAAAACTGTTCGTAATCGTTCGTAACTGTTCGTAAAAAATGCTTGTAAAGAGCACATATTTTAAGTTGCCAAAAGCATTTTTCATGCATTCAAAAAATAAAAAATGCTTAAAAAGAGCATATTTTTATAGTTGTCAATAGCATTTGTAGTATTGACAACTAACAAGGAAAAGAGCACAAACAATTGTCAATGTTTGACAAGTTTATAAAGTGCACAGAATAGGTCCGTATATATATATAAATTTAATAACATACTTATACAGAGGTAGAAGGTAGATCAAGAGAATACATTTACTTTCCAGTAGTCCTTCTTTACAATATATAGTAGTCTGCATATGTTGAATAGATACAAATTAAAGTTAATACTTAAATTTGTAATTATCTTAAAGTACTAAATTTCGAATTCTTACCTACAATTAGGACAGCATGAAATATAATAAATAGATAAAGATAAAATAAATAAAGTTTTCCTTATTTCATAGGTTTAATAGCTTTAATTAAATGACACTTAGTGTCACGAATAAACCCCTGGCGTATTAGCGATTTTATTCATTTAAATAAATAAAACATTTAAAAAGAACCTTCGTAACATATGTCGTTAGTATGTATAATTAATTACGAAAAAAATAAAGCCATAAAAAATGTTTACATTTATGTTACGTACATTTATGTAATATGCTTTAAAAATTTTCTTCTATTAAGCAAAATTAAGTAAAATTAAAAATAAAATATATATATATCATAATTTCTTTGGCTACCGGGACATAACTGGCGTACGCGGAAAGTAATACGCGGACAAGCGAGCCAGAAAAGGAGCAGCCACACCGATGATGTGACCGGAACCTTTTTGTCGACTAGGAAATTGTACGCTCCTTTCTCTCATAAAAATAAAGGAGAACCAGAATAAAAAGGATTACTGGGATAATATATCAGGATTAAAACAATCCAAATCACTTATTGGTACCTATAACAACAAGAGATACCAGGATTGTATGAACCTATCAAAAGAAAAACTTAGAATCATCACAAGAATCCTAACAGGGCACTGTAGACTAAAACACCACCTCACAAAACTGGGTATACTTATGGACGCAAGCTGTGGATTCTGTGAAGAGAATGAGGAGTCGGCCATACATGTGCTGTTAGAATGCCCTGTGCTAATGCACATACGAAAAACGCTTCTTGGAATGTGTATTCTTACGAAAGAGGCAACAAAACTCTGTAAAGTAGGTTCTATACTACTTTTTATTGACGCAACAGGGCTTAAAGATCTATTCTAAGCCCAGAAGGGGGCACAATAGACACGACGATCGCAGTGTCACATCCCCTAACAATAATAATAAATCATAATTTTTAATTCTTAGTTTTCTAATTTGAACTCAGCAAATTTTAAGGTTTAACAAAAATCATCATCTACCCATACCTAACTACAGGTCGTTCCATTTAATAGTCGGTTTAGCTTGATACTGGTATCTCGCCTGAAATGCAATAGATACATGTACAAGTATACACATATTTATATTATTAAAGTATATAAATGTATACATATTTATATTTAGTATGCATATTTATATGCAGTATATACTATTTATATTTATAATAGTATATAATAATAATGTGTTGGATTAAAATGCTTGTATATTTTTGAGTAATAAGAGCGTAAATATCAAAAATTCTACTCGTATATTATTTATGTAGTATTTTCAAAACAAAGAAAACCTACTAGAGTTAAGTTAGTTACTATGAAGTATTTACATTGTGACCGAAAAGTTTCCGGTCACAATGTACAAACGCAAAATTCTTAATCTTCATCAATATTTATTTTATCTCCTTCAAAATATGCTCCATTAGACGCGATACACAAATGCCAACGTTTCTTCCAATCATCAAAACATTTTTTATAGGCGCTTTCCGGTATGGCTTTGAGTTCCCTCTGCGAATTCTGTTTTTCGTCTTCTATGGATTCAAAACGCGTTCCTCTGAGTGGTAATTTGAGTTTGGGAAACAGGAAAAAGTCACACGGTGCAAGATCAGGTGAATACGGTGGCTGTTTGATGGTATTTATTGAATGTTTGGCCTTAAAATCGTTGATAATGTTGGCTCGGTGCGAGGGAGCATTATCGTCATGAAAAATCCATGAATTATCCTTCCACAATTGAGGCCGTGGTCTCACGACCGATGCCTAGCTCTCGTGCTATCTCTCTAACACTCACATGAGGATTTTGGAACACGATTTCCTTTGCCTTTTCAATGTTTTCGTCGGTGGTAGAGGTCGAAGGTCGTCCAGAACGCGGCATGTCTTCGACGGTCGTACGACCGTCCTGAAAGGCTTTGTACAACTCATAAACTTGAGTTTTCGATAAAACTGATTCCCCATAAGCCTTTTGTAGCATTCGCAACGATTCTGCACACGAAATTTCGTTCGAAACACAAAATTGGATGCAAACTCTTTGTTCAATATTTTTTTCCATTGTTTTTTTCGCAACGCACTACTGAGGTGAACTGGTTTCAACAGCTGCCGTAAACGAACTGTCTGACAGATCGCGCTCATTTTTGGCATAGTAATTAAGGAAAGTGCTGCCAAACTACATAAACTTAAAATATCGAAAAATATACAGCGCGCGAATTTTAAATGAGAACTTCCGAAAACCTTTCGGTCACAATGTAGTAAATATTTACATACAATTGGCACAGGATCGTAAAGTGTGATAAGTTTTCAAGGCTTTCAAAGTAGACATTATTTTTGCACTAACATATGTATATTTGCGATACCAATAAGTCTATTTGTTTGCTTTTCACCAAACTTTATAGGTTTACATTTTTTAATATCAAAGATATTATTTGCTAAATTATTTGTTTTATATCGTATTTCCCTCAATACTGTCAACAATGTCATTTATTTTTTGGACAGAATTATCTATAGAGTTATTTTGTATATTAAAAATAATAAGCACACATGTACTTTATTAATACATCGCTCGACTTCTGTTTACCAATGTTTTTACGGTCAGTGATATTACAATGTTTTTATTATAATTAATACCTATATTGAAATCATTTAGCTATAATCAGTTCTATATTTAAAAAAAATATATTTCTATAGGGTTGAGGTTTAAGGTATTTATTGGATTGTGATAACGTACTTTTATTCAATTCTTTAATAAATATGATATAAAAAGTTTTTACTATGAGTTATATTGTATATTATCTCAGTGTTTATGATTAATCAGAGATTCTCAAAGTTAATATATGGCCGTGCAAACACCGACAATGTCAAATGCTCTGGATGCTCGAGTCCAGAGTTATTACCTGCTGTGAATACTCAACATCACGTATCGGTATATTGCGCCGATAACTGCCCCATTGGAATTTTCAAGGTACCAATTGAAACTAAATGCTTGGATATAGTTTACTCCTTTATGAGTAAACTATATACTCCTTTATGTAGCTAGACTTTGAGTCTCAGCACCCGGTTGAAATATGCAATTCCACATCGAATTAAAGTAACTGAATACAGTTATTCTATCCGCGTAAATTTGGGTTTTAGCTAGTCCGAGTCCATTGGTTATCAACAAAATCTATAAAACTCTATTACAAATAAGAAATGACCTCAAAGTGAAGTTCACAATGATAGGTGATACGTTAAAGATATCAGAGTGCGGTATAAATTATAGTTTAAATGAACGTTGGTACTCACAATAGGCGAAACTAAAAACAATAAGTTGAGTTGAGAAGCGCAATTACCATAACTTTTTTAAAAATTTGTTACAATAACGAAATATGCCTTGTTTAATATATTCTAGAATCAAAAAAATAGCGAAATGGATAGTAATCGACAAAAGCCGCTAAAAACTACATTAATTGTAATGCCAGCTGGTGAAGCCTTGGCGTCTATATTTTGCGATACTCATGGTATTTTTTCAATTAGCTGCAGAAAAAAAAAATTAACAATAACCAATACTATAAGGCGTTATTGCTGCGATAGAAGAAATAAAATTACATATCAATGCTTCCAAATCTGGAGGAAAATAGTGATTTTATACTGAAACAATGCTTCATGTTACATGTCAATTACAAAAATCCCTAAATTACATAAAGTGCTTTTGAGTTTTGAATTCGAACTATTTTAGAATATTAACTTCAATGCATAATTGATACCCAATGTTTTTAAATATTGACGCAATCTCCAAGAGAATATCCCGCTAAAAGACTCAGATTATATGAAGAAAATTAAATTATATTTCTTTGGAAGCTTTTCAGATGAAGCTGATATCAAATCCTTATTCCTAAGATATTCAAAAAAATGTTCATTTGTTCATACTTTCCAAATCAGGAATGAGATTTTTACAGAACAATTTGAATTCGGTTATCCAAGATCATTTTTAGCTTATAGCTATAGTCAGATTCTAAGATGGTCTTTAAGTTTGATTATAACGATATATACATCTGTTTCAAAAACATCTGTAAAAATTTTTATTCTTGAATTGATGAAATAAATATGGGTCAATGGATGTCCATGCCATCTTATGCACTTTCAAATATATTGTATGAAGTGACTAAGTAAGAAGTAGTCTTCATATTTTTATATTTTCAAAATCTTCTTTCATTATCCATATTTCATTGGTGAATATACAAATGCAATAGATTTTAAGGTTCAACATATTTTCTGGCACGAGTAAACTTAGTTGCACTGGCCTTGCTATTAATATTTTGACAGATTTCATTAATAAGTAGTGATTCTTGTATTATACAAGAATGGTTTCATTAATTTAGTAATGCTTGATTAACCCATCTTATTAATTTGATGTATAAACAAATTACAAAGTTTTTTATCTAATGGTAGTAGTGAAGAGTGATTATATACCATTATTCGATTCAAGGTGTATTACAGATTGAAATAAATCACTTCACTGATTCATTATGCTGATGACAGATATTTGCAATTTCAATTAAAATAATAAAATAATAATCAAAATAATATTTATAATAATGAATGCTTTAAGAGAATTATTTTAAAAATTTTTTTAATGACGAAAATTTTTATTTTCTTTTTTATATTAATTTTTTTTTTGCGTTTAATTAGTTATTTTATTTTTATTTCATACAAAGCATATTAGTTTTATTTAATTATAATTTTTTTTTTAATTTATTAACAAATTCAGTATTTCGACTATCTTAAATGATTATTTTTAATTCGTTCAGGAGAAAATATGAATTCTATTTTAATAGTATTCATAATTAATTTTAATAATTAATATTAATTTTTTATAATTATGATAGAGACGTTTTGAAACCTCCACTACTTTTCCTAAACTTTCTGCCAAATATGCTAGTTTCTATTAAATATAATAGTCACTTCCGTCATAACTGACGTTAAATTACAACTTGTATTAAAAATGTTAAAATTTTGAACTGTCTTTTCCACATAATAATATTTTTTATTAAAATGTTTCTTTCTTTATGGATTGATTAAGTTATTTTAAAATTCTTGTTTATATTATTGTTCAAACTACATCAAATTTGATGTCTTAATTATTTATTTTGGGTTTATTTTATGAATCAATGGATCTTATTTCACAACATTATTACTTTTTATGTTTTATCTTTTCAAATTTTATTAAAATAATAAAATCTAAACAGTAAGTCCATTTATTTTATCCTTTAGAGTTTATTTTTAATACGTATGACTTATTAAAAATGTATTTATTGTATTTATAATCACATTTTTGCACCGTTGAAAAGTTAATACTTTAAGTGCAAGAATCCGGTTCGAATTATAATATTAACAAGATAATTGCAAAGTGTAGCGTATCATTTTCAAACGCGCCACGGATACTTGATAAAATCTATGCTATCTGAGATACAGATAAGTCGAAGAAATCAATGTTAAGCACACACCAGATAGAGCTACTAAGCGACAAGACGTCGCATTTTGATTGTTGTCGCCAAACATACAAGCGAACAAACAATCAAACAATCAAACAAACTGAACAATGAAACAAGCAACAACGACGAAGAGGAATTAATAATGTGGGCGAACGCGTCTTTCGGTAAATTCGCTAGTTTAACACTTGGCAAAAAAAAAACAAAAAAAATCAAATAAAAATTTATGTAAATTTAAATTGCAACCCACAGATAAGAAATAACAAAATCACAAAAAATCAAAAACTCAAAAAAAAAACAAACTCACATTTAAAAGATTGAAAATGTAAACTAAGTTTTGCATCCAAAGTTGCGTACAAATTGAAAACCGAAAAAGCCGTTTGTAAACCGTGAAATCGACAGCCAGAATAATTCGTATGAGGCGAATCTCGCGTTTGACTGTCGCCGGCGCTGGTTGATGGTCAACTGAATTAAGATTGTGTCGGCCAATGTGCCTGCGCAGTGCAACGGCAAAATTAAATTTGTGCGGAAATCGCAAAATAAGCGGCACTTCCATCATTTTCTGTATCTACACGCCAGAGTCGAGCGGAGCGCCAGCTTGGGGCACGAGTGTGTAAGTAACCCCAATTTGATGACAGTGACACAATAATCAAAATCGACAAACGTAACAGCAGCACCAACAGACGCTTGGGGTTGCAGAAGTGTTACGCTGCTGAAGTGGAGGAGACATGATTCAAACGTCGTCGTAGGATTACTTCAATGGAAGTGCGTACAGAATATAGTATCTGTGAATATCTGTGAATATCTACATACGTGCACATATGAAGATACAAAACTATTTATGAAGTATAAATAGCTTTAGTTTAAGTGCTTAAAAGAAAAAAATGATATTATGGAAAATTTAAGTCAATTTTTGCGTTGTAATTTCAGTAATTTTCTTAGAGGTTGTTACTACATATGTATATCTATGACTTAGTATAAATAGAATAGGATTATCTATACTTATTATGTTTTGATCAGACTTATCTGATGAAACGTTTCTGTTTAACGCAGACATTAGTAATAACTAAGACATTTGTAATATGTTTTATTAATAATTAAAAACAACAGTTCACAAAAATAAACTATGGAATATCATAATAAATATCAATCCATAGATGTACAAGCTACATTCTAGAAGTGCTTAAGTCTCACTTACTACTTAAATTAAATAACCTTTGAATACAGTAATACTGACTTGAATATATCAATGGTTAGTTACTTTAGAACCTCACTATGACTATTTACAGGGTTTAAAAGAAAGCTTGTGGAGTTCATAACTTGGATTTGTAGAATACAATACAAAATGCAAACTGAGTCTTATAGATAAGCAGACTACTTTTGCGTTATTTGATTTTAAACATTTTTCTTCATTGAGAAATTATTATTAATTATTAATTAATAAGAAGAAAAATTAATTATTAATTATTCAATTAATAATAATTAGGACATTTGTAACATTATTGAGTATCAGTTGAAGAAAATGATCTATTCAAAAACATAGTTAATATAAATTCACACATATGCAGCATGTAAATTCTTAAAATTCCTTAATTGTTCTTAACTACTTAAATGACAGAGCCTTTAAATATAGTAATAGTACTTTTAATATATCACTATTAACAGGGTCCAGAAAAATGTTTGCGAAATTTTTAACTTGGTAATAGAGTAATAGAGGCGCACAGACCTCATTTGAGTTTTTGTAATATAAGCTAATACCTAAGTAAATAAAATATATAGCATTGTACCTGTTTATTAAGAAAGGTAATATGTATCTTTTGTCAAGGAATTTCTAATTATCGAGAGCTATTGCCTTAGTATCCCCTTAGTAAATAATGATCTCACTTTGTAAAGACGGTAACGCTTAGTAGACTATAAGAGTTCTATTCTACTAAGAATATATTCCGTTTATGGGCAAAATGATAAATTAATGTACTGTTCAAATAATATATAATATATAGTTTGATATAAGCAAACTAAGTATTAAACTATTTCGATCCAAGAGATAAATTGAAATAAATGTAAAAAAAATTTTTAAAATAAAATAAGAAGAAATTTAACTACATATGTATGTATAACATAAAGATAAGTTACTTTCATTTGTAATATGTTAAATAAACGACCAAAAGTCTTATAAAAGTAAAAATTGGTATATATGTAAATAAAAAATATTAGTAAATTTTTATTTAAAAAAAACTAAAATCATAATAAATATTAACTAAGTAAATATACCAATTTTATTGTAATTTTATTTAAAAATTATTAATTAAATTACTAAGAAATAGTAAATATTAGTTCTACTGGGATAAGCTAACAGGGCTATCACAATTAAATATTTTTTTTGGCATTTTAAACCTTATAAGAATTTAAATACTATATGCAAGTAAATATTGTAAAAGTAATTTGAAAATCATTAGAGGAGTTCTGACAGCGTATTGTAGGTTAACTTACTACCTAATAGAGTAGAGAACTTACTCTACCGGAAATTGCAATTTTTGTAGTAAAGAGAATTAGGACTCAAGACGCTAGGAATTTATCTAGCACTGATATTTAATTGACAGGAATATTTAAGCTGGCTTCTTATAATGGGTAAAAAATAAGTTAAAGTTAAAATAGGTTCAATATTACAATTTATCGAGGAAATCGAACTTAAAAAATTATTTTTAATCTATGACAATCTCTAGTACAATCCTCAAATTTAATAATAATCATATAAATAATAGTTTCTATTAAGAAAATAATTAATAAGAAAAGCGTCATAATTGTTTTTAACATGAAATTTAAAAATATAAACATTTTAACATTATTGAGTTTTTGTTAAAATTAATTGACCTAAGGGGGATCTGTCACAAGTGCCTATTGATATGAAAATAAATTTATTAGTGCAAAAATATGTATAAATTAATAAAATAATTAAGTGTATGAAAATGCAATATTTAATGTTTTTTATACATATTTTTTCAATAAGATTAAGATTAAATTTTTTATTTTTGTGTTTTGTAATAAGACATTAATTTTTGAATTGAAATTTTGATTAATTGTATTTGGTTATGATACTTTTATTCATTTATCTGAATTAATGGTTTCAGATTGAATTATTTATTTATTGAACTTAACCAAACAAACCAAAAGCATTTCTGTATTACTAGAATTATCCAAAAATATCTCAAATTATTTAAAAGAATTTATTTCATAAAATTATTTATTTTTTTTGCAAAATTTGCTATATTCATTAACAAATTTGAAAATATTACAGATCATATTAGAATTTTTCTACAATAAACTAATTTCACATATAATAAATTATGCAAATGATCAATTTGTTGGCAGTAAAGATAAAATTTTATAGTTCATTACCTCATCAAAAAAATATTAAAAAAAATGTGAAAAATTATGAAAAAGTATAATTTATACGCTATACGTATTTGTATTACATATATACAGTAAAGTCTCGGAAACAAAAATAAATATTTGCAAAACGCATTAAGGCAGAAAAAAATGGCTGTGACATGTCCATAAATATCTCTGGCCATTGCGGCACACGCTGCCAACCAGTCTACAGCCTCCGCGCATCATTTTCTGCGATCTTTGTGGACACAAAAATAATTCGAAAAAATAAACAATAACTGAGTATGGACAAACTTGTTATGCTGTAATCTCAAGACTGGAGTAGACATCGAGAAGTCACAACTTGAGTTCGGAAAACTGTAGTACGAAAATATACCATAAAATTAACATGTGTAAATATGTTTCAAGGCCGCCATGGAAGTGGTTAATTGAAATTTATTCTGGCGTGAAAAACTTTTCGGTTATGAAAATGTAAACGATTTTGTAGTTCTTGAGGTATTATTTAGTCAATATTTAAATATTTCAATTTAATTAATTTTTCAATTTTATTCAGATTCATGATAAAATGATTGAGTACATTTATTTAGTCATTTATTTTTATTTATTTTTCATTTATTTCGGCAGAAATAAGAAAATTATTTCGAAAATTTAAGCTGATGCATATGAAGCCTATAAATTATTATTAAATACAATTATAAAATGTATTGAATTTATTGAATTTATACTTAAAATGTGTAAATTATAATAAATTTGATTTTAACGTCATTTATGACGGTAGTGACTATTTTAATTAATAGAGAGTTAAAAGAGAGAGTTTTCGGTCAGTAGTGAATTGTAACAACAAAAATTGTATTAATTTTTAATCATTTGAATTTTTGCGAATATTCCCAAATATATATCATCAGTGGTCTTTGAATTATTTCTTATATTTTATTATGCGTAAATAATTTTTTTGAGACTACTAATACCAAAGCTTTAACTCGTACCCTGTCAAATTTAAAGCTTAGAGTCGGTGTTCATTAGCCAATTGACCGAAAGCCGTACTTGACTTCAAACTTGGATTTTTATTAATTTGCTGTGAAAGTTTATTAAAAAGTTTACTTCCTATGTCATATTATAACTCATCACACAACAAAATGTTTCAAAAATAAGTTATTGAAGATAATGTAACTTTATATACAGAAAAATGTTGAATACTATTATATGTACTATAAATCTATTTATTTAGTATAGTAGTTATCACATTATACTGTACACTAACATAGTTGATGAGTTAATTTCTGAACACTAAATCCGAACCCTTATATTTATTACTGTATATTTTTTTATTTTATTTTAATAATTATAATGTATATATAATAATTATAATAAATATATTTAAAATTATATAATTATATTTAAACAAGTTTATGAAAGAAGAAGCTGAGTTTGGTTCAAAATTTTGCAATATTTCACTTGTTAATGAATTTTAACAAATACAGACATCTACATACATAGACAATTTTTTTAATTAAAGTAATTAATTAATTTGTTCCATTGATAATTAATTAAAAAAAATTGTTAATTAAATTCATATTTTTACAAATCGGGCATATTATTCAATATTCAAACTATAGCATATAAGAACTTAAAATACAGAAACAAATTTAGAGACAACAATATTTTTTATATATTAATATATACTAATATATACTTTTATATATAAATATAATATATTCATACATTTAATATATACAAAATGGAGGTTATAAAAACCAATATATTTATATCGATACCCACTTAGTATTATTCTTATATTATCAATTACAATTTAAGGCTGAAAATTCTGTTGCTATATAACTTTTATTTTTATAAAAACAAAATATTAACATAAATTTACTTACTTTTCTATTCTTAAAATTTAATTTATTTTTTTTTTTAAAAAAAAATTTAAAAGGACTTAAAGAAAACGAAAAATATATGATACTCCTTCATATTTTTAGGGTATTTCTCTAAGTCCAATTTTTTCAAGTAATTTTAATATTAAATCCACTTTAGTAAATATTTGTTGTTTTTCCGATATACGACGCTATTTACATATAAATTAATTAAATTATTAATTTATTCTATAACATTGTAGAGATAGTTGTATAGCTAAAAATGTGACCTAATGTACCACACAATATATTAAATTTGTCAAATTTACCATATATTAATAATTTTTCTAAACACTTATGTTACAAATGTTCCTTTTTTTTTATTAGTGATGTGATATATAAATTCACTTTTTAGATAATATATATATAAATATATGAACAATATCTATTTAATGTGTTAGATTGAAATTGTTTGCAATTAATCAGTAATATTATTAATATATTAGTGATAAATTAGTGTAGTATGTTATATGTATATATTGATGTATATTGAGGATATTTTAGTGCTATATTAGTGTGGTATAAAACGGCGTTAATTATAAACTTCTTTACTTATTAGAAACATTTGCAGATTTTATAATATTGAAATAAACACCTTTTCTTCCATTAGTTATATATTATTTTTTAAGATATTTTTCTCAAACAATAGAAATATTAAAAAACATTCCTTACGATTCCTACCATATATGCATAACATCTTACTCGAATGAAACACAATCATGAAATTCAATTATCGAACAGTTGAGGTCATGTACATATATTTCGACAATAACAATGTGTATGTTGGCCTGATGCCCTCACTTAATATAGTCTGCAATAATTTGATTATATCTCGAGTTGTGTGACATTTTTTGTCGCGTTATTTGAATCGGACTTATTGTACATTAATACCATTTAATTAAATTAGAATTAAAACATTTTCCTTGCCAGTGAGTTTTGATCCGCACTATCATTGCAATAATATCGGCTATTGACAAGTACATGACATGCACCATTTCATGTTACCATTTCTTTTTATATTGAAATGGTAACATGTCCTGAATATAAGTCAGCTATAAATGGTCGAAATGCTTACGATTAAGAGCATTATGGCCAAGAAAATTAAATCTTTAAAAAAAATCACTTTATTTTGTTTATATTAAATAGCTACTGATAAGATAATGTTTCATTATACAGCATTTTCTGCATATAAAGCAAGCACTACCATGTATGTGATCGAGCTTGACCATGATATATTAGAGGTCCTTTACTGCTGTGTATATTATTTTTAAGTGTTCATGTATTGAAAAGTATGAATATAAGTAGATATTAATTGTATAAAGAAGAAAAGTTATTGTTTTTAATTTAATTTATTAAGAATTTAAACAAAAGCACCTAGGAATTACCCTTACGGAGTCATATTTGATCTTAAATTAACTATTTTAATTTCAGTTCAGACAAATTAAATTTGACCACTTTATTTGAACTTGAAGCTCTATTCACTATATCACTTAACTGCTTTAGTAAAGGATGTTGGGACTTTAGTACGTGAATTCTATATATGAACCATGGTTCCCTGGCTACCTCTGAAAAAACACGATTATACATCGCTTTTAATTTGATAGGCACGAGTTCTAAGCCTGATTCTTGCAATCTAAACAAATTATATACGGACTATGAACTAATTAAAAAATAATTTGAATATTTCCTAAGATCACTGATGATGAATACTTGCCAATACTCGAAACAGTGTTGTATGATTAGCTAAATAAATAACTAAATTTTTGTTGTTGTCTTTTCTTTTCTATTCGCCCCCATCTAACTTAAAAAAAACCTTATTTGTAGTCATAAAAAATGTAGCTTTTGGTAAAAATAATTAACTTTAAAATATTGTCATTATATTAATTGTAATGTATTTCTTTAAATGAAGATAAAAAACTACGCAAATTAAATTAATTTTAATTTAACTCTAATTAATTACAAAATAAAACTTTTCACATCACTTGTGCATATATTAGTGCTTAAATAAGCTTAAATAAATAAAATATAAAACAGCCAAAGTGCCAACTATTGGCATTAAAAATGTAAAAGAAAAAAAACAAGAGTTAACTTGTCACTTAAAAAACGAGAAAATCAGAAAAAAATATTGTATATAAAAAAGTGCTACGTAACAGCATTATAAAAGCGTAAGAACAACTTTTCTTAAATGGTTTTATAAAGAACTTGTGCATAAGGTTTTAGTATTTATGTTAGTATATATTACCAAATATTTAATATGTAATAATAAGACCTTGGAGTTTCCAAGAAAATGAAACAACCTCGTCATTTACACAAAATATTCTGTAAAAATGTAAATAAAAAAAAATAATTTCTTATTTACATTAATTTGAATTCAAGTACTTATTTTAATTAATATGGGCTTGTAAAATTTAATTTTTATGGATTTATTAATTTTTTCTGTTTAATTTTTCTTATTTTAATTTTTTAAATAGAAAATATTCACTCGTTTATTATTTTAATGATTTTGTCACCATTTTTGGGCTGTCGTAGTCATCGTTTGCATTACAAAATTACAAAGTCTGTTGTTGGAATAAATGAGGTTTGTATCTTTTATTTGCAGACTAAAACTTTAATGTGGAAAGCATTAAAATTCATATTATAATACATCACCGCTATTTGCGTTCATACATTATGTTGATCACACAACATCCGGAGACACATAGGCGTATTATATCTGTAGATATATATACTATGAAGAACATTTATGCCTGCGTTTATTCAAGCACTTAAGACTCATTATTTCGAAAAGAAAAAGTTTATGTTGAATGACAAGTGGGTGGTGGGGTTACGAATGGCTTGCGCCAAATATCTTTATATAAGTCAAGTAGTTATAGATACGTACATGTATCTCTCATAAGATGAAATATGTTATACAATTTAATAAGAACATAAGTAAGCTGTATAATCTTGTTTTGAATATTTTAATACGCGTATTTATGTTAACAAAATTGGCCATTAACCTCTTAATTGATTGCGCTTCGGCGCTCAACTTGAAATTTTGCCGGGCACATGTTGCAGTTCCGTGGGTGTTACTTGTTGTCAGTTTTCATTGATAAAAATATTTTTATTTACTTTTATTTTTTAATAATAATTTTTTTATTTTTTTCATTAATCACTGTCAGTACCTGTTTTTTGCTTAAGTAATTTAATAGTTTTACTTTTATTTAAAAATCAAGGTGTGATTTAGGTTTTGAGTTACACAGTGTGGAATATATGCGTTGGTGTCCATCTGCTAATTAATAAGTAAGCCAATTTAAAAATTTTGCCCAGTTGCTCGCTTCTCAATATATTAAAAGTGTGACGTCAGCATTTCTGTTTGATGTATTTATTTTAGATTTGTTTACATTTATTTTATAAACATTTGTTAAAATACAAATACACTTTTACACTGATTTCAGGAAAATAAAAAAATTACAAATTTGTTTATTCACTAAACTTTGATAAATAGAATGACTAAATCAAGACCAAATCATTCAGTTTTGGAAGAAATTTTATAAATATTAAACTATGGGGTTAATTAGATGATTAAGTATAAAATGTAGATACAATTTATTTGCTTTTAAAATGTAGAATTGTCTTACGGAGTGTTGTTTTCGATTTATGGATATGTTTATTTATGGATATTTCCCACAGATTCGAAAACTGTAAATTTTCATAGCTCTATTAATTGATTTTAATTGATTGACGATTTTAATCAAAATAATATACGAAAAACTTGACATAAAATAATATACTTGTTTTGAAAGAAGATATGATGAAAGAAGATTACTTCCACAATGATTTTTCAGATTTGAACTGTATTGTTCAATGACAATGTGAATGAAAATATATAAAAGAGATGTTCTGAGATTTTGTATATTAGAAAGGTCCTTACCATCTCAAGGTTTAACCTTCGAAATGTCCGTAAATGATAAATTAATAAATTAATAAAATAAATACAAAGACTACAAGGGTTCGAATAGAAATGAAGAGACAACAACAAAAATTTTAGTTAATTTATTGAAATTTGGTTGACCATACAACGCTGTGTGGAATATTCCTAAGTACTCAACTTCAGTAATCTTACGAAATATTCGAATTTTATTTTAAAATTAGTTTATAGTCCGTATATAATTTGTTTGAATTCCAAGTGCTAGGCTTAGAAGCGATGACTAATCGTGTGTTTTTTACAAGTATCAGTTACTTTTCTAAATGTAGGTGAACGATATAAGTGTAGTGTGCCACATATGTAAAAAGTCTTTTTAATTTGTTTATTGTGTAAATATATAATATACAGTGAAATGCGTTATTTCATTATAAAGCCGTATTAATTATTTTTTTAATTGTTTTTTTGTACAAAATTTAATTAAATTTTTTTTGTGAAATAATAAAATAATAAAATATATTCTAAATAATTCTGAATGCTTCATATTTCAATCTTTACATATGTTGAATAATAAGTTAAGTATTGCGTATAACCGCATTAGATTTAAAATTTTAATATTTTAATCTCAATTTTACATAAGATTAAATGAACGAAATAAATGGGTACAAATAAAACAATCGTAATAATTGTATAAGTAATACCACTCAATAAATTAATTGATAAGCAAGTGAGCTAATCGCTTAAGCTTACTTACATCATCAACGGCTACCGATTAGTAATGTTAACGCCCACGGCTTGTAGTATTAAAGACTTTTTGTTACAAACAATGGTTGCTCGAGTGGCTGAAGCGATTTCGTAGAAGGCGGCACAGAATTCAATTTATATAATTAATTTAATAAAAAAAAATATAATATATATTAATATGTAATAATATGTATTAATATTACATGTATTAATATGTACAGCTATAAATTTAAAATTGATAAATCAATTTAATAAATAGTAGGAATCAGTAAAAAATATTATTCAAAATGTTTGTTTGTTCATAAATATATATATTGTTTGTGAAAAAAAAGATTTTTTAAATTTTAATTAAGAAAAAAACAGAATTTATAAATTATGTTGAAATTGATCTTACTTGCACTTGGATTAAACCAATATGACCATATAATTACCTTTATTAAACCAATAAACAGTTAAATTTGGTAGAGCCGAAAATGATTATAGGTATAATATTTCTTGACACTGAGCATTGCCTTGTAGGTATCCAAGTGTAGAGGTGTTCAACAGATTATATTTGCGGATGCTTAGTTGTAGTGGCAGGTATAAATTCCATCCCATCGAATTTATCGAATTTAATATGCATTTCGTCTTTATCGATGAACAAGCTGATAAACTGTCAAAGAAGTATCTTCCTAAAAAATTATTTCTTCTGGACAACAAAGCCGGACATTCCCAGTGTGGAATATAATGAATGTGTAGTTTCTTTGCATGGGTTCTTATACATCAATGTTCAGAAAGAACTGCAGTAAGCCTTGCAGTGTTCATGCGGTCTCTTTTGATGAGTTCCCAGGAACTAGTTTTATTATAGGTCGGTCATATTAACCTGGAAGTTGCACGATTTAAGTGCATTCCATATGTTATTGGCAAGTTAAGAAACTGGAAGTAAGAACTTCTCTTAATAGTCTCTAGAGCAATATAAACTAGTACCGGGAGGAAAGCATCCAGGGAAGCACTCGTTCGGACTGAAATGCCAGCTTTCTCGTTCTCTTTCGTTCAATGTTCCTATATCCAAGAACCCAGATAAGGGTGATGTCAGCCAACCGGTTTAGTTTGTCGATTGCCGTTCTACATTTGCGGTACTAGGCCTCCAAAAATGTTTAGAAACTAATACCACAAAATTCTCATTAAAATTTAGTGATGGGCTTAAAATGATGTAATTTTCTACTGATGCATTAAAGCAATTCAGACTATGTAAG
Organism: Teleopsis dalmanni; assembly: GCF_002237135.1. Lineage (NCBI taxonomy): Eukaryota > Metazoa > Arthropoda > Insecta > Diptera > Diopsidae > Teleopsis > Teleopsis dalmanni. The sequence goes on from NC_051846.1 coordinate 172,531,160, forward strand.
AGATACATAAGAAAATTTATATTTTATAACAATTCTGTTAGGGATAGTCAACAGGATTATAAAAGGTCTACATGAAGTCTATGGAAGAATCACCCTGATACCTAATCTAACCTAAGAGTATATACTACTTCCATTGCTATTATAAATATTATAAGTCAAATCTAATTTGGTTCTAATAAAGTCTAATAAATTTCTTCAAAATAAGCTACTTCCAAGTCAACATATTTAACATTTATCGACTAGAATTATCTTTAGCAACCATTAAAGCCGGTTAAAGCATTTATGGTATTGAAACTAATTTCTTTCATCGTCAATTTCAATTTTAGAATAAACCAAAACTATCATGGATTCAAATTAGGTGAACACGGTATATGATCGGTAAGGATGATACCTTATTAAGTAGAAAATTACGTACTATAAGCTTTTACGTGGGTGCCTTATAGTGTAATAATAAACAAGTGCCTGGTTCTCGATACTTTGATCGAGCTCTGACACACAATCATTGAAGAAAAACAGTTTTTTTTTTGGTTCTCCATTAAAGTGTGTGTCACAAAAAACGTGTTCACACTATCCGTTTGTCCAAATCTTTGGTCAAATTTGAAGTACTGCACCTTCGGTCCCCTCTTCGAAAATTTTTTTTGACTTTCCTGGAATATCTATAGTCATCCTTTTTGCGTAAGCATTAAAAAGTCTACAAATTTCAATAACTTTTAATTAAAATAAAAGTTGAGCCGATGAGTGCTCCAATTATTTACCTTAGCAGCGATCCCAAACAATCTCATTTGATACAATTTTATTTCCAAAATTTAAGATATCTCTTATTGGAAATCTATTTTTTTAGTTTTTGTTTTGCTCTTAAGCTACTGGCATCCAGTTTATATGTACTATGCGTTAACAATTTACAAACATATATGAACGAATACTTTTTAAATTTATTTTTGTCATTCTATTAAGTAGCGCGTTGAGAAATTAATTTATTAAATGAGCTTAAATTATTCAAACTCCACTACTGATTTATTGAAGCCGTTTCCATAAACCCAAAGAAGGGCGTGGGTGTAAATTGAATTTGTGTCAGACATAAAGTTGAGGCAATAAATACATTAATTACTTCTCAAGGTCGACAACAATTGATTCTTATAGATTTTTAATACGTATGCCTATTAAAAAAAATATATATTATATTTCTTTGGTTTCACTTGAAAATTTGAAAAATTTCCAACACATATGAATGAAGTTGTTGAAGATACTTTTCAACAAATGTCTTAAGCACAATTTAAGCTGTCACTAAATTAATTTATTGCAAAAATAATCCAAAAAAGAAACAACATTATGATCATATAATGAACTGAAAAATTAACTTTAATATAAATCAAGTACGAGTAGTAGTAATTTATTGATTTTCTAAAAAAAAAAAGTTTTTATTAAAAATCATTATACGCATTTCGAATTATAAAATTAAATAAAATAAAATTAAGTTTGTAAAATATTTTCCAATGTAAGTTCTATTCTGTATTAACTGAAAGTGTTTTCAATGGCATATCGTCTGGTACATTCTTGAGTACTCGTAAATTGAAGGATAAGTAGTCAAGTCAATCAACAGCTGTTGCAAATTGAATTTGTTTTAATTTATACATATATACATATTTATGTGTATGTAGAAGTTATTCACTATATTTCAAGTTTATTTATTAGACATTTATTTATTTCCATAAATTTAGAAAATTTAAAATTCACATCTGAAATTGGTTTTGTTACTTTGTATGCTTATTAGGAAAATTTATTATAATGTTCAACACATAAGAAACACAAATGTAAAAGTTTTCGCTTAGATATTTATTTTCACATATACATATAAGTTCTATATATTGTATTTAGATCTTTGTAACTATTCGGTTGCTTAGTTTCATATCGCCAACATTTAATCAGGCAGTGAAGAGAGAACAACTAAATTAATTCATTCTAAGTGCATTCTTACTTGTTTGTACTTCTGTGATAGTATAGCTATTTTATAGCACTTAGAAGATAGAATATATATTTTTTAAATATTCTTCAAATTAGTTATAAGTTAATAATAAAGATTTTTATATAATTTATAATAGTCTGTAAACATTTTAGTGCCATGCATTTAAATACAGTTTGCATACGTTCCACCAAAAATTCAATATATTAACACTAATAGATTTATGTATATGTTATGTTTCCAATAAAAAAAAACTACCGAACTTAGTTCACGACTAAGTTTATGCTAAATAATTGCAAAGGAATAGCATCATCACGATATCTTTTCTCAGTACGATACAGCTAAGATTGCAAAACGTATTTAGGTTGGTCTGTGGTGACAAAATATCGTCTTCCCTTAAAACACGATGAGATATTTATTCAGATTATTTGACACAATCCAGCTTTGATCCGGGATAGGAAAAAATTACTGCTACTGAGAATAATATCAACACTTGATTTGCAGAATCCTTGAATAAATAAAATTCTGAACATCATCCAAAATGTTAGGATAGCGGTTAGAGTCGGTAACTGGGACACAAAATATGTATACTTCAGTTACATTATTTTTTTCTATATTTAGTCTAAATACCTTTTATATCTTGTTGCTATTGCACATACATATATTATATCTGTTTGCTGCTGCAAGAGATCTGATATAGTCGCTCTGATCCGCTCCACAGAATTCAATTAATTTTCCATTTTCTATTCTAGTGGTTGTTTGGATTATATCTTTACTTTTTTATGTTTGTCTATTTTGTAAACACAACACAGCTGGCAAAATTTTAAGTCAAAATTCAAGCAAAACATTACATTAGGACGAATGACATCCTCAGGGACCTCAAGATTGATCCCATCAAAAAATACATAAAGGATAGAGCCCTGAAATTATTTGCGAAATCTGACAGACTAACTAACACCGCGTTATCAAATCTCAGAATGGTTACAGGCTCTGAGATTGCAGATCTGAGGTCAATTATTGCTTAGTCTGATGAAATGATAAACAATAATCCCGTCATGGTGCAAAGAGGGGTTTTGAAGAAACCTCGCAGTTAATAGAGAGTAAAAGTGCTCAGATGCACTGACTCAACTAGCCTCAACATAATAAAATGCATTGAGGAAGATATGTGTACAACCTCTTTTCGCTAACGAGATTTGAGAATTTTATTCATGGTTTCCCAATTACTCACTATAATGCTGAGTTCAATTTAGGAGCTAGAAGAAGTTAAGACCTGATTCAGCTGTTTGATTCCTATTATTATATACATTAAGGGTCAGTTTTAGACTGCACTATTAGGTATCTAAAATGTCCAATATCGAAGACTGAGGATTATTCCCAAATTTACGTTGTAAATCGGCTTTGCAGTATATTTATGTTAAAGTGTAATATAATATTCGTGAAAAAAAAAATGTTTTTAGTAATTATTAAAAAAAAATTTTATAAGTTATGGCAGAGTAATCACCTAATATTTTTATTAGCTCATTACTCTTTAAATAAATGTTTTATTTATAAGAAATTTTTTTTCTGGTAAAAATGATTTGTACAATTTATGAAACAAACATTTATTTAAACAGTGAAGAATTTAAATAATTTTCAATTCAAATCTTTTAATGGTTCCATAATATTTTAAGACTACATTTGATACTAATTTTCATAAATTGTAAATCTGGTAGAAAAACAGTTTTAATAATATTTTCGCATTTCTGTGGTCATTAAAAATTATTTTTTCATTTACAACGAAGTATATATAAATCTTCAGTGTAATAAAAGAATAGTGAAAAAATTTTAATCTAGAATTTTTGGTACTAAAAATAATTTTATGTGGTTTTACTATAGCTTCAAATTTGCACTACAGTTAAATGTGAAAGATAACCAAAATTGTTTGAATATAAAAAATTAATTGCTCATAAAAAAAAGAAATTCTTTCATTTTAAGCAGATATATGAAAAAGTTGTAATAATATATTATTTAACTAAATTTTTTATTAATATATTTTTATTTTGTTTTATTTCTTTTATTTTAATAACAATATTAACAAAAACTATTTTAAAAAGTTTTCAAAACCTAGATCTTTGCTATTATAGAAAGTATAAATGAGACATTTAAATTATGCTACAGCATTTTTAGAAGTACTTTTGAATATATAATTGATATAAATATATAATTTCTATATTTCCCAGCTTAAATTCTAAAAACACAGAAGAAAGAAAATATCAATGTTATCTTTTAAAATTTTTAAATCACTTTTTTGAGGATTTGAATGATACTTATATACTCCAGAATAGTATCAGTAAAGAACCTTGAAACAGTATTTCATATATGATCTACGTGCAGGGTTTTTGTTTCACTGAAAAAGAACAGTAGTAAAAGCGGGAAATCAAGGTTAGTCCCCATTTCTTCTAAAATAGCTTGCTTTTAACAAGGCCATAAATTCATTGCATATTGAATGATTGAAAACATACAATATACATTCCGATATACAATTTCCAATATATGTTACAATATATTTAATAAAATATTTGAATTCCCTTTAACCTATAGGCGTAATCATAAAATCATCATCTTTATATACTTTATAATTACTATATCTCAGAAACAATATATAAAAAGTTATACTTATCAAAAAGGCATTCTTACAGGTTATCATCAGGTTATCAGGTACAGGTTATCAATTAATATGCTTAATAAATCCAAAATAATAAAAATATTAAAAAAAATATATATTAGATGATTTCAAGTAAAAAACCTTCAAGAACTTGTAAATTAATTTGTTAATAAGTTTGCAGACAATATAGTTTGTTTTCAATATACTCTGTTCAGGATCATCCATTCTGTGATTCTAAAAGTAAACGTTAATAAAATGCACTTCTGATAAGAACTTCTATCATGTTTTTATTTTAGTATATTGTCTGAGTTTTTTAATAGGTGTGATGTATAACATTACTTTTTATAATATTAAATCTACTTAAGATACTTTTCAATGAATTGTTGAGATAAAGCTGGAAATAGTTTGACCATAAGTTGACAGATGTTCGTTAAGCTGTTTTAAAGTTTTCAAACTATTGGGACTGAAATCTCATAGTATGAGTTGAGCACCTCTCCAATGGTGTCGTACCATATAAACTTTATAGGCAATTTACAACACCAAAGTATGAAATTACACGTTGGGAAAATTTTTCGAGCAGGTAGCACAGTTCTGTTGAAATTATATATGCTCCATATCTATATTCAATAGACTCATATCTATAATTACATGCCAAAAAATTCATAATTTTAGTGATCAGAATTGACTGTTTGTGTCATATCTTCGACATTTTTAAAAAAATATGGGTCTGTCACAATTATTGAGTAATTGGGTAATAATAGGTATAATGATTTTTTATGGATGTTTTATTCAAGGCAATAATCACTATCACTTGTCACAATTTTATTTGTTGAGATATTTATCAAGCATATGACATATTTATGCTAAATAAAGAAAATTCAATAAAAACTGTGCTTACTGCAAAATTGTAATATTTGTAGTAAGTTTTCGCAATTGTATCATGTTCAGAGGTTGTTAAACGATCTAAATTGTAAAATGGTAAACACTATACAAAACGTATTATGTTTTGGATGACATGTCCGTTTGATATTTATCCCAAATTGTGATCTCTATTTTGGTTACTCTTTATTTATTGCGTTTTATGTGGTAATGAAAAATACAATCTGATCTGGGAATATCCATTGTATCCCAACTGTATTGAGTTAATATTGCATAATTTTTATGTTTTTCATCACAAAATAATATTATTTTTTTATTTATTATCAAAATGATAAATTATTATATATAATTTATAAATATTTATTGTTATTCTATCAAAAATCCTAAGATTCAATGAAAGTATCTGTATTCTTTGACTCAAAAGCAGATACTTGATTGCAACTTTTACTGTGTAGGTGACTATTTAATATTACTATGATGATTTGCACTTATGCATTTTATGCATTTGCTTTAAAATAAACAATTTCATATTAACATAATAATAATAAGCACTTACGATTGCAAAGACGCAGTAGTTGAATTAGCTGCGGATGCACCTATGCCGCATGTCGTGGAATGCATTTGCAGTTTTTAGTATTTTTTCCTTCGCTTGACTTGCACAGAATGTTGCAATATTAAGAAATTTTCGCATTTAAAACACAATGCAATGGCAAGGAAGTGCAGTTTTGTTGTTGCAGTAATGCACGTTGAACTAATATTTCAATTTCAATTTCAAATTCAATTTCACTAATTATTCTCAAGTTAATACAAATGTTCCGTTCACACGCACGCAGCTCATTAACAATTGTTACGATATGCAAATTAACTCTGGAACCGAACTGAACGCAATGAAATCCATTAAATTTTTATTCCTCAATTAAACTGCAAAATTTTTCGCGTGTTGCCTTCGATATGTTAATACTTTATGATATGTTTATTTGTGTTTATTTTTTAATTCAATTTTTGTTTTTTTTTTGTTTTTGTTGATCTATACCAATTTAATTACTGCCTAATATAAACATTAGAAGGCCCTGCGAGTACATTTGCCACCTCTATGATTTGTATGAATCTCGGATTGCCCAGCACTCGACAGCACGTCTCGACTAAAACTAAAAGTGTTATTTGTTCCGTATTGGAATTTTTGTGATGTACAAATTTCCAGAGGATGGATTATCTGTACTCTCCCACAATTGAGATCTTTGCACTTGTATCTCCAAATTAGAATTATAACACTTGCGCTACGGAGGTGATTACGTGGGGTGTTAAATAGTGAGCGCTTGTACGTAGGCAACAATTGGGTAAGATTTTAAGATTAAGTACTTTACTAGATTGAGATTCATGCTGTTGCTACAGCTGCTGCTGCTGCTGCTGGTGGTGATACTAATGCTGTTGCTGTTGCTTAGATGATAGTTCTCAATACTTTCGAAGAATGAACGCATTGTTTCTGGGAGTTGTGAATAGTTCGTTGTGAGTCATGACATGAATGAAAAGATCGAAGCCAATTGATTTTCTTACTGATGTTTACTTGTACATATTTTGTTAGTAGCAATTCTTCGTTTTTATTTTTTCTATATGTTTTTCTAAATAAGTTTTAAACTACATTTTTTTTTATTTTTATTTTCAAAAAATATTTTATTTTTTCCTTTTTCTGTTGAATGCGTGTGAATTTTGCCGCCCTGGAGATAATGTCGATTCTATATATATACATGTCAAATATCTCTAAAAAAACTGCTGGCCTATCTTATAAGTGTATACATACGTTAGATGCGTAAACTAAATACTTTGTCTTCATATCTTTTTAATATTTCCTTCAATTTGTGGCTAGGCGATATGTGAAATTTTCCAGATGTTATTTGTTGGATTTGGTACATTCGAATTATCCACAGCTCGTGGCTCCTAAGAACGTACAAGTAGTTTTGTTCTATTTTTATTAAATTTTTAAAAAAATAGAAAAAAACTCATATCACTCTCACATGGTAAAGTGTGTAGCAAAATATGTTTGAAGAGTTTACTTGGCAATTATGATTGAGTTTCAAAGCCACTTTATATGTCGTTAAGTGCGCTGTTGTTACTAGCAAAATACATTTGCCAAATGACACTCTGTAGATAAAGACACAGATTTCTTTCAATTAATTGACATTTGACATATTTTGTCATTTGTTATATGTTATGTTATATGTTGTGTCGGAAAGTGGCATTTGTTACACATGTTTAGATATTAGCTTTGAGTGTTAAGTAGCGAATTTGATGAAAGCATTTATTGCAAATTATGTTATTTTCTTCAAATTTAAATGTCTGATTTTGGTACTTAATAATTTTTGTCGACATATTTATATTTCAGCACATTAAGTTTAAGAAAATTTCTTAAAAAATATTACCAAACGAGATGGTACTGTTAGGAGAGATTTCGAAAAGCGGTACTTGGTAACCGTTATAAATGGTAGACTATTATAAATGTTAACAGATTTTGCGCTACGATCGCAATAGGTGAAAAGCATCGAAAGCCACAATGTGAGACTTGAACCCACTAAAACCACCTCTTAGGTATGAAAGGAGAAGATTTCCACAGCAATGATGAAACATCATTCCAGTAATCATGGGTTCATCTAAATCAGAAAGCAAGGGCATGAACTAGGTATTTCTTTTAAGTCAATTTTCTCTATAAACTGAATTATTGAACATACATTACAGAGTTCTTTTTCTTTCTTTAAAATATTACATGATAGTAGACATCATTGATTTAGGTGTTGTGACTAATACTTCATTCATTCTATTCACTCATGTATTTTATTAACTCAAATTTGTGTTTGGTGTTTTATTGATGTGATTATTGCGATTTTCAAGCATTCCAATTTAACAACGGAATGAAACTCTATTAAATCTGCTGTCAAATCTGCGTGCCCAGGAAACTTCATTCATCCTATCTGCTCATACACTTTTTTAACTCAATATTGTGGATCGGGATCTTTTTGATGGTACCATTGCAATTACCGAGCACTCGAATTTAACAACGGAATTAAATCCACTGTCAAATGTGTGTGCTCGGGAAAATTCATTCATCCTAACTGTTCATGCACTTTTTCTTACTCAATTCTGTGGATCGGGATCTTTTTGATGGCACCTTTGCGGTTTCCGAGCACTACAATTTAATAATGTATTAAAATCCTACTAAATTCGTTTTCTTGTGGAATAAGTTTATGATAGAAATGAATCATAATTGCATAAGGTCACTAATAGCTTAACATTCCAGTTAACTATTCAAATAAAAAGCTAAATTATTCAGGAACTATGCCAAAACGCTCTTCATCTTGACAATCTTGTGTTGCTATCTTAACAAGATTATCGTTTGAGTATACAGAACGTAAGTTCCGATGGGGCACATATCTGATAACTGAGCTTTCTGTCGCTGTATGGCTTTGATTTGGTTTAGGAACAAAATGATATAACGAGATCATATAGCTCTATCTGCTAACAGATATTTTGGACTTAATTTGAGGGACTGGGTTTTCAACTGTTCGGTAAGAGTCAGTGATCTCCCATAATCGCAATGTTTCACTTCGTTAGAAGCTTGGAATCCAGTTAATTTTTATATCAATCTATTCTGTTCGGATTAAGTTGGATTTTTCAATTTCAAAAGTAATCTGTGCAAGTGTCCAGATGCTATCGAATTGGTTTTGTGTTATTATACGTCAACTTCTCTGAACATGGCATGCATTTGTTATCCGTGTATTGAGACTAAAGACAAATTTCAAAAGTCTTTATCATCGATTACTCAGAATATTGAATTTGTTAAAAGATAAATATTTATAAATGATCAAAATATATATATATATGTGTGTATAATTATTTTAAAATTAATTTATGAGTAAATTCATTTAATTTTTATAAACAATTTTCCACTATATTGTTTAAAATTATCGACAAAAAATAGCGGAAAATTCAGTTAACATTTGTTTAAATAAAATTATATTTACTTTAAACAAAATATCCAATTAACATCAGGTAGTGCTGTATACCTATATACTCGTACTAATAATACATTAGATATGTATTCCCGTTTAAAAATAAATTTTGTTATTTTCTTTATATAGAAAGAAGCACATGGATGAAAGCATGGATTCGATTAATAGAATTAGTCATAAAGTAAGAGTAGAATATTTACATTCAATTTTTATTTGCATATTCAGGCTAACAAACGGTTCTCGAATCCATTCAAGAATTAAAATAGGAATTCGATTGCGACTTTAAGGAAAATATGCAAATTATTTTTGCTTTAATTTGGAATCAAATTAGTTGCCAAATACCAATTACTACACTTGTTTATAATTGCAATATTATTTTAATTTACTTAATTATTTCGTATGTGTTCAGGAAATTTTAATTGAAAAGGTTTCGGTTTGTTCAAAGAGATTTTTGCGAGCTGATAACACGTAATGTGGCGTCAGAAGTAATCGATAAATCGAAAATATACGTTAACACGGTGTCACTATCCGATGATGTCCAACCGCAGCGCCACTGCCAATTCGGGTCAAATTTTTACCCACTTTTATACCGTGTAGTTACCTTAGCCCGACCTCAATTTCCGGTTTTGTTTAGAAATATTTTCTAATTTTGGAATGGTTTGCTTATTTTTTGGTCTCAGTTTATTTTGTTTTGGTTAATTTATTGCTTTTAAAATGTTCCAGCTCTTTTTGGTTTTATTGTTAGATGTTTTATTTTTTTATTTTTTTATTTTTTGTTTGTAATTTTTTAGAATTTCAGCTAAGTATTCGAAAAATATTTAAAAAATTTTTTTGCTACGTGCACATTCTTTTGAAGATACATATTTTAAGATGTAGTCTTCATGAGGTGTTCGCCACGTATAGTTTTTTAAAATTTTTCCGAAAATTAGAAAAATTTTTTTCAAAAAATAGAAAATTTTTTTTTGCATAAAAAGATTTTATGGTTTTATTTTTTTAGCTATACAAATGCTCAAGTTCGCAGTTAAAATTTAAAAAATTTAATATAAAATACATAGACAATAAAAAAATGTGTTTATGGTTGAATTATTTTAGTATTAACAAATGGTTATTGTTTATGTTTTGCTTTTTGTAATATTAATAGGTTGGACTAATCCGGCTGGCCATTAGCTACGCATACAGCTATTGATCTTTAGCGATATCACATATAATAAAACTACTAAGTAGACTTTATAATAGATATTTTTGTGCATTTAAGGACTATTTGAACCTGTACTTGTGAAACGAGTCCTTAAGCAGTTTTTTAAGGTTTTAAAAGTGCGTTTTTAGACCAGTCCTTAGTAGGCTTTAAACATAGACCATATTTGAACCTGTACTCAGGCACAGTGCTATCAACGCTGTATTGAATATTTATTAATAAGAATTGCAATTAAACTGTACTGTACATTATATGTAATACACTTTAAGTTATTATGATTGTTTTGCATGTCCTTCTAAGCATTATTCCTTGTTTTCAGCTTTCGTCCGTTTTGGTATTTGCAGCTAGCTTACTGGTAGTTTTTACTATATTATTGACCTAAGTCAGTTATACCTTGCAGTTTATTTTCATAAATCTGGTTCTTATATTTTGTTCTTAAAGCATGCGTATACTAACTTAGTAAGCAGTTGTTCAATTTTCAATACTCTTTGATATTCCCACAAATCAAGGGCTTCGTTAATCTGTATGACAGATATTAGAAATTTCAATATACTAAGCTTTGTAAATTTATTAATGGTCCATATTTTTATGAACTCTTAGATAGGTAGTTCAGAATAGTTCAGAATATTTGCATAACTATTAGCTTTAACATGCTTCTAATATTCAGATGTAAAACATAGCTAAAACATAGCAACTAAATAAAATACAAAGAGATTCATACATATACTTAATTAAAAGCAAAGTAAAATGGGTCATATTACACTTATCACATCAATTAAGATACTCAGAGTATCTTCCGTATTTGATCAATGATTAACAAAAACCGGGAAAATCATCTTACCGGTATATTTGTCGAAATGTTTTCTATTTCAAGCAAAAGTTTCTCAAAATGATAGCGAGAGAACCTACTAATGCTGGCATCTAGCTTTATTTTACTATTATTTTGGGAACTTTAGTAACAATTTCTTAGACAAAACTAATTATTGAATTCTTTTAAAGGCAAAAAAGAAACACACAGCGTAAATTATGGTTTATTTACCCAAAGAATTGTTAGTTCTAGATCTGTCTCCATTGAAACTGTTAAATTCAAGTCGATCCGAAGTAAGGAAAATCTTATATCTAGGTTAATTATTATTAGACTTGCATAACACTTGTATGGATACATGGACTCGACGATATAAAAACATTTGAGAAATATTTAAAAGAAGCGGCTATGGAAGGTAAAATAAAGCAGCTGCTTATTTTATGTAATGCGATTGTCAGAAAACGGATCTATTACCTTATCTCAATTTCTATGAATCGAATGTCTAGCTTTCTGGGGTATTTAATACAGTATTTTGATGATTTAAAGCGGTATTTACGTCTACATTAGCGCGAATAAGTAAGTTTTCGACACCATATCATTATACTCGTAATCTGAAAGATTTTATCGTTACAGAAGGTTATGAGAACTGTATAATAAGTTACACAATAAATAATACTGACCGATTCCCTGGAAAGTATGAAAAATCAGTAAACATTTAGGTCCCTATATAAATCCTTAATGACTTATTCTGATATTATGATAAACTTTGATTGAGAGACCATTTTCTTCCTCTACATTTTTGATTCATGTCGGAAAATGTTCTTTAATCTATCAAAGTCTATTACAAAATTCACTAAATCGTATGAGTACACATCGTACACATCGAACTACTCCCGTGCATAGAATTTTCTTCAGCCCCTCTTTGATATGACATATTGCCAGTGACTTTATAATTGTAAACTGTTGTAAAATTTTCAAATTTGAATAAGTAACTTTGATTATTCCGAAAATAATATGAATAAAAAGATAACGTGAAATGTATATCCTAAATAAATATGTTGCATTTGTTTTGAGAACGATGGAGACATCCTGTGTGTTCAGATATCTAAACATCTTGTGTATATGACCATAACATGTTTTTGTTATTTTTGCTGTAATATTAGTTCCTAATCTTGTTCCAACTATATTCATTTATGAATCCACAAATAGTTAAATTTAAATGGAATTTCTTTTCGCATTCATAAAGAATTTTTTATAAATAAGATAACCGGAGCACTCTTTGGTGGGATCAGTATTTATTTTTTAGAATAAAAGAAACCGAGAAAGTAGTCTATAATGTCAAAAGTAAGGTTTTAGAATATATAATATTCTTTGATCTAAAATCGTATGGGTGCATTAATGAATAGTGACCTACATCTTAATACTATACCTGGTGGTATTGATAAAAATAATTAAAAATTATGAAAAAAGAAATAAAACAACAGAATAGTAAAATTGATAATTAATGTATTATTTATTTTTTCTACAATTATTAACTTTTTTTAAGGGAACTAAGATTAAAATGTTTTATAATTTTTTGATATATATAAAATAGTAAAGGCTTCTAACATTGCGTCTTAATAAATCATATAAAGTATATTTAATATTAAAAATAAATTTTGTTTTTTGTGAGTAATTTCAATCAACATAAGGATAAACGAGAGTATTATCGAACTTAATTTTATTTTGTTGCAAAAGTATCTGATCTAAATTATTTTTGTATTTTAAATTATTAAAGTTTTTTTTTGGTGTGTCCATATTCCAGATTTTTGAAGTAAACACTTTTTTGGGTGACTTACGCTTTAAAAATTTAGGTAGCTAAAAATAAATAATTAACCCTCTCATATACAATTTATATATATATATATCAATTAACCGTATGTTTTAATCGTTTTCTACGACGTGAAATATCCATGGTACGTAAAGCACAATAGGGTCGCACAGTCACATAATAAACCAATTCTATTAAGGAGAAAATGCTGAAACCCATAAATAAACCCAACAAACCACCAGTATTCGCTTTATAAAGAGACAAAAAAATTAATTTAAAATAAAATTGTATGTAAAGTATAATTCAGTTCTCACATAGGAACTCTGTAAATCCAAACATCTCTGACTTAGTAGTGCTGCGAATAGCATTTGAAGTATAATAAAAATTCAAAATTGATAGATCACCAATATCTTTGTTGCTTACATTCAGTATTTCAGAAGGATACTCATCAGTACAAAGAAATTCTGCATCTGTCATCTTAGTAGAAGTAAGTGTAACTCTATAGCTTAACTCAAAGCAAGCTGGCAAACATGACGCACATGATATATTATTATCAGTAGATTCAATAGCCGCTTGTATACGATTTGTGCAAGTATTATCTTTCGGTCCACATATATTTACTGAAGAATTTAATAGTGGTAAATAATATAGCATACAATCACATTCACGTATAAGTATTTTAGCTTCACATTCCAGTTCACAGTTTTTACGTGAATATGTCTTGAAGTAGATGAGATCTCCTTCATCCGAAAACAAACATCGGCGTACTTGTTTTTTGATGCTACGTATGCTTGGTATAGCATCTTCATATATTGGCTGAATGGGTATGCGTGTCTCACGTCCAGCTGTTACCAAGAAACCGTAATTGCTTATTTTAGGTAGCTCAGCTGGATTATGCACTAGAACCTTTTACATTTGTTGAGAAACGATTGATTTCAAATTTATTTTATTGCAAAATTATATAGTTGGACTTACTTTAAAACCATGACTTTTAGATTTGCTGCAATAATATTCCGAAGAAGATGCGTTTAGGACAACTGTTAGACCCATGCGTTTACCTGTGCCACCAGAAGTTCTTGGATAATAACGATCTGGCAAGTTACCGTCATAGCCTTTTTCGGCTGTCCATGGTATTGCGGTATAGTTATCATTTACTTCTGGGGATATGCGACTTTCATTGCTAATTAAAAATTAAACAATTTAATAATATTTTATGATATAAACAAATAAATTAGTTAACTCGTTTCTTAACATAAACACAGGATCTAATGCATTAAAAGTACAACAAAGACCATCGTCAGTAAGTAAGGAATTAAAAATTAATGAACAATTTTCATTTTTAGCACCAAAACTACAATATAGCAACATTTGTTCACAGGGTTGTGCTACCTATAATAAAAATAAATATCTTATGTGTTAATATATTTCAGTAGATTTATCTATATTTATAAATATAAGTATAAATCTACATATAGATTTATGTATTTATAAGTAGGTCTATAGTATAGTTATAAATTTAAGTAGATTTATCCATACTTATAAGTATAAGTATAGATCTATATATAGATTTATGTATTTGTAAGTAGGTCTATATTACAGTTATTAATTACATCATACTTTTAACTTACATCTATTAATACTGCTCTAAAATTCTTCCAAGTGCCTTTGAATGTAACTTGCAAATCATCTCCTTGATCACATAAACTCATCAGCAAGGAATAGTTTGCGCTCCGTCTGGCAAATTTTCATTAAAAAAATGGTTTATATGATAGATAATATAATAATACAAATGTATAATTAAAATATTTGCAATAAGTAATAGGTTATATGTGTTTGATTTTAATGAAACTCTTTGTTTGATTTACTTTGGTATTGTTTTTACTTTACTCTTCAAAGCCAAATTTAGATTACAAATCGTGATTGCTGGGAATGGTATTTTAGTTGCCATAGTTTGCTTAGCACTTGTCGATATAATAATTGGTGAAGCTGACCACTTAACATATACATTCGATATAAAGAACCCGGATAGTAAGACTACCAGTAAAAACGATAAACCGAAAAAAATTCTATTAAAAATAAAAATGAAATGCTTTTAATAACTTTGTATACGTTGATGTATTATGGTCAATCTTTAACTACCTTTCTGTAATTGTAATCTTATCCTCGGCAATATACTTTAAACCATGTAGTGTTGTATTCTGCAAATAATATTTTATACTTCTCTTCACTGTTTCTTGACTACAGACAAATTCATCGTCGCTGGAATTGATAGCTTCTTTGATTTTATTAGAAACTAAATATAAATATTTTAATTACAAATTTAATAATTAATTAATTAGTTTATATCTGATGTGCGATTTATATACCTTTCTCCTTGTTCTTTTTAGCAGTAACTTTGGATTTCTTCTTCGAATTCTTATTTTCCGTTTGGATTGCCATGTTTTTCAATCAAATTCTGAACAGAAACTGTAATGTAAGTACTCTTCGTTTTACTTTAAAAATCACTGTTCGATGGCATTCACAGATTACAAAATAGTTGAAAAATTTCAATTTTAATCGAATATCATCAGGATAATCATATTGACTTTAGGCAAATAAAACTTTTACAAAATATTTGCAGTCATGCCATAAAGTGGATAAATATGGGCGTTATACTTCTATAGTATTTATGTATGTCTCTCCTCTGTTCAGTTCAAAATTTGAAGGTGTATGAATTAGTTTATAGCAATGCAAAGAGTTTTTAATCATAAAATGTTTTACTCCTACTTTTACCATTATAATTAAGAAAGCCTATACTTATATAAATTTTTTTAAGATATTTGGAAGGGCCCAATATTTATTTCAACAGTGTATAGACTAATTAATTTAATGAAATTTTTAGTCTATTAAGAGTAATCTTTTATACTCGTAATCTAAATTCTAAATAAAGTCAAATCTGACGTTGACCCTACTTTTAAATAGAAAAAAGAAAAATAGTAATCAATTGCAATCGCAAAATTTTATTATATATTTCTATTAAATACATAATTAAATAATTTTTTGGCTCCCCACATAGATGTTTTTTATGTTCTCAAATACCGAACACTAGTCCCACTTTCACATCTAATTGTTTATATACAATTTTATATTGCAATGTTTGAACTGAAATTCTGCAAAATTTGAAGCTCAAACCCTTGAGGCTTGTCAGTTTATTGCAGTTGTTTCACTTACTCATTTACTTGTTCTGTTATATTTAAATAATCACATAAACCACAGCTATACAGAAGTGCTTTTTAATATGAAGAAAACTTTATTTTGTTAAATTTTGATAAATTGAAAATAGGTAGTCTGGTCTGCTATATTACCAACACTATTCTAGGTTACTTAGAAATAGTAATAAAACTAAAGTACGAATACATCGAATGGCTATAGTGCCATTTTAGACCTTGATACCACCTAATCCAAAGCCAAGAGCATTCTGGAGACTTTCCAATTAGGTTCAAGAGTGGAGGGAACCTCCAATTGGAGGTTCAAGAGTTCTCCCCTCGTGAATAGTTAACGAGGGGAGAATTCCCAAAGAAAAAAATGGGTGTTTTAGTTCATATACTACATAGTAGGAGCCGGATACACTATTCCGGTGACGGTTGGTTTGACAGTGCATAAAGTATTCCACTTCATTACCCTCAAAAACAATAAAATGCCAGTTTTACGTAAAAAGAGCATAACACTTAAAAAAGCCTTATCATTCGAATCAATTCAGATATATTAATTATATGTGTGGAATTAGTTAGAGTGTTTTATTTGTATAGGCAATCAAAAAAATCTGACGCAATTCAAAAAGGAAAAAAAACGAGTTTATATGCTTTAGAATAGTAGGAATATGTTTATTCTTTATTCCTTAATATAGGAATACAAACTGAAGATGAAAAACTTCTTTTTCGATGGAACTACAATGTATACTTCAGACCTCTTGTGTAATATTTCTACTCTTCTCAGTCTGTTTTACAACCATTTGTCAGTTAATATTGTCTGAAGTATATTTTTATCGAATCAAGTCGGCAGGATGTGGAAAATCTTACCATTCTAACTTAACCAAATTTAAAATAGAACGGATCTTATATAAAGCTTATCTATGTATTGTATCTAGCATACCTTTATTTATTTAACAGAACAATTATTAAATATTAAAATATACTGTTCAGATATTTGAGTGTTATTTGTATATGAGATTTTCAATTAATTAATTATATATTAATAATACGTTTAAATACATTGGTTGCTGGCTAAATGAAGAGTGGACAGATCAAGAAACCAAATGTCGATTAGAGATGAAAACTCTTTTCACAAATTCAAGAAATTGCTATGCAATAGCAACATGAACTTACGTATTCGCTACCTTAAATGCTATGTCTGGCCCATTCTACTCTATGGCTTGGAATCTTGGACTTTAAAAATCCAAACAATAAACAAAATCGAAGAGTTTGAAATGTGGTGCTACAGACGTATTCTGAAGATTCCTTGGACGGACAAAGTTTCAAATGAAGAAGTTCTAACAAGATTAAGAAAAGATAGAGAACTCCTAAAAACTATCAAAATAAGAAAAACAACGTATTTTGGTCATATCATCCGAGGTTCAATATATGAATTGCTGCAACTGATTGTGAAAGGCAGAATCGAAGACAAATGCCGCATGGGAAGAAAACAGATGTCTTGGTTGAGAAACATCAGACACTGGACTGGGTAAAAAACGAGTGGAGAGTTGGTACATACTGCTAGAGACATAGGGAACTTCAACAACATTATTTCTAACATATTGTAATTTATATGATTGTATAACATACAATTCTTGGAAAAACAATTAAAGAAGTAGAATAGCATTAAAATTTTAAAAGATTATTCGTGTAATTGAAGAAACGAGAATGAATTTTTAATATATGTAACTACGTTCTATTTTTTAGGTCAATGTAATAGAATAAAAATGACAAAAGCACATTTCTATAAATAATAATTAGTTAGTTAGTTAAATTAATTTCAATTGAATGATAAATTTGTAATATTTTTATTTCATTAAAATTGCTTTACAAAAACAATATCAGATGGATTTGAATATTTAGGTCGGTTAGATTAAGATATGATGAATATCCTAGCATCCAGTTAAACCCGTTGATAGTCAAAGTCATCGTATGAATATCTAAGAGTTTAAAATCACTTCAAACTTTTAAGGTAATATAATGTCCTTTTTAAGAGGGGGTATTGTTAGTTATATAGATATTCGAGAAAGTAATACTCTAGTATGTAAAAGCATTATTCAGTTTTATTTAATTAGATTTTAATTTAATTTTTTTAAGCATAATAAGTAATTACTTTCACTTTTTTAAAGTGCTGTACTTATATAACATATGAATTAATTTAATTAATTTTGATAATTGAATTGTTTTAATTATAAACTGCAAAATATGTTTTTAATTAATTAATATTTCCGTTGGTAAACAATTGTAGTTTACTATCAGCGCGTTTGGAATTATTTTTGATAATAACTTCATTTAACAGTAATTTATCTAAATTGATTTTTCTTTTACTTTTGAATTTGTGTTGATAGTCGGAAAAACTTTCTTGAAAATTATTGCGATAATTTCGATTTGACTCATTAATATTTTGTTCATTTCCTCCTGCACTCTTAACCTCAATTACATGATTATTGTTTCTCAAAGTTTTCCATGGGCGTATCATAGCAAAAAATATGAACTCTGCAAGTGAAATGAAACTAAAACCAAAAAATAAACCTATAATGCCACCGACACTAGCTGGAAATAAATAATATCACATTAAAAGTATAGTATGTTATAATTTTATTTTATAGACTTACATAAAAAATCAGTAATGCCTGTGTATTCAGTTTGGAGAATACTTCTGTAGGAGTTCTCTTTAAAATATAAGTTCACCACAGCCATGTTTCGTTCAACGTAAGCACTACTATAATTATTTAATTTTTCACTTGATATTTTAAAACCCAGATGAGAAATTGGTGCGGAAAAAAAATCGGGAAAGTAAGTGACATCATAACAACTCGGCCAACACTGATTGCTACAATCTAACATATCGCGATCGTTCAGTATACCCAAACGTACACTTTCTACACAATTCAAATCGAAAATACTACAAATACTTTCGTTTCCATACATTTTTGGCATGAAGTGCGAAATGCAACCACAATGTTTGTACATAATCCGTGAAGTGCACTCAATTTCACAGTTCCGCTGTGAGTAGTGTGAAAAAACGATTAATTTAACTTCATTTGCGAAACTACATTGACGAGATTTCATTGCCATAGTGCGGAGTGTATGCATTGATTCTGTTCTTTCGGCACGTAAACGAACTTTCGTCTCGCGTCCTGGACCGAGCAATAAGCCAATCTCACGCATATTCGGTGACTCGGATGGATTATGCATTAAGATTTTAAAACCAATACTGTTCGAAGATGAGCAATAGTAATTTTCCGATTCGGCATCTAAGATAAGTGACAAACCTAATGATTCGCCTGTACCAGCAATAGGGCGTGGATAAAAGCGTGAAGGTAATTTTGCAGGATAACCATATTCCGCATTCCAATCGACAGGCACATATCCATCATTATTCGTCACATTCATATCCAAATGAGACCTTAAGATTTAGTGAGAATACTACTTAAATATATTTTTTTTATATTAAAATCCATATTTACAATGTATTATAACGAAAAGAGGGATGTACCATATTGAAGACACAACACAGACCTTCATCGGTTACAACGGGATGAAATAGATCATTACAATTCACATCCGCTGCTGCATAACGGCAGGCGATAAGCATGTAATTGCAAGGCTGCGATATCTTAAATGAATAAAAAATATTGATTAATGTAAAACTAATTATATTTTGAGAAACCTTACATTTATGATAAATTGCTCAAAATTACTCCAATCTGTAATGGAATTGGCTATAGACGTATTTATATTATTGGTGTGCTTGCATAGCATTTGTAGCATTGCGTATTCCTGTGAGGAACTATTAAGAATTTTATAAATGAAAATAATTATTATTAATTTTTTTATACACATTTTTGAAGGGTTAATTGGTCAATATCCTATTCGATGATGTTCTAGATCGACATTGACCAATTAGCCTGTGCACAAATATATGTATAAAAGAATAAATTAATATTATTTTAAATATTACAAATTACGCAGAAAAACTTACACCGATAAATGATTAACTCTACTTTTATAAGCTTGATTTAAATTACATATGGTCACTGCTGGAAAAGGGTCATCACTTATAAAATTGGGTTTAGGATTAATACTAAAAATGACTGGCGTTGTAGTCCATTTCTCGAAGACTTTCAGCAGAAAATATACTGAACATAATACGACTGATATGAAAGCCAGTATAAAATATAACCTTTAAGAAAATTATTGTTATAATCATTATATTCCTGAGATAGATAAAGAATATTATTATATACTTTTCAAATTTATTAAAATCCTCATTATCAAAATATTTTACTCCATGTATTGTTGTATTTTTACAAAATTCGCTTGTATTTTCTTTAAGAATATTCTTGACTGCTTTTAATTTCTTTTTATCAAATTTTTTTGTAGAACTTATAACCGAAGTATCGCGTATCTTAACCATGTCTATGTTAATCGATCTTTACACACCGAACTTTTAACTAGAAATGTTTAAAAGTAATATGTATTAAGGATTTTATTTACTTTTTTAAGCAAATTAGCCAAAGGTTTTTTTAAGGGCAAGATAATATTATGAATTATGGGTCTTGCAGTTCACTTGTAATTTGAATAAAGTATTAACAGTCGCGACTAGTCTAGAACAGTTAATAACTTAATTCTATGTTCAAGTAGTTGATTACTTTCAAACTTTTGTATTTTAGTATTAATTTTTTAAGAATTATTTCTTACCCTTTACTTATATTACAAAAGTTCATAAGGCATACATACGAACACATTTTTTAAGTCATAAACTTAATATGTAAAATAAAATATATATTTTCAATATAGTATCAATTCTAAAACTTTATCATTCATACTTTGAGTTTGCTATATAGTATGTAAATGGGATGTTTGAAAAGTATTGCTTCAAGACATGAAGCAATTTATGAATAATACTTTAAAATCTTATTTTGACAAACATGACTTGTTTTTACAGTCAAAATTATTTTTAATAATTTTTTTGACCAACCGACCATACTTGTTTATCTCCGTTTTTACAAACACTTGAATAAACAAGTATGGAGTTGTGATTGAATTTTAATAGTTAGAAAATAATGTGACATTACTAATTAAATTCGAATTACTCTAACATAAAGTTTATAGGGTTTATAGGTTTATAGGTTTATGACTTTAAAGATGGTTGCAGCAACTTAGTTCTTGTAGATTATTGTGTCCAGTTACATAGTGACAACATTTATGAAAACAACGAAAAGTGCATTAAATGGTATTGGATATAAGCTACTGATATCATAATCGGCTAGCTATGCATCAAAAACTCCATGATTCAAAGTGACTGGACAACATAAACCTTTTCCGTACAGTAAAGAAATGCTTGTCAAAAACAAAAAGATATCTAAGATTTTATTAAAATGTGTTAAGTTTAACAAGAATAATGAGTGAATCTTTGAAAACAAAAGATTCAAAGGGACGAAGATTGTATTGAAGGAATCTTCAAACTATCTAAAGATTCAGGTCATTATGACCTGAAATAACACCTTCATAAACTACGATTATCTGCTAATTCGGAATGCAGATTATACATCAAAGATGAGGAAACTACTATGCATATTTTTTGTGACTGTGCTGCTTTAATAACGCACAGAAGAAACTTGATTCATATGGAATTTCTATTACCAGAACAGATTAAGAGCTGTTCTCTTGATTTAGTTCTGTTTACAAAGTTTTAAAAACTTTGGGTAATTGTTGATGTAAATGGTACGATAGGATTTCACGTCAAAGCTTTACTAATAATAATCTAAAGATTCAATTCAAATGGGCTTCAGTTTGTACTTCAGTTACCATGGGCATATACATATATTAAGGGTAACACATTTACCATCTGCCATCTGGAAATGCGATTTCGTTCGAATTGACTAATCGTCACAGCGACTATTTATTGTTCCCAAACAAAACATTGTTAGAGAATGTCTATCGATTAAAGAAGATATTAGAATAAATTCAAAGAGCATAATAAAATATTTATAGTGTTTTTTCTATACTAAAAGAAAAAATTTTTTCTAACACCCCTAGTGTTTATACTTAATGAAAAAGAGTATAAATTTTATAACAAATTCGTTGAATATATTTAGTTTGGGAATAAATTATTGTATTGGATTGCTCACTCTCACATTTATTAATTCAGATATAATTAAACTATAGATTAAGGCTTATACACATCTTAGTCATTCAATTATTATAATGCTGATATATTTAATGAAGTATACAATAGTGTAGGTATCAAGTCGATTCTACCATTTAGGAACTGTATTTACTTTATAAGTAGCCTAACTGTTGTAAAATAATTGAAAGTTATATAAAATAAAGCTAAATTTTTCTTGACTGCTAGTCTAATATAGTAGTTCAAATTGGTGAAAATTTTATATTTTTCTACTAGGTAGGTAGGGAGATTGGCCAGCTTTGATGGTCAGCCAACTAATTCGGTAACTGATTTAATGACTTCCAGTGACCTTTGATTGATAGATTATTTTAAACTTACAAGGATTTGATAGCCTAATATTAGCGATATAACACCAGACAACGAATTCGATAACGTATCACAAACTGTAAAGTCATGAAAAATGAAAAAAAAATGAAAAGAAGTCGGTGATGTTAAGAATTAATACAGTACTTTATTTAGAAAATTTTTTCTGTGTAAAAAGTGTGCGGAATTTGATATTCGAAAAACGCATGGAAGAGGTACTATCATAATTTTGTTTTGGTATATTGGTAGCGATCTGGAATTCAGTTTATATCAGTTGCTTTTGCAATTATATATAAGTTTTAAGTGTTTTATATGAAAAAGCACATGAATGGTCACTTGGTTTTGATTTCACGAAGTCATTGCTTTCAATTTCACAGGTTGAAAGTTCTAAGCCTGGCATTTTAGATCTAAATATTATGTACAAACTTATAGAACCAATAAATATTTTCACAGTCATCTGATGGTGAATATTTGGTAATATGACAAAATAGCTAATATATAATATGGATAATGACAATATTTGGAACAGCTCCTTTCTCAATCGAAATATTCAGTTAATTGGATACAGTTTTTGTTGTTTTTTCCGGAAAAATATTTATTATATTTATAAATATTTATGAAGATTGAATCTAAACAATTACAATAATACTTATGAAATAAAATCTTCTTGTTTGTGTTCCTTGGACTCCAACGACTTTGAAATACTTAAGAGATTATCGTCTTTATATTCAAAAATGTTATCCTCATCGCACCGTTGAGATGCCATAAATTTATCAAAAATCTTACGTTTACCAATTTTTTCACAATCAACAAAATGCTGTTTGGAATATTTTCGCATATCAGATAAATGATTTCGTTGAGATTTCGATATTTTCTTGATTGTACCACTAACGGGTATTGAATTCACTGCAATTCCTTTGGAATTTTTTCGTTTTAGAAGCGAACGACATGGACGCATTATAGCGAAATAAAAAAATTCAGCAATGGATATGAAACTAAAACCAAGAAATAGACCCATGAGGCCACCAACATTAGCTATAAAAATATAATTTAATGTATTAGTATTCTATATTAGAACTACGTATATTGTTAAAACCAACTTACATAAGAAATCCGATATACCAATAAATTCTGTTTGTAAATGACTTCGAAAGGAGTTCTCTTTAAAATACATATTGACTACACCGATATTCTTTTCCACATATATATGATCAAAATCCTCTACTTTTTGATTTACAATTTCAAAACCATAATGTGAGATTATTGCAGTGAAAACGTCAACATAAAATGTCAAATCATAGCAGCTTGGATAACATTTATCAATGCAGGACTCGATTGTAGGATCTTTGCGTAGACGTACTTTTTCTACACATGAATTTTTGTAAATTGAACAAATAGTAACATTTTCATAAACTTTTGGCATATAAAAACTAATACAACCGCAATGCTGGAGTACCATTTCTGCGATACATTCCATCTCACAATTACGTTGTGTGTAGTGAGCAAAGTATTTCAAGCGTCCTTCATTGTGAAATAGACAGTGTCGATATTTCTTTTTTACTGTACGTAAATGTTGATCTGTCTCAATTTTTTCTGGACGTATTCTAAGTTTAGTTTCACGTCCCGGTGCTACCAGTACACCTGTTTCAAGTACATTTGGTGATTCATTCGGACTATGTATGGCTATTTTGAAACCAACGCTATTACCAGAAGAGCAATAATATTCATCATACTGCACGTCTAGTGTAATTGATAAACCTAAAGATTCTCCGACTCCAGGTGTAGTACGCGGAAAGAAGTTCAAATCCTTAGATAAATCTTTGGGATATCCACGTTCTGCATACCAATCAACTGGAACATTCGTGTCAGTAGAAAATCTTTTCACTACAAAAGGATTTCTAAAAATACAGATACATATATAGAAAGATAATAATATAACAATAATATAATAATATTAATTGTAATATTAAATGTAATTATGTATTAAAATATAATATATGTTATATATAAACATAAATATTACATAGATATATATGCACATATAAATTAATAATATGTGGATAGTTTTATAATATAATTTTTATTAATAAAAATTTAAATATATTATTTTAATTTAGAATAATTTAGTTTTCTTACTCTCCGATATACATGAATTTCGGGTGCAGCATATTAAATACACAACAAAGTCCTTCATCTGTGACAATTGGATGAAAAACTTGACTGCAGTTCAATTCGCTACCTGCAAAACGGCAGCCAACCACCATCTTATGACAAGGTTGAGAAACCTGAAATTGTTGAAATTATAACTATTAAATAAAGTATTGAAAGAGGTTTTTCGAACAGTAGTGAACTACAACAACAAATATTGATTTTATATTATTTTAATTATTTGAATTTATTTGTTTCGAGTATTGCCAAATACCCATCATCAGTGGTCTTCAGTGGCGTAACTACATTTTTTAGGCCTATAAGCAAATTCTAACTAAGGGGCCCCTACTAACCTCTTTTTATACCCTTTACACGAAAAAATTTAAAAAGGGTAAATAAGGTTTCTCAAGATTTTCATAATGCATTAAAGGAAACGTAGGAAATACCATTAAGTATATATCACTACAGTATATATATACTTTCTCAGTTCAAACTACTCTCTCAGCTTTTGAACTCTCCGAATGAAACTTTACACACATACTTTTCGGGAGCGGATGCTGTTCACCATTTGATTGAAATTTGACGCCTATTTCTTATAGCTGCGATATAAACTTAACAATCAGATATGAGATTTCTCCGTTTTTAATAAAGATATTCGAATGGAATTTGGTATATACTGTACTGATATTTGCATAAGACAACGTACAAATCCACATAAACTCTCGATTAAGACACATATTTTTCTTAGAAAAACTTTTTTATTTTATAAATAGGTTTAATTTAAAAATTAAGTATCTTTTATAAAATGCAATATGGAGCAGGTGCAATATGGAGTTATTCCAACAAAAAAACGTTTCGTCCTACTTTTGAGAATTTATTAAAAATAAATACAATGAATACATAAATTCATAATGGGGCCCCCTAAATTCGGGGGCCCGAAAGCGTTGCTTCCAGTCGCTTCCCTGTAGTTACGCCACTGGTGGTCTTAGAAATAATTCTTGTATTTAATTATTCGTAAATAAATTTTTGAGACTGCGTGTCAGGTCCTGCCAAATTTGAAGCTCAGAGTCAGCACACCTTAACCAACTGAGTCAAAGTCGTATTTGACTTTTATGTTCGCACATTTTTCTGGAGTTTTGTTACTTTGCTGTGAAAGTTTTATTAACAAATTAACTTGCTGTGTTTATATTAGAACGAAATCATAAACCAGTTGTAGAATAATTGAATTAATTAATTAATTATAATTTTATTTTCAATTGTTAAATTTCAATACTATTCTGTTTGTAGAGGCATTATTTGTTGTATGATTTTTTCTCTCTTATGCTAGAACCTAATCTAGGAACGTAATGCTGAGAAAGTATTGCAATAATGTCTCGAGTTAATTGAGGCTTTAAATTATTTTTAATTTGGCTGTATATTCACATATTAACTGTTTAAGGTTTTCTAAGTTCCACGTGTATTGTCACCCTCCCATTTAGCTAACAATGTGCGATTAGTGCGTAAATTGTATTTTACCTTACGTTTATCGAAGAGAGACAAAACTGGTAAATTACATTAGGAAAATATCATAGGTTAAAAACACATCACTTATCAAAGTCAACTAATTGTTAAGTACCTTGAGATTTGATTAGTTAAATATTTTAAAAACATTAAAATTCTCAAGTATAAAAAATTAGTTATCACAGGTTAAACATTTTATTTTGGAAATTTTATGGATTGAAGCCAAATATAATATATATACGCCACATAGCACTTTTTAACAATTAAATGTATAAATAATAGGTTAATTTACTACGTCCGTATTTTTATTCAAGATGGAGCATTTAATTTTATATCTATGAGCATATAACGTACTAGACCAGAAAGAGAATACTACGTGGAAGCATCAACCTCGGTCTTATTATATTAATATCACTTACATTAACTATGAATTCTGGTAAATCATTCCAGGTTTTCTCACTATTATTGTTTGTTGCATTCACATTGTTTTTGCAGAGCATCTTTAGCATTCTATTTTCACGAGATGAACTGAAATTATTTGAATAATGAATGCAAAAGCTTTTTAGCATTAACTTTTTAGAAATAATAAAATAAATATAAAATTATAATAATAAATTGTATATAAATTTCATAAAAGTTTACTTGGAAAATCTAGATGCTTTCGATCTCAGTGCTTGATTTAAATTACAAATCGTTACCGCTGGGAAAGGTTCATTTGTTATAAAAGTAGGTTCAGGATTTATGCCAAATATAACCGGTGACGTTTGCCATTTATCATAGACTTTAAATATGAAAATACTTGACAAAATCAATACCAAAATAAATGAGATACCAAAGAAACATCTGAATTAAAAAGAAATAATTTCAGTAATAATCAAAAGAGTAACGAGATAATATACCTCTCTGATGGATAGAGTTCGTCACTTGTTATGTATTTTAGTCCATGTAATGTTGTATTTTTGCAAAACTCATCAGTATTTCGTTTAAATGTCTTTCTTAGACTGAATTTATTTTTCTGTTTCAAGCCATTGGAAACACTTCTCTTTTTCATAAACATATCCCTTCTCGGCTATGACCTAAAACTTCCAGTCAAAATGTAGTACAAGTTGATACTGCGAGGCGGTTGTTGCAAGTTTAGAAATTTAAACGTTTTATTCAGTGTCGACAATAAAAAACATTTAATTATATTAATGCATTAAATGTAAGCATTATACGAGTTATATAAATATAATTAGATACACTGTAAAAATTTACTGTAAGGCTGTAAGCCTGCAACTGCTTTTTTTTTTGTTTGAAGTTAACTAAAAATGATGGAACTTTGTTCTAATACCGTTCAATGTAACAAATGATTAATAGTACAGAACCTATTTGTCAAACACAAGTCCACAAGTCCATGAAGCAAAAATTCAAATGAGTTAGTTATATTATAAATATGTCTAAAGACCGATTACAGGAAGAAATATTAACAGAAATTTTTCATGGTACAGTAGAGGAGAACGGCAACGCAGAGTTCGAATAGATGAAGAGAATAATTGCTTACAGTGAACAAGCGGATTTGAAAGGCGTCAGTTCTTCAAGCAAGGCTATGCCAACAATCATGAAGACATAATCAATCATGAAGTATAAACAGACACTAACGACTGTCTATTGTTAAAGGGTGTTTTCAGTCGAAAAATACATTAAAGATCATGCTCTGAAACTGTTCAATATAATTGACAGTCACAATAATCCAACACTCAGCATCCTAAAAATACAGCGAAATTTGATAAACACAGGCAGATACAAAGATATCAGATCCATTATATTATAAAGCCCCGTATTCAGTTATTCTTAGTGTGACTTAAAACTGTCCACAGATAAAATAGAGTAAAGGTGCTGATTCACCAACTCAGACATCTGAATATCAATATACTAAAGCAATTTCCTATTCCGAACTGCATCTTCCTAGCAATAGAGTGCTTAACACACGTACGTGTATTATCTTTTGGAACTGTCCTTCTTATGCCGTTTTTGATTGTTAAGTCTGGGGTAATTTTTTCAATCGAGATTTACTTTTAGTGCAATTTTCGTTTTCGATTGGTAAATCTCGAACAAAATATATAACAAACGAGATACATTTATAACACTCTAGATATTTTGCCAGATTAACAATATTACACTGAAATTAATAGGTGTTTTATATGGCTTGACCAATAAAGGGTGCATTGATTCGATATATATATTTATGAAAAATACAAATGTCTACTGACACTATTATAAAAATATTAGATTACACTAAAAATGTTCGATTGGGCAACAAAATTTGGTAGATCGAGAGTAAAACTAATTGAATTCAGATTTACCAATCGACAACTTTATTAGTATATAGTCAAATGGTGAACAGTTTTCTATCACAAATAAACTGACTGAATATAACTGAAGTTCAGCACCTTATTTTCTACCTCTCTCAAACCACATAGGTCCACTTATTTACATTATATGTCTTCAGCTTATTATAAAACCCAACGTTCATCCTCCTTCTTACTTTTAATATTCAAGTAAGGTTATTCATTATTTGATTAAGTTTCCTGCTTACTCGATTTCTTCTAGAATCGGTGTATATTCACAAAAAGTACGCATATGTATGTTAAATATTTCAATAAACTCTAAAAATTTTTGGCAGTGTATAGATAGTCATTAATGCAGGGGTTGAAGATAAAATTAATGTGGTAGCAACAAGTGCAATCTCACTATTTTTGTAGACTAAAAACAATGCAGAATATTTGTATACATCTTTTATTTTTTCAATGTACTTTTATTAATAATTGATCGAAATTTGATTATTATATTTATAAATAAGTTTTAAAGTGAAGTGAAACTCAGTGTACCTTAACGTTTTTGTTAACAAAGGATATATGAGAAATTTGTGTGTTTATTTAACGTATTCTGTGCGTACACGTCCTGGCATGCTTGACTTACAATGCTGTAATTCAATTAAAATAATTGTCCAAGGGTTTCATGCTTGTGTGAGATTTCCTGGCCATCCACTTGTTGACATCAAGGATATAATATTCGTCTCCGCGTATAGGAAAGTTTATTTTGTCTGCGCTATTCGGAGTTACAATAATTTTGTTCATATTTTTAGTTTCAGACTTTGTCAAATAATCACCGAAATGCCCATTGAACCGATTATATAGCTGTTGAGTAAATGAGTGCCTTTGAGAAGCCAAATTACTGTTTTTCGTCGTACTTTTATTCTTTAATATTTTAGCAAGCCTACGTCTACGCATATTATAGTAGGGTCGGATTAAAGCATAATAAATGAATTCAGCTAATGATATAAAGCTGAAACCAACAAATAAGCCCATCAAACCACCTGTACTTGCTAATGAAGAAATGAAAATTATTAACTACTATTAAGATAAATAATTATTATATTATTTATTACATAAAAAATCAGTCGTGCCAATGAATTCAGTTTGTCTGCTGCTTCTGTACGTTGTCTCCTTAAAAAACATATGTGCAATCGCTATATTATTCGAAGCATATTCACTAGACATATTGTCGATAAGCGGATGATCTACCGTAAAGCCATGATGCGATATTGGTATACTAAAGAGATATGGATCAAATGTTAAATCAAAACAACTTGGCCAACATAAATCATGACAATCGTATAATTGATCGTCAGGCATCATCGACAAGCGACGATATTTTTCCACACATTCCTCATCTTTAACACTACACACTTTACTATATTTGTACATTCTGGGCATATAATATGTTACACAACCACAATGTTTCATTATCATATTTGTTAGACATTCCATTTCACAATTTCGTTTAGTGTAATAAGAAAAATATACCAAATCTCCTTCAGTGTCGAATAAACACTTACGATAGTCCTTACGCATTGATCTTAATTTTAGATCAGTTTCAAATTTTTCTGCATGTATACGCAATTTACTTTCCATTCCGGCTGCTAAAAAGAGTCCAACCTCTTTAACATGTGGAGTTTCGGTGGGACTATGTAAAAATATCTTAAAACCCATACCATTAGAAGATGAGCAATAATATTCATCTGGTTCTAGATTTAGCATCACAGTGAAACCAAGATTTTCTCCAGTACCGACGGCTGTTCTTGGATAATATTGTGGTGGTAAATTTTTTGGATATCCATGTTCGGGATCCCAATCTACTGGTGTAGAACCATCAGTATATGAAATGTTTTCAATGTTATTTACACTAAATAAGAATATTATTAATAATTATTGAAAATGAAACAATCTTGAAATAATTAGAGAATTTAGATGGAAATAATAAATTTGTAATATTTTAAACATTGGTTCCGAAATATTGGTTTAGCCCAATATCAAATCTTATGGTTGTTGATTTGATAAATAAATGTTAGTCCAGTTTTTAAATCATAATAACTGCTTAAAGCATCGTTTATATATATTCGACTTATATATTATGTATAAGTCTATAAGACTATAAATTACATTTGAGATTTTTTTTTTAAAATGTATCGTTCTGGAATTTTAATCATAAAGCTGATGTAGTTTAAGACACTGTTATGAAAGTAAAATGTTCTCTATACATTCCACCGTTTATTCTATCGTTCTGCTGTTATAAATCTTTAAGACTGTAAGATTCATTGAGAATTCTTTGATAAGAATTCATTTTTTTGAGATTTATCGTTCCGAAATCTAACTATTAAATAACCTATAGTATACGACTTACCTACTTTCGTAGTAGAATTTTTGTAGATTTTACACTCAATATAAATCATTTTCAAATCTTATAGGTGACCTAGATTGGCTAAGATATCTAATAATCTTAGATTTATTTTAGGGACTCCCACAATTTTTTTGAAATTTAAAAGAGAGGTGATCTAAAACTTAACTTGACTTCGCTTCCACTCTTTTCTAAACTAATAGGTAAAATTCAGAATAGTGGAAAAGTCACTATTTAGCATGCAATAGTTTTTAATAAAGAAAGTTGTATTAAAATAAAAACTTACTCTGGTATATACATAAATTCCGGATGCACCATATTAAAAACACAACAAAGACCAGCATCTGTGACTATTGGACGGAAAATAGTTTTACAATCATAATTTATAGCTCCAAATCGACATGATATTAATAGTCTAGAACATGGTTGTGATACCTGAAATTAGAAGGTGACATCAAACTTTTTAAAATAAAGGATTTAATATAATACTGTGCTATAGTATTGTATCAGAAACTATTTTTCACGGCATTAGGGTCTATCCTGTGAGCTCTGATATTAATGCAAAAATTTAAGTAATACTGAATTGTTAAATAATGCATGTCATCATTAGTACTATGAGTCCTAGAACTAATCAATTTTAGTTATTCAATGAAATCAACGATATCTCACTGATCTACGAATAGCAATGCAGACTTACTTGTGCAAACAACAGCTATGGGCATAATAATCGATCTAATAAATAATGTTAATCTATTTATAAATATTTGAAAAAATCATTTCAATGTAAGGTATATAGTAAGTAGGTTTTGGCTGAAAAATCCTGCAATGATCCGGTAGTCAAAAAATACTTTTAAATGTAGTTTCTGGAAGAATTGTAATTTATTTGTAAAAAAATCTACTTCTTAGCTGTAATTTTTGTAATAATTTCTCATGCATGTTACATATTTCAAAGCTGATTTTTATATAATATTTTATTCTATTTTAGGTTTATATAATATATAGGTTAAAGTGTTATTTTTGGAACCCTAAGTAGTTCTTATAATTATGGCTAATAGTTCTATTTACAAGTAGTATTTACAAGTACTCACATCAATTATAACTTGATCCAATTTTTTCCAATCGTTTATTGGCACTGAAGCATTTTTAACCGATGACTTATGTCCACAAATTATCTTTAATATTTCATATTCAGTAGTGTTCCTGTTATATAAAATATATTATAAAATTTTTTTAAAGAAACATTTAAAATATATAATTTTTCTCTCACTTCTTATAACTTTTGGCTTTACTCTTTAGTGCTTGATTCAGATTACAAATAGTAACAGCAGGAAAAGGATCCTCTGTAATACTTGTTGGTTCTGGATTAAGTGATAATATTACCGGAGTTGAGCGCCATTTTGAGTAAGCACTAGATATAAAAAACATTGAGACGACTACAACTGCAATAAATGAAAGCGTGAAGAATATTCTATAGAAATAATAAAACAAAATATTAATATAAAATTTTACATCACTACATTGAAATGATATCACCACATTGAAATGATATCACTACTAATCACCTTTCAATTGGATGCAATTGCTTGTCTGCAACATACTTCAGGCCATGTAAAGTTGTGTTATTACAAAATTCATTCGTGTTTTCCATAAATAATTTTTTAAAATTATTTAAGCTAGAGTCACTGTGACGTCTAATAGGTATCACAAATTTTGGTTGTTCTTTTCGAAAACTTTGTAAAGTACTCATGATGACTGCTTAAGTAGAACTGCTTTACTTTTTTATTAGTACATCGAAAATATTTTAATATTAGCTCTGAATTCAATTCCATTAGCCAAAAATATGGACGAAAGAACTTACTTGACCCTTTTTCATCAAAAGAATTCTAAATAAACGAAAATATTTGTTTATTTGTTTGTGATACCTTTATTGTGTTCGATATGCATGTCTCGTGATATGATTATCAAGTGAAGCATAAAAGAAAATGCCTACCAATGATAGGCATGAGTGATACATTGTGACCGAAAAGTTTCCGGAAAATTTTAAATAAAACGCAAAATTCTTAATCTTCATCAATATTTATTTTATCTCCTTCAAAATATGCTCCATTAGAAGCGATACACAAATGCCAACGTTTCTTCCAATCATCAAAACATTTTTTATAGGCGCTTTCCGGTATGGCTTTGAGTTCCCTCTGCGAATTCTGTTTTACGTCTTCTATGGATTCAAAACGCGTTCCTCTGAGTGGTAATTTGAGGTTGGGAAACAGGAAAAAGTCACACGGTGCAAGATCAGGTGAATACGGTGGCTGTTCGATGGTATTTATTGAATGTTTGGCCTTAAAATCGTTGATAATGTTGAACAAATTGAGGTGAATCGGAACAAGCCGGGCGTTGACACGTCGCATACACAAATTGTCCACCAAAATCAAACGAGCCATCTCACGACCGATGCCTAGCTCTCGTGCTATCTCTCTAACACTCACATGAGGATTTTTGAACACGATTTCCTTTGCCTTTTCAATGTTTTCGTCGGTGGTAGAGGTCGAAGGTCGTCCAGAACGCGGCATGTCTTCGACGGTCGTACGACAGTCCTGAAAGGCTTTGTACCACTCATAAACTTGAGTTTTCGATAAAACTGATTCCCCATAAGCCTTTTGTAGCATTCGCAACGATTCTGCACACGAAATTTCGTTCGAAAAACAAAATTTGATGCAAACTCTTTGTTCAATATTTTTTTCCATTGTTTTTTTCGCAACGCACTACTGAGGTGAACTGGTTTCAACAGCTGCCGTAAACGAACTGTCTGACAGATCGCGCTCATTTTTGGCATAGTAATTGAGGACAAGTGCTGCCAAACTACATAAACTTAAAATATCGAAAAATATACAGCGCGCGAATTTTAAATGAGAATTTCCGAAAGCTTTTCGGTCACAATGTATTTTGAAAATATTGACTTTGCGACTACTTAAATCCAATAAAATACAAAGTCAAGGTTGTACTCTACAAGTTTAAAGTATTTTTCGCTTTAAGTATTTAAGAGAAAGTTCTTTTAGGATTTATACGGTTTAATAAGATAGATTCGTAATCGATTAATTCAAAATAAACTTATTCATTTATACCACCAATAATCTCAGAAGCAAAAGTTTTCCATTTATTCTAAAGTTTGAAATAAGATATTTTCCATAATAGATTCTTGGTAAAATGATAAAAAGAGATACCCCGTAAAGCAGTATTTGATTTTTACTACGTAATTATTGAGGGGAAAGGCAACTGCCTTTGATTGAAGTTTGGAAAGCAACTTCAATAATATAATGCTTTGATCAGTTAAATATCTATATATACATTTAAATGACAATAATCTCTCGAAAGGTTTGAAGAGACTCTTTATTAATATAATGCTTTTATCAGTTGAATATCTATATAAATAAATATATTCGCGCTCTTAAAACTTTTAAAAGGATAAAATGAGGGTAGACCTCTGTGGTGTCAGAGCTGGAAAATAGTGAGCTAAGTACACAACGCAACCGATATTGTGGTGTTGGGGCTATGACATTTTTGTTGAGTTTAGAAATTATATGTGTAACAGAAGATAACGTTCAGTTCCAGGCAAGAAGTGTTGCTCTCTCATATCATACAATCAATCTACAATGCAGAGGTAGAATTTCACAGCATTTAAAAAAAATTCTAATTGTACTTAGTGTTGTAGTTTTTATAATGACAAGATGTAAAAGAATTAATGTACCATTATTGTATCAAGTGAGGTAAATATTTTATCTGTATTGGCCACATATGTGATTACTTTTTTTAGCACATAAAAGAAACATAAGTTACCATAGGTTATACCATTGATACACTGTATAATATAGCAATTTAATCTATATGCCTTATAGATTGAAAATTATAATAGTTTCTTAAACACGAGTCGCTCTAATACGGAGATAAAGAAATAGATAAATTATATTTTTTGTGCTAAAATGATAAAATATCTATTTTGATCCTAAGTTAAAAAATCTATTCGACATTGAATTAAGAATATTTAATAGAGTAAAGACTGATATATACCTACAATTTAAATTATCTAATTGATATCCATTTTAAAGAAATTGAGGATTTGTTTTCGATAGACTTTTCTCGTTAAATATTAGAAATAGATTAACCCCTCCAACAAAATTTTTTCGTTTCCTTAGTTGAAGGAATCACGTGATTTGTCGTTCCATCACAGAATTTTCGGAAACATTTATAAAAGATAAATAGGTATACTCTTTTTAAACAGTAAGCAAGTAATAAAAAATTACTACCTAAGGACTGATAATAAAAGTATAATTAAAATTAACATTTTTTGTATATTAAAACACTTTCTTCTATTTGAAATATAATATTGAATTTAATATACAAAATATTTTTAACGATATCTTAAATAAAACATCTGACCCATTTATATAATACTCTGCGTATTTCTCTTATATAAATCTTAGAAATATTGATATGTCTTATGAGTAGTAAATACACTTATATATACATATGTTTTCCTATATCATTTAAATAAATCTTAATTAGTGCATTTCAAGTGTGTAAATCTTTCAACATGAATTTTTTATATCTGCACAATATTTACGGAATATTGACTTATTTGTTTATTTTAAAAACTGTTAGTTTACGTATTGATGCTCTTTTAATAGGTTCATCGAACTCAAATAGAATAGTTCAATACTATATGTATCTGCAAACCTAATAAAATTTATTTAAATGATATAAGAATTAATAGCGAATTAATTGGAGCTTTAACTAATGGTTTATTGACCAATAGTACAATTATTTGTAATATTGCATTATTTCTTTCAATTTAACAAATATTTGGGGCTAATGGATTTTTTATTAGTCAAAATAAAAATTTCATGAGAGTTAGGTGTGTCACCCTTATGGAGCGAAATATAATAGAACTTATCCATTGTTATATTTACATCTCATGTACATTTAATTCTTCGCATTAGTCGTAAGGATATTTTAATTGGGGTTCTATAAGCCCTGGAGACATTTGTAATGATAAGCAAGTACCTTTAATCCTTGTACTAAGATTTATAATAACATGTATATACTGTCGCTTAAGATTTTTATAAAAGCTATCGAATAATTGAAGTTGCTTAGATGTTTTTATATGATTTTGTATGATTTAATTTTTGACAGACAGTTATAGAATCTATTAATGGTAAAAGTCCAGCAGAAATAATAACGGCATAAAGTCGAAGAGATGACCAAATTTGAGATGTATAAAATCTGTTAGCACCATACTATTATAACCATACTGTTATATAAGTATATAACTAAAAAAGGTTAACGAAATCGATAAATTGTACCTTGCTTAATCGAAAAAAGTTTAAAACTGCCAATGGCAATACCAACATTTAGTATTATTTACTTTACTTAGTTGATTCTTACAGACGTGAGTCATTCTTTGCCGCATGCAGTAGCATCCGCCAGCCAGCTTGATCAATGGCTTGCTGTTGCCAGTTGATAGCACCAAGCGCCCACAAATTGTTAGACACCTTGTCCTTCCCATAAAGATACGGAAGTCTTCTACTGCGATTTTTAACTGCAGGTACCGAATCAAACCCCTTTCTAGCCGGAGCTCTTTGTTCTATTCGCACGACATGACCAAGCCAGTAAAGCCGCTGAGTTTTTAGGCGCTATGTCAATGCCGCGGTATAGCTCATACAGTTCATCGTTCCATCGAATTCGATACTCGTCGCCAAGGCGTACATGACCATAGATCTTCTGAAGCTCTCGAATGCTCCTAACGCCTTTTCATCACTATTGGTAATTGTCCAAGCTTTTGCACCATACAGCAGGGCAGGCATCATTGAGTGTGATTTATGCTTGCTGAGAGAGGGTTTTATTTCTCAATTGCTTACTAGGTCCCAAATAACATATGTTCACAAGAGTGATTGTTCGTCACATCTCAAGGCTGACGTCATCTTTAGGGTATACGCTGAAGATAAATAAACAAAGTTTTTCACAACTTCGAACTTATAATTGTTAACAGTGACGTGGATCCCATGACGCTCAGGGAATTTGTTTGTTGAGTGAAAATACTTTGTTTTGTCCTTATTTACCACAAGTCTTACTTGTTTCGCTTCATTCAGTATTACTCTATGAATAAATCTAGAATATGGCCACTTGTTTCACTTTATTCTGTATTACTCTAGAAACAACTCTAGAAGATGGCCACTACATTAGATCTTCACTTGATTTATTTTGCTTAATAGAAAACTTTAAATGTAATCGTAAAGACATCTGGTTCTACGCATCAGATCCACTTAACAATCATGCAGGAGATGCACCTTTCGTAAGAATAGTGAACGATATGAATTACAGCTGATATATAACAAGTATCACAATGTTTAGTTTCAGAAATTTACATCATCATTTCACTTTTTCTAATTTATTAGTTTTTATTCAAATTAATTATTTATATAATAAAAAAATTAAAATTCATGATTTCAAAAATTTCACACACTCATATACATCTTATAAATATGTTCAAACATTATTTCGATTTTTTCATACTTAACATATTTAAAAATAATAAATATCATTATGCTTAAAATATTTAAAATCATTATAAAATCTAAATATACAATAAACGAATTTTAAAATTTTAAATCTAAAAACTTTTTAAAACACATGCGCGCCTGACATCCTTTCGCATAACTTAAGGATATAAAAACTTATAATCTTTAACATATCTCTTCATATATTATTTTCAGCATTAATTTTTGTTAAATTTAAAAAAGTCGACCGATAGATCCAAAATTGGTGGTGCTTGCGGATTGACAACTGTTTCTTTCATAGTCATGGCCTCAACGGCATTGTCACTCACATGATCGTAATGTGGTACTATAGAACTTACATTTGATCTGCCATGGTGACCGCTTTGATTAAGTAAACTGCCATCTACCAATTTCTTTATACCAACCAAATCATCAACAGCACGCAATAGACTTTCCTCAGATGGTGGCAGTAATTTACCGCCAGCTGATAGATTTAACTTTTGTGCTGCCTCATCAGTAATAGTGTTATCTAAAGACATGCTCAATGCTGTATAGTCAATATTGCGTACATTACTGAGTGGTGCTTTATGGGATTGCAACATATCATAATTACCGCAAGATGTATCTAATTCTGGTGGTGCTTCAATAGCTGTCATATCGAGCGCATACTGACCTTCGGGTATACCTAGGACACGTGCTGTACGTGATGTTACTAAGTGTAAACCAGATGTATTTCTAATTATACGTGAGCTACGCAGTTGCAGTTGTTCAACAAAATCGTTTAATTCATTAAGAAATATTTCGGCTCGCTGATCTTCATTGAGATTAGATTTCTGCAATTTTGATATGAAAAAACGAAACAATGACATTTCTTCATTTGGCGGGATTTGTTCATTCATAATATCATTATTGGCTGCTATTTGGTTGTCTTCATTGGAGCTTAAATGCATTTGTTTCATATGATCAGGATGTTGTATGAAATGCTTTTGTAATCGACGTCCCAAAAATATTTTATTACAAGTTGGACATATCGATCCTGGTGGCACACGACGTTTACTTTGCGTTGTAGTGGCTGGAGTTGACTTTTCTTGTTCAGATTCAAGTATTGACATCTGAGGTTCAGTAGTTTGTGGTGTTTTTATGTTTTTACTGCATTTGTAGTCTTTGTCGGTAAGTTGCTCTATGAATTCATGTACGAAATTGCTTGTTTCTTCTTGACTAATTGTAGTTTTTGAGGTTTTTATAAGACGTCCGGAACGTGTGCGTATTGAAGTATCTTGACTTTTATCTGTTTTGGTCTTGTCACATGCAACTCCTTGAGTTTTATTAATGTGATTCACATTTTTGAATGTGAGTTGTGATTTATCTAAAGCATTAGCAACTGTTGATGTTTTCTTTTTGTGACGTCCAACCCTTGATTTTGGCTTTACGGATTCATTTGTTGCATTGATTATTTGTTTGTTTTTACATGTTTTCCTAAGTTTTAGTTTAAAATCTTTTGGTAATAAAAAACGATAAACCGTTTTTTGATTTGTACTTAACTCAGTGCGTAAAATTTCATTACGTTTCCTGTGAACAAGAGCAAATTTATAAAATTAAACTTATTTATTGAGCTAACATTTAGTACCTATCAATAACGATGCGATCCTGTTTCGAGAATTTAAGTATATTATATGCTAGTTTCGACAATGTATCCAAATTGTGTGGTATTAGATTGCTTTCTTCTGCACCTGCCAGTTCTGTTACCAATTGTGGTACATTTGCTAAAATAGTTTCACTGCTTTTGATTGGAAGTACTTCGGGTAAATCAATACTGTTTCGATTATTTACATTTCTAAATAAGTAAAAATTATAAAATTCCTTTGTGTTAATGATACGACCGCGTTGTTCTAGGGGAGTTAAATATACATTTTGTGTTTCATTGCTTTGTTGAAGATTTTTTAACTTTGCATTGGAATTGGAACCATCAGTTTGTTTTCGAAATATTCCTGATGTTATAAACGACGTCCTTCCCGATTGCAGTTCATAATCATCTTCATAACAAAGTATTGGGTTTTCCTCTATATCCTTAAC
The DNA here is from genome assembly GCF_002237135.1 of Teleopsis dalmanni. Classification (NCBI taxonomy): domain Eukaryota; kingdom Metazoa; phylum Arthropoda; class Insecta; order Diptera; family Diopsidae; genus Teleopsis; species Teleopsis dalmanni. The sequence continues at coordinate 172,571,165 of NC_051846.1, forward strand.
ATTTTCAATAAATGAATAATCTGCAGTTTGTTCACAATGCACTGTGTGAAGATTATTCGGAATGATTGCATTTGTATGCGACGTATATGCAGCAGATAGTTGCTGCTTGTCCGTATTATTACCACTGAGTTTATTAGACTGTAATATATAAGCATGATTACATATAAATATTGCGATGAATTACAAAACTTACATCATTGAATTTCAATAAGTATTCCAGTTCTTCATACAAGTTCAAGGCATCGGCTTGAATATCCAATATCTCATGTTGTTTGGGCACAGACGGTATTGGCGTCGCGCCTTTCTTACAGGAAACGTTCTGTACAATAGTGTGGAATGTTTCACCTTCATATTGCATACAGCTTTGTATTTAATTTATTTATATTTGAATTTGATTAAGGATATTAAAATATTATTTTTATATGACTTGTATTGCCAGTGATTTCATGAAACTAATTATCCACCGGTCGGTGAAGTATATAATATATATGCACAACAACGCGTTTATAATGCTCTGATATTCTTTAATTTAACTTCATTATTATTATAAACCAACAATACTTTTAGTTATATTACATGACATTCAATAAATTTTATATACTTTTAAGGCAGATGCCGAGTAATTGTTTTTGTTTTATTGCAAAATTTCTAACGTCAAAAACAACAGCTGGTGTTTACATTTTTAAAGTGCTGTCAAGATTTTTACACGTACTAAAAACTCAGCTGCGTACAGTATGAATAGAAAGTATGATACGACAAACGAAAAGTTGCTATAACAATTATAATATGGAAAAATTTACATTGCTTTATTATTGTAATATAGTTTAAGTACAATATGCTGTACTATGTACTATATATAATATAGTATATAGTATAATATATATGTACATTATAATATAATATATTATAATACATATTATAATATAATATAAGTTTTTTATATACAAATAGTCTCACCGCATTTTCATATGTTAGTAGTCACATATAATTTTCTACTCTAGCAGTCTTTCTTATAATTATTCACAGAGTAAATATTAATTTTGATATCTGGATAATGATTATATTAGCATTAAAATTAGATTTCTGCTAATTAATAATTTAGTAATCAGCAGTTTAAGAAATATTTACATAGAAGAGAGCATATAAGAGATATTCGTACGCATTCCGTAACCTGGTAACTTCATCAAATGATAAAATTTCAAATACAGAATTACTAAACTATAGAGAAATTAATGTCCAGGGCACGATTATGCTACAGATGCTCGCTACAATAGTTCACGACTTTCAATTTAGTCCAATCACAGGTGTAGTAAAATTCTTGCAGTAAAATTCAAGCAAAAAGATGCAAATTGCAGAAAGATCAAAAGTGCTGTTGCGAAGCGTTAATGATCATATTTTCTACCGATTGTAGAAGTTTGTTTTTATCGCTCCTATTAGCTATTATTGCAACATTAAAGAGAATTGCCTAAATTGTGATGATTTCTTTATCTGTGATAATAAGTTTCTTCTTGTTTAAATTTGCTGTCGTTTTCCATTAGAAATCTGGAAAATGTGTCTGCATTCATATGGTATGTCGTTGCTCTGATATTTATAGAGTTGCCAATGCATTGTGGTCGCTTAATAATTTGAAGTAACGACCATAGACGAATTGATGAGATTAATCATATTAAAAACGATAGAGATCTGTCAATCTGTGAATATAAACAGTCACTTAAATAAATTTTAGCTGCAAATATTATACAATTTTTTTTTCATAACATACACTGTTCGTTCATATTGGATTTATATTCCTAAGCTCGATATTTCAAATGCCAATATTGAATATATGACAAGCGTTCCAATTAATTTCAGTATCACAAACTTAAACAATTCCATTATAGTTCGTTCACACAATCAAAATTGAAGCATTTCCGGAATTGATTTGATTTCCATCATCGTTCTTGTAATTCTGGTGAGATAAAATTATATTTCTAAAAATTAAGTTTATTGTTTCTGTGACTATTAAAATGGATTTTCAACATTTAAATTCATAGTCCAATTGCTCGAATATTTCATTCTTTAGTTTTATGGAGTGTATTCTATTATAAACGAATAGGGCACACTACCTAAATCTCAAAAGGTAGTATATGGTATAATGACAAAACAAAAAAAAAAAAATGGTATAAAAATCATTTTAATTTTTACTATTTTAAAAAGGTCAATTGGATCACAGAATATATGGTATTTACAAAACTGCACATGAAACCAAAATGTTTTATATTAACCATTTCATTTCTGTATATCTTGAATATAGCTTTATAAGGTTTAGATTTTTCAAATTAAATAAGAATTACAATTTCAAAAAATCTGTATTATGTGCATAACATCATATATTATATAAACTTTAATCGTTGAAGAGTTGTTTCCGAATTAACTATATACATATTTTAACTACGAAAACTCAGCCCTAATTTAAAATTTCGACATTAAACAGGTGTATAAGACAAACGAATCCTTTCGGTGTTAACTTCTTTCTGTATACCATGTCTGTAATCAAGTCATATCAACTCATAATTTGTAACTTAATCGCTCAACTGTCATGAAATTTGTTATCCTATATTTTATGTGTCATGCTATGGATTTATCAGCTGATGTCTTAGCTGTGATATTACGAGTAAGATTACGTTCGTTTAGAAAATTTAACATTTCCGCATTTCTTGCTGTAATTCTCGATTTTCAATTAATTTAAAGACGTATTTTGAATATAGAGAAAACTTCTTTGCTTTGCAATATCATTACATGCCTATGTGTTGAAGGTGTTATATGTAGACTGTTCATGAAGAATTGTCCCATTTACTTTTCTTAAAGCTCTCTGAAAAGAGAAGTTTATGTCACCTTAGTCGAAAGGCTCAACACACAATATAAGAAACTCAACTGGATTAGTTTAAGGAATACTGTATAATTTACAAATATCTATATATCTAGTCAGTTAGTTTTATCAACGAATATCATTTTATTTGTACCCTCAATAGATTAAAGTGTTTAATATTGAACTTAATCCCGTAATATTTTATATATTATAGAAATAGCAGCAAAGTTTTTAAATTAATCATTAAGTGTTCCAAAATGATTACAAATTTCGTCTTTATATAATTCTGGTATATTAAAATATTTTTTAAAAAAAATTTTTTTCTCAGTATCTTATGAACTACTAATATTTTATAAACTATTCAATTTAAATTTAATTTCAAATGAATTCAAACTTAAATTGCATAAGATAATTTTTTAAGATCCATGTAGCTACAATGTCAAACTTTCCATTCAAAAACTTGATGGTAAAATTCCATACCACAAAACAAGAGAACTCGATTTGTCACTTATAAAAATAGGAACAAAAGTCAATGTCGTCGCGACAGGCCGCACCACACTTGTACCCAGAAACCGCAAACATAGTACTTAGTCCGCTTAAAGTCTTAACTGTCAAATTTAATCAAGGTAAACTGCATTTGCCGCATTCGTTATGGCGGCAAAACTCAATCCTTACCAGCACTGCGAACAGGATGAGCGGTGCTATGAAGTTAGTTATTTGACGAATGCGTGCGGTGGAACAGAATTGAGGCGCTCTGAGGTCGAAAGAGTAAATCAATGACAAAAAAGCTAAAACAACTGATGACAGTTGTTTAATTGATAAGAAACTAATGAAAATTGATGATATCGGAATAAAAACAAAAATAAAACCCAAAAACGGGTAGGTCTAGTCGATTTAATAATGATTTCATATTTTATTAGCACAAATTTAAACAGATAATGGTAATGATTAAAGCTATCACAAAATTATTTGGTCAATAAAGTTTATTTTTTCTTTCACTAATTTCTAAACATTTCAATTTTTCATCTATTTTTGATCTAGTTTTTTTTTGTCAATTAAACTTATGACAGCTCAATTAAATTCTCTTTTGACAGAATAAAGCGCCATTATCCTTAATAGTCAACTGGAATCAGTCAGTCATTTTCTGTGCTGTTGAGTTTTAACAAACAAATGCCAAATGTTGACAACATGAAAATACCAATCTCAAAAGCCACAAATTGACAGGAGTAATCCGAAAAACGTTGCTGACTGTCTGCAGTGCTCTGTAGTTAAGAATTACGATGCCGGAGTACGGGTCAGTTTTACAAAAGCTCAAGCAAATCAGATAAGTACTTCAATCTTCTTGTCTACCGTTACTGGTTTGCTACTTTAATCGAATTTTCGCATTAAAATTGATGAAAAAAGTTGCCAGCACAATATTGCCAATGTCGTATTACAACAAGTGCTTATCGTTGTCGCAGTCGCTGTTAGTCAGTTGCTCATATTAAAATATTTTGGCACCCACTAACTTCTAAATCATCCAACAACTGCTACTTTACTATTGTTGTTGTTTTTGTTGTATTGGAACTGTGTAATGAACTAATCAACAAACTCACTTAGATTAGGTCAATTGGACTTTGTTGAACTTCTGCAAATGCTGTTGTTAGTGTTTGTGCTGACAGTAATGCTTACTTCCTTGGCTTGACCATTTTTGATAGCCAGTCAAGTTGATACTTCCTTTGGCAAAAGTTGCACATTTATTGCTACCGTTCTAGTAACAGTTTTTTGGTTTCCCTTTCCCTTCTTTGAAGGAAAGTAGTTCGACATACGCATTGTTGTGCGGAGAGGTTCTTTCAAATTCCTGAGGGACATATTGAGAAGTTAAGTGGTTTATGAACTTCCATAGTGAAGGTGTAAACCATTTGGTGGGCAGTTGCTATGTAATTGCCAACCAGTTGCAAAAGTCAATTGTGTAGTTGACGGAAAATTTTGCGATGAAGTTAAGGTACATTTTGCTTCTGGTACAGACATTTTGTTGCTGTTGTCATCAGCTTGGCATTTGAATTGTATAAAATTGAACGTTTTGTGAGTATTCCATTTTATTTGAGTGATGATGATTTCTACAATTCTATCCTGAGTTAATATATAACAAATCAAGGAACAGAGATACCGAATGTAGTAGTACTATTTTTGTTAATTTATTGTACTTAATAAAAACCAATTAAACGAATAATAGTTCCTCAAGCCCATCTAGTCAAAATAGTGATTTAATTTTTATTGATTTTCATTAAATAAAGGATCTAGATATGACAAACATAAAAGTATAGGTATTATATAGCAGGGTGAGTAGAGTAAGTGATAGATGTTTGTAAAAATCAAGTCATAGAATCGAACAGATGAGAACAAAACTAACTGCAATTGTTTTAAATTTATGAATATATTTCAATTTGCGGTTTCACTTATGATTAATCTCATTTAAATTAAGTATTTCAATATACTGTTTCGTCGTTCCATTAGGTGTGAAAGACATCATTATTCAAATCTTCTTCTTTTTTGGTATTATCCTATTCAATGACTTGTTGGGAATAGACGCTTCATAACTTGTAGGTTGTTTATTTGCAAAGTTTGAAAAATTTGATCATAGTCTACGTAAATATTAGTCTTTGCATAACCAAATATAAAAAGAAAAAGGGTCTTGCATATCGCTTGACCCTTGTGGACAAATCACATCACTAAAACAAAAAGAAAACATTTACGCGGAAGAAACAACATGTATTGATAAATTTCTGAAACCTCATTGTTTAAAATTATATTCGTAATTTTGCGATAAAAAAAATTGATGATTATAAGGTTTTACAATTTTAACGGTTTAGGTCACAATACTCGTTTTTTTATGAAAAATCGGAGCTTATACATCTCCTCATTAATTGTCACTCCATACGATGACGTTTTGTGAATGCAATAGCCTTTTGACAGTTACTTCTGAATTTTTATTGCTCCAGATGCCACATGCAACCAAAATGGTTGCTGACATATACATCAAGTAAACGGCTAAAATTTATTTCTGATGGTATTTCTGATTCAGTTATCTACAAAAATTTACTAGTTATATACAAATAGTAAGATAAGTAGACAGTTATTAACCGCTTTTATCATTTCTATGCTGGCCAACCAGTTTTATTAAAGCTCTTGGTCTCTTTAATTTCATTGATTTTATTGATTATTTATCTTTAAATAATTAAATTATTCAGTTGGAGAGCCTGATTGAATCTCCAACTCTAACAATCTCTTCAAATTCTTAAAGTAATTTAATTATTAAATTGGAGATTCTGATTGAAGAAGTTTAATTAGAGAAAAATTATTGGCCAGGACAGCTAAGGATGCGGGACCTAACCTTTGTGGTACTAGATTCAAACATTCAATTAAATGCCATAAGTTGAACTCACTACTACCAATTATCCTCAAAGCTGCATCGGGTGGTGCTTATTAGATTTTAGTCGCTTCTTACGATGCCTTATCTTGAAAATATTTCAACATTGCCTTATCTTGGAACACATTATAAGTATCATATACAATATGGTGATCGATAAGACATTTGTAGATTATTAATGACATAGATGTAAGAGGAAAAACGCACAGAAAGTAGCAGAATATGTTAAAACAAATGTTAACAGTTTTATAATTTAAATAATATCAGTGACGGTATAGGAAATTCCTCTTAAATTATTATATATTGAATGATTTAGATTCTTTGCGTTCTGTTAAAATGATGAATTTATAATATTATTTCAATATTACAATATTATAATATTTATAATATTATTTTGATCCATCCATTATTTAGGGATAATAGTGTCATAATTGGTAAGTTTTAGTATAGTTCCCAAATCACGCAGGTGATAAATTGTTTTGGAATAATAATTTTATAGGTGGTAAATTTTAATATAGGTTAATTTCATTTCTTATTCTTCTTATTTGGGACTACAGTCTGGTATGAACCTTGGCCTCCTTCACGATCTGTTACCATCTATCCCTTCTTCTGTTACCCACTTCCAGTTCAGTACTCCAATCGTTCTTGCATCACCATACACATTCTCATCTCATCTTTTTCTTGGCCTGATTGTGCTAATGCTTTCGTTTAGCTTCTTGAAGACATTGGATAGGTCTCTTACGCTCTTTGCAATGACTGCAATATCATCTGCCTACGCACAGATCTGGTACAACTTTGTTATAATATTGCCGAGATTTTCAAGTGAGTAGACCACTTTCATTTAATATTCAAAATGACATATTTATAATATGTATATCGACATATTTATGTTCATATTTATCAATATTAATAAATTATAATAAATTTATTAATATATATTAATTAAAATTTTAAAATATTTTATATATTATATTCGAATGTGTACTGTTTATTATTTTGACTAACTTTAATTTTTCCTTGTACTATTTATAAAACATTAACACCCAACAGGATATCATATATTAAAATATATAATTTTTTTTTCAAATTTATTTCCTTCCTTAATTTGAAGTTCAAATGATAATGACAGCCATAAATGCTTAACTATTTTAAAATAATTAATTATGAATTTATTGTACAAGCTTAAGCCCAAAGGATAACATGAATTTAAATAACTTAACATATATTTATTACACATTCATAAACGGAGCATATCATCAAAAACAATGGTAACAAAAATACTATTCCGAAAATGAGATGAGATCCTTTTCAAAATGGTTTTCCATTTGGCAGCATCAGCAGCGCATGTTGGAACTATTGTTTTTATGAAGTGTCGCATAATATGGACCCACATAAACACTTCAAGTGGCAACATAACGTAAATGACATTTGCTTCTTCCACCAAAAAAAAAAACAAAAAAAAAATAATAATAAAAAGGACAAAGTAAAAATAATAGAAAATGATTTCAATGCTTTTTCGAGTTTTATATACTAATGACCAACATTTATTTGAGCGAGTGTATAAAATACAGTAAATCGTTGAAAAGTTGTTTGAGAAATAGTTTCAAAATCCTTTCCGAACCCAACCCTACTTCCACTTCATATTTTGAATATTTTAAGTTACATTCTGTCATTTTGAAAATTGTCTGCATACCAAAACTGCTGAATGCCTTGCATCTGCTTTTGCCTCTTCTCTGTATGTGTGTGTGTGTGTGTGTTTGTGTGAATATCTGTGAATATCCTTGTTCACCTATGTGTGCGTTCAGTTTAAGTGATGAATTTATAATTTTATTCCAAAGTATTTTGTGCTTTTTGCACATTTTGATCCTTTGGTCTTTTGATAATCACACTTACGTAAATTCAATGCAAGAAAATTAGTGAAAATATTTGCAAATTCATTTTAATTCATTAAAATCTCAACTAAATTAAAACTCATCAACATTTCACTGTGAATGCAGTACAATGAGTTGAACACCTTATTCTTTGCTGATTTAAGGAAATTATTTTCAGCATCCTTATTCCTTTTATATGCACGTCATTACAGCACAATAATGTGAATTAATTGAATTGCAGTAATGCATTCGTTAATTTGATATAGTAAAATATTTTCATTCAATACGAATATCCATTGGATATTAGAATTTAATGAAGTGCAATCAATATTTAATGACTTATATTACATTTATAAATACCATTTTTTGTTTGCAATTCTGTTGTATATTTATTTGAATTTATTTACAATTAATTGATTATTTTAATTATTTAAATATTACTAGGAAATGATTAGGAATTAGATTTCTTCCTTAAGGCTTTTACATATAAAATAATGAATTCAATTAAAATATAAAATTAATTTTCATTAAATTAATAATACATCATGTAAGTAAAATTATTAAGAAGCTTAAAATTGGATCAAATATTTAAAGCAGTTATATAATACTCTAAAACTACATCTCAACAGTGTTAAATATAACAATGAATTCTGATATTTGGAAAAATATTTTTAATTTTTTTATATACACATATTAACATTTCTTTAATAACGTAGTAAGGTCTTAAATACATTCTTAAAGGCAGGATTACAATCCATTTAAATATTAATAAAACAATTTTTGCCTATGGAGCTTTTCAGCTTTATAAAGAAATACAATGCAGTACATACATTAATTAAAATAAAAAAATTAGACCAAATTCCTTCAATATTGTACATCAATTATACAGTAAATCTGTTTTAATTATATTTCTAATCTGTTATTGATTAGAAACAAAAAAATTTTAAGACCCAATTAATTCAATATTGTACATCCATTCTTATGAAAATAATTCAATTCTAATTGAGAAGTTGTTAAGTTGTTTTGTTTACATTGGTAGACTTTATTAACAATATAACTATTACTATAGGTTGTCGTCAAGGATTTGGCATGTTTTCTTTTCTATACCTTGTAATCAAAAAATAACTTATTCGTTCTTTTTTTATTTGAATTCCAGCGCTTATCCAATAGGTAATTTTTTTTTATTTTCACGCTGGCAACATTATTATACACATTCTGTCAAATTTAAAGTCAGATTTCCACTCCGTTGGAAAGAGATGATTTCCATTCATTGAACGCATCATAACTACAACCAAACAACAATCGACCGAATGGTGCTTCGAAGGTGAGCCGAAACCGAAAAGAGAACGTCAAAATCGGTCCAAAATCAAGATTATGCTGACTGTTTTCTTCGATATTCGTTGTGTGGTACACTATGAATTCCTTTCGGACGGTCAAACGGTCAATAAGGAGTATTAATTGGCCGTTATGCGTCGTTAGCGTGAGGCTATTTGCCAAAAGAGGCCAGATTTATGGAAGGAAAACTCATGGATTTTACACCACGACAACGCACCGGCTCACACAGCGTTCGTTGGTCAATTCTTTGCATATAGTTGAGGCAACAGAATTGTTGTTCTACAGTTTTCAATGTTTATATCGTCGTCATTTGTATGCTATGGTTTATAGTCATCGCAGTTTTGAAACTGGATGGGATCTTCCCACATATATTTTATATAGCTTTTCAAATGCTAACACTAGCAATTTTTATAGCTTCTATAATCATTTTATCATCTCTTAATGCGCTCTCCCCTTTTTATATTATTAATACAATATGTAAGATAATTTATCAAAACTAAGTATTAGTTCTTCTAACCTCACATTTATTGGACTGTATTTATACAGCGATGTTTAGTTTTTCTTGTTATTGTATTATATTGGGTATATAAAGATTTTAGAAATTATGTGATGATTTTTTACGTATATTCAGTTGATATTACTTGACTACGTATATTTATCTTTTCATCTGAATATCTAATTTCTTCCATCTGTTAAATTTATTCTCATATGAAATCTTAACTGTATATTCTGCATTATCTGTGAATCCAAACTTTTAAATATTAATCGAAACTAAATTGCTACTGTATTCAACTACTTGAAAAATTCAATTTATTTGCTTTAAAATTTCATAAATTAAAACTCATTAAATATTTTTAAATATATTAATTTTAAAATTTAAAAATTTATGCATATCACTACAGTCAGAAGCTGTTGCATCGATGCCATTATTCTCTATGCCTGGTACTTGGTGCGACCTTTTAACGTCACTCTCGCTGATTTTTTCCCTTCGTTCTTTGGGGTATTGTTTGTGCTGCCCTCAGATACTCTGTGATGTGAGTAAAAAGTTTAATTTGTCAATTGCAGATGTTGTATTTTTAAATTTATATTCATAACTTACGCTTGTAGAAATCGTCGCATTTTTATTTTTATTATAAGTTTTTTTTCAGTATTAACGTTACTTTTTAGACTCTCCATAGGAAAAATTAATTTAAATATAATATAAATATTAAATTGATGAGGTTTTTAACACTGTGATGAATTGTCTACGTATCCTAGACTTTTTTTAAGTCTCAATAATTAATTGTTTTTAAAATACTATGGGATTTATTGTAAATAATTTAATGAAGTGAAATTTTATTCTACTAATAGGATTAACATAAAAATTACTAGTAGTTCATTTTTAAAACTTAAAATTATTTAAAACTGTTTTCCTTAAAAAAAAAGTTTCATCTATCCTTTTTTAGTTATTTTAAAACCTTATTAAGTATTATTTAAAAAAAATGCATTCAAAAGGTGCAGTAAGTGAAAAATAATTAAGTGAATAAATTAAAAAAAAGTTTATTATAACACAATGTATACCTAAAATAACTCTTTCACGAAGACTAGAAGAATAGTATTTTATATTTAAAAAAATTTTAAAAAATTGTATTAAGAACAGGCGCCATAAACTTAAGAGAATTGTTGCTGTAAGATCACCAGATAATATCCTGACTATACCGTCCGATTTTTTGGGATGAATTCCCTATAAATAGTTCATTTTAACTCGAAATAAAGTTTCGATTGGGTTTTCTAATAAATTTCGTACTAAACTTTAAGGTTTTAGTTTCGAAAAATGTAGAAAAAGTCTATTGAAATGCTTTAAGCTTTTTATAATATAAGACAGTTTTTTGATAATATAAAAAGCATTTGTACGAGTATCAATTTTTTTTCATAGATTGTTTAGCAAAATTATAACAGCAGTTGAGTGGGCTTTAAAAAACTGCATTGCCTACTTCAAAGTAAATTACTTTATTCTGTTTTTTTTTTATTATTTGTAGCACATAATATAGTAGAAACTGCACACAAATGAAATACACACACTCTGCCAAATGCATTAACATGTGCATAATGCATCATTAATATCCTCGTAGTCAGCATGTGCGTTTGCAGTAACGATGACTGAACTGCTGCCAACTCCAGCAATTAATCATTTTTCTATCATTCTCAGATTTTTCTCAATACTAGTATATACATATATGTATACAAGTATATTGAAAAATTATATTCACGTAAAAGAAATATATAGAATATTTTTGGGTTAAATTTTTAAACTTCACAAAAAATAGGAGTATTTTATTTAGTATAAATTTAGTATATATTTAGTGTACAAAAAAAAAATTACTCCATTTCTTTAAATTACTTAAAATAGAAAATATGACAAGAAGCAAATTTAAATGATACAAGTGTTTTCTTCATCCCATATAGCTCATATGTCCATAATTTCAATGTTACTCACAAATTCTACTGACTTCAAGAATGTATATCAATTTATTTACAACTATACCTATACTAAACAGGTAGTGGAGTTTTCCCGGAGGGACTGAATAAATCTGTTTATTAGGCATTTTGATCACTTCAGGTAGAAGTATTCCCTATTAGGATAGCTATATCTTATTTTGAAGTGGATAATATATTTAATCGGAATACATATATATATGTATATACCATCAGACAGTCAAGCTGCTATTAAATCATTGTGTTAAAAATGGTACAAGATGGTGAATGGAGTATTTGATTGATACAAAGAGGTATAAAGATTTTTATACCTGTTATCTTTAGTTGTATATATTTAAGTGGACTGTATTTTTATTACATTAAAGATAAAAAGGGTTCATTTTCAAAAATATAAATTCATGCATTCTCTTGCTATAATTAATTTTCTCAGAAAATCCCGGCATTTAGGATAGTTGTCTCAATTATTGTAAGTTTTACAATATTTCAGAATGTTTTAAAAAATATAAATTCATGCATTTTCTTGCTATAATTAATTTTCTCGGAAAATCCCGGTACTTAGGATATTTGTCTTAATTATTGTCTGTTTTACAATGTTTAAAAATGTTTTACTATCCTAATAATGATATAGGTGCTTTATTTTTCGTAAAATGTAAAACTATTTTTACTAGATCAACAATTTTTGTTTGATAATTATTCTTAGTTATTTTAGATAAAAAATATTTTATGATTTGTGTTTTTATTTATTTCACAGTTCTGAGGATTAAATGATATAAGACAAGGGTAAAAAAATATGTTCATTATTAAACACCCTGAGTTCAGTCCAATTTACATTAAGGACAATACATAACTACAATTAATAACTCAGTCAATAAGCGTTAATAATATATAAAATGTATTATCGTCATGTTATTAGTTCTGAGTGCAATATGGACAACAGAACTAATAACGGCGAATTAATATACATATGTATATTACATATTATTAATAGGTTCATATTAACGTTTATTAATTGTAGCGTTCTTATCCTGATGGTGACTATCAGGGAGAATATTTTTTTTATATATATGGAATATATATTATAAAAAAAAAAACTAAACGTTTAATTTAAAAAAGTTGATAAAGTAAAGATAATTTTAAAAAATTTTAAATTTTATTTTGATTTTATTATATCTATAATATGAAAAAAAGCAAAAAAGGCGATTGCACTGTCCCTGCAGTATTTTGTATTTTTTTTTTCAGCCGTTTAGGTTGAATGTATGTGTTTATTCATATATGAACAGGCGCTTATAGATCATTACGTTGGATCGAAATGAAGATTTTTTTGTTTTGACTTTTATATTTAGTGTTTTTTATGATACATTTAATCATATTTTTTTTGTAAATTGTAAATTATTTACTTAAATTTAGCACAATTAATGGGATGTGTTCAACCATTTCAACTGAGAGATTTCAAACCGCCTGAAAGTGCTTGCAATTTAAATCATATATATAACACCGTTTTTCCAAAAACGCACATGAGAATTATAATTATAATATGAAGTATGTTAGACTATATCAAAACATAACACAAAGCAGTAGGTAGAATGTATTCTAGTCACAGAAATTCTTATAAATATTTTACTAATTCATTAATTTACTTACAACTATATACTAAACAGGTAGTGGAGTTTTCCCGGAGGGACTGAATAAATCTGTCTGTTCTTTAATATTTTTGTTTTGATATTAAAGATAATTTTAAATTTTATTTTGATTTTATTATATCTATAATATGAAAAAAAAGCAAAAAAGGCGATTGCACTGTCCCTGCAGTATTTTGTATTTTTTTTTTCAGCCGTTTAGGTTGAAAGTATGTGTTTATTCATATATGAACAGACGCTTATAGATCATTACGTTGGATCGAAATGAAGATTTTTTTGTTTTGACTTTTATATTTTGTGTTTTTTATGATACATTTAATCATATTTTTTTGTAAATTGTAAATTATTTACTTAAATTTAGCACAATTAATGGGATGTGTTCAACCATTTCAACTGAGAGATTTCAAACCGCCTGAAAGTGCTTGCAATTTAAATCATATATATAACACCGTTTTTCCAAAAACGCACATGAGAATTATAATTATAATATGAAGTATGTTAGACTATATCAAAACATAACACAAAGCAGTAGGTAGAATGTATTCTAGTCACAGAAATTCTTATAAATATTTTACTAATTCATTAATTTACTTACAACTATATACTAAACAGGTAGTGGAGTTTTCCCGGAGGGACTGAATAAATCTGTCTGTTCTTTAATATTTTTGTTTTGATATTAAAGATAATTTTAAATTTTATTTTGATTTTATTATATCTATAATATGAAAAAAAAGCAAAAAAGGCGATTGCACTGTCCCTGCAGTATTTTGTATTTTTTTTTTCAGCCGTTTAGGTTGAAAGTATGTGTTTATTCATATATGAACAGACGCTTATAGATCATTACGTTGGATCGAAATGAAGATTTTTTTGTTTTGACTTTTATATTTTGTGTTTTTTATGATACATTTAATCATATTTTTTTGTAAATTGTAAATTATTTACTTAAATTTAGCACAATTAATGGGATGTGTTCAACCATTTCAACTGAGAGATTTCAAACCGCCTGAAAGTGCTTGCAATTTAAATCATATATATAACACCGTTTTTCCAAAAACGCACATGAGAATTATAATTATAATATGAAGTATGTTAGACTATATCAAAACCTAACACAAAGCAGTAGGTAGAAAAGAAACGCGGATATTTTTCTACAGCAAAGAAATAACAAGTTGAGCAACGTAAAGAAATATAAAAACTAAAATTTACAAACAGACTGCACGTAATTTGTGGGCATTCACTGCGAGTATGACTGCAGTGGAAACAGAGGGTAGATTCATTGCTGTAGCGCTCAAAAAGCGAACAAACACACAAACTCGTATTGAATGTACTCAGTCACGAATGCTATTGAATCAGAAGCTAGCAAAACCAAAATTAGTTTTTATATTATTTTTTTAATGCACACTACCGTCTGTCAGCTGAGAAGTATATACTGAGTTTAGAGCAATGCATTACTCGTAGTAAACCAAATGTAGGTTTTTGATTATTAGTATAAAATATATTAAAATATAAATAATTCAGTTAATTTTATTATAATAAAATAAAAATAATAAAATAAAAATAATTAAATAAAAAATAATAAAAAAATAATAAAAAATTCATAGTAATAATATAATAATGAATAATTTTTTTTATTCTTTTTAATATTTTATGTTTTTTTATAAAATTTTATTAAATAGGAGAATCAAAGTTCTAGTATTAAATTTTTTTTTTGTAAACCGTAGCTTAGTTTTATCTTGATGAGATCATGTATAATGTCATTCTTTAGGGGCAAAATTATATTATAATATATATTATTGGCTTTACTTTTAATATATTTATAGGAAAAAAATGCGCAACTGCTGATTGCAAAATCTAATCGCCTAATAGATTTTTTACTTTCACAATTTCAACCGTTATATTCAGAAGTAGTTTTCTGTAAGATCACATGGCATTTAATTTAATTTAAGCAAAAAAAAAACTGGTAAAAAATCGCATAAACTAACACCATTCACTATAACAGTATTACTATTGTTATTTAAAATAATCATACCAGAACTTTGCTGTTTTAAAAGTTCAGTAATATAAATACTGTAAGGGGTCTAGGTTTCTGTTGTTCTTATTAGTGTATCAATTTATGTGGCAGTGTCTTATTGCTACTTTTTTTATTTATTATTTGTAAATACAATCTGTAAAAAACATTTAGTAATACTTATGGATATAAGATAGAATAAAATTATATGTAGACATGTGCGTGACACTCAGTAGTAAACACCGCTAAAGATTAAATTACAACTAATAATAAATAAGAAATTATTTTTAATGAATATTTTGTTGTGATCAATAATCAACATGAATTTATTGTTGTTTGATCATGTAGTCAACAAAAATTTAGTTGAGTAAATGATACTTAGGCAAAGCTTGAGTTCCAAGCATTAAAATATATTCTTAAATAAGTATATAATAACTTTCCAATTATTTATACATCTTAGCTCTCCAATAATATTCTAAAAATACTTTTCAGAGCCAATTTAATTTTACTAATACTGTAGTGCTAAATAGTCCATTCTCGTCATTTATTGTCTGTTGTAAAAATAATAGATTACAATATTGATGGACAACATAGATCTGCAGTAGGAGTTATCACACATCCGATATGTTACTGCTATCTTGAGAATATGAAAAACTCAGAACATTTTCTCTGTTATTGTTTAGCATTTGCAATAACGAGGCTAAGACGGTATGATGTGCTGACCATGAATAAAGTCCAGGTTTCTTTCTTAAATTGATCTTTTTAGGTTCATTCAGGATACTAAAAAAGTCGAGTTAAAGTAATTAAAGTTAGGTATTTGGTATTCGAAAGGTATAGGACAACGTGGAAAACCAGTTCTTAATGACTCTGGTAAATCGTTAAACAAACTTTGAGTAAAGGCATGCAAAAAGTAGAACTGGTAGCTTTTTGTATAAAATACTGAAATGCTAAAATTAGCAAATTCTGAAAAACTATTAAATTTTATTGGCAGTAATTAAATATAGGATACATTAAAATTTCCTTTTATACATACCTTTAAATATTTACATCTTCTTCTTAGTTTGTTAATCAAACTGTCTTGCCATTGAAGGTTGTAACCTCAATAGTGTTTAATAAAAAAAGTATTTGCTCAAAAAGTATCCGGATTTTGTTGTTTGTGTACTACTCCTTAAGTAATAGACGTTTTTCAAAAAATTTTTTTTGTTATGTTGGTACACTCTTTGTTGACATATGGTACAAATTTGAGCGCCATCTGTCAATTAGTTTGTTTATAGCAGCTGTTAATGTGAGACTACCTCAAGTGCATTTAGCGATTTTTACTATGGAAAATTCTTGTTGTACGCGATTTTTCGACCAAACATGGCACCACTGTCATCGCTCAGTCATCATATTCGCCAGATCTGGATCCGTGCGAGTTTTTCCTGTTCCCGAAACTCAAATTGCCCCTTCGTGGTAACCATTTTGAGTCGATTGAATCGGTAAAAGAGAATTCGCTGAAGGAACTAAAAGCCATGCCTTCACGGGCCTACGAAAAGTTTATGGAAGATTGAGTTAAGCGTTGGCATATGTATATCGCTTCAGAAGGAGCATATTTTGAAGGAAATAAAATAAATTTGGAATAAAATTTAAATTTGTGTGTTTCATTTACGAAATCCGAGTACTTTTTGAGCAGAAGGTATATAAATGTGAAGAATCAACATTTTTTTTGGAAATATTGCTACATTTATAATATATATACCTCTGAAAATATTAGCTAATTAAATACTCAATTTTGAAAAACTTTTAACAGTTTTGAAAAATATATATGTATAAAGTTCACAATATGAATATTTACATAGATTTCATATTCTAGTACATATTTAGGACATTATATTAATTTACAATTCATTTTAGGAATTCAGTTACTTTAAAAATTATTGTATATCTAAAAAAAAGTTTTTATTGACGTGGCAATATAAGAGTTATCAAAAAAATATTGTTTGATCCTTTGCTTTTATTATTAAATATTCATGATATAGTTCTGTTGATTATACTTAAAAGTAGTAAAGTTTTATTTATTTAATATTTAAAGTTTATTTGGTGCTATGAACCATAATAAAATTGTGCCCCTTGACCTATGTTAAATTTATGTACTCGTACACTTGTGTTATCGTAAACTGAAATAAGCATTTTCAAAATGTCCTATTTTCTAATATGTAAATGCCTAGTTTTGGAACTTTTGCAGGGCACTTGTTCCAGTTCTGGGCATACAACACTTTGTTCTGTTATTTTTCTATAATTTGTTGTTGAGAAGACATTATAAGTATTGCAATAGTATATATATTGGTATATATGTATATTAGTAATAGTAAAATTTATTTGAACATATTTATTTTTTCTATAATTTGTTTTATATTTTATTATGTATTTAAACAATTTTTCACACATTTTTTTGTTTAAAATATATTATATATATATATTTTTTCCACCAAATCAAGCGCACAGACTCTTCTAGTTTCTTTCCCCAGTCGTATTATTGTATCTTATTTTCGGTTCGACAAATTCGAAATTTTAGTTGAAGTAAAATCAGTTAATATGCTTTCCAGACACGTTTTCAACAAAAATTTGAGTCACGAAAACAATTTTAAGAATTGGACTGTTTGTTGTTTTGAGTTATAAAGGATATTTTAGTGGGTATCCTTAGCGCAATTTTGGTTTACACGCAAGTGTTTTGTGCATCGAAATATTTTCTCTTCAATATCTTCAAAGCGGTTTATTTGTTTGTAAGAGCAAAATAAGTACAATAAAAGGACAATGCACGATTACTTCATTGCAGTAGAAATTCTTAAAAGTTTTTCGGTTTCCTCAACGATAAGCACCAACCATACGCAAATTGGTTTTCTTTAGCAAATTGCAAATAAAATTCCAATAAGACAGAAGAAGTTTTAGCATAACTAAATTGTGAAGAAGACTTCATTTTACTGTATTGATTTGAAGTTTATGTGAAAATTTTGACTGCATTAAGTTCCAAGCATGAAGTTTTGAAAATAGTGTCTGATGAAATTATAATAACATGGATACACAGTAATTAGTATTGAGGTTCTTTTATACTATACACATCTTAGAGAAGTAGTTTTCAGATAATGTTTTGCTTAAATTCCTATGATAATTTACTTTATTTACTTTAAAGTAGTCTAGTAAGTAGGTATGTAGGATGGAGTAGTGTCCTTGTTTCCAAAAAAAAAAAGCTAACATGAGCTCAAATAATAGCACATTGTGGTACTACAGGAATAGCGCGGTACGTACATAGATTTAAATCAGTATGTAGCCAACGCCGAAAAAGGTAATGACTCCCCCATTAGGTAAAGGAAAACTAATCTGACTGTTCTGTAAACTTGATCAGGTTTCTAATATTACAGGATGACAGCTCAGTCAGGTCGGTGAGAAAATGCGATCGGAAGATTTTAAATCTTCTTCTTGCTAAAGAAGAGCACTAACACATGAAATTGAGCATGGCCTCCTCTTCACAGAGCCACAACCTCGACAAAGGTCATTGTAGGATAGACCCAGTCTCATAGCATGCCTTTCTATATCGCAATGGCTCGTTAGTATAGATACTGTGGTGTTAAGCAGGTTCGGCCTTAGTTAAAGTAGCTGACTAGTTCGTTTCTTGTCTAAATTAGACTAAATCAACCTAGATATCTGACAATGAGGTTGATTACCCCAGTATTGCTTGGTCATGTTAAGATATTTTTGTTTAATTGCCAGTTTAAATGAACAGTGTGCAGCTGTAAGTTCGGCATTAATCGTTTGTCTCTGCATTTTTATGGGTCTCCTGGAGGAGAGCCTAATTTGTTTATGCATTGTGTTGTTTTGATTTTTCTAGAGGGCGACTCTAAAAAAAATTTTTTTCGAAGGTTTGGTTTACCTATGCTTTGTGTTGTGTTGATTTTTTTTACTTTAACCCATCTCCATTATACTTTGTGGAGATTCATACACCGAATGATTAGTAAGCATAATAGCAATTTTATAATAAACATATGAATCAATTTGGTATAGTATAGTTAGAAAGAAATCTTTAACGAAATATAATTAATTAATTCATTATCACATGTTTTAGAATAAATGTTAAATACTTTGTCTCTTTAATGATTTCATAATATAATTACTTATAACTAATTTCTGTGGACATTCGTATTATTTTTATCGACAAGCTCATCATAGCAATATGGGATAAAATATATACCCTGAATACGGAATTTAGTCACTTGATTACTTAGCAAGCCATGTTCTGCAATGGCAGATATAAACAAATCTATCTGATTTCTTATTAAACTTTTAATTAAATGAACTGACATTTATTACTATTTGCTAATGTAGTTTTTTTATTTAATAATTTGTTTAAAAGTTGTTACAGCGGATTGCTGGATATTGCAATAGCGTTATAATGTTCTATACCGTTAGTGTGACTTAAAATCGATATTAAGTCCGTGCTTTACTTATGTTTATGAGAGATGACTTGAGCGATTTGATGTGAGCTGCGTTCAAAGCACAATTTTCTACATCAATGGATGTATTTCATTATTATATATGGAGAATTTGGGTTGCACATCCTTCATGCACTTAAAGTATTTCTCCAAGTTCAACTTTCTTTATAAATTTTAGTATTGAACATGCATTACAGAGTCTTAATTCTTCCTCTGAGTAATGGATTTGCCTTTAACTTCAAATTTTGGAAAAAAAATTTTCAGAGTACAGTTATTATATAAATTATACTTTAGAATTAATTATATATAATTAATTGTTGTTATTTTATGGGTTCTCAAGGTTTAAAAGTTATTTAAACATTTTTTTAAAATGATTTTATCGAATTTACTGGTTTTTAGTACAATTTATATAAAGTGTAGTAAGTAAGTTCGATTGAGTACAAAAACGTTAAGTAGCTGTGGTTGAAGAAGCAGTCGTCTAGTGAGACGTACGAAGTCCCTTTGGTGAGTCTCTTTGATAAAGTGGTTTTTACTATTATAAAGTTATTTTCAAAACAGCTTTGTTCTCTAACTTTCATGCTACTTTCCATCATTATTAGACATTTTTCGATATCTAGTTTGGTTTCATTTGATCTAGCACCAAAACATTTGTTTTGTATTTAAGAAAGCATATTATTATGAATTTTAAAATCTTGCCAAAAATATATTTCGAATAAAATAGAAATTCGAAAAATATATAGCAAAAATAAGTACATGAAAAGAGTTATCATTACTTCCACGTAATTTAATTTCTGCAGAAGTTTGCATTTACATTCAGTTTTACAAAGGATTGCACAAACTGAATTAACTTCTGGAATTCTACTTTTTTCTAATGTTTTCTTTATATTTTCAACTTTAAATTTATAACAAAAGAAGCAGTGAATAATCTGAAATTTTTTTGGCATTCAAATGACATTTCCGGTTACGCCAAGAAAAACAGAAAGGAAAAAATTGGGCATACAATGTCTGTTATCAACAGCGGCAGGATTTATTGGTCATGGCAGCCAAATAGAGAAAGGTAAGAACTCCATTCGGCTGCTATGCCACAAATGGTCAAAATTGATTTGTTGTTGATGAATAATTTTCCTAAACTTCATTAATTTTCATATAATGGATTTGAAGTGATAAATTAAATTTAAATAATTACTCAAATGCAGTTTTCCTTCGAAACAAATGTGTTAGAATATCCTTAGGAAATTGGCCTATTAAAATTCAATTTTAGAAGCTATTCTGCTACTTAAAATGCTCTTAATACTTCAATAAACTGTAATATTTCCTTAACTATTTTGATGTCAAAGACACTTCTCAACTGATACTTGTCATTTCATTTTATTTCATTTATGCAATTTATTTTAGAATTATTTTTGTTGTTGGTTTTTTGTAAGCAATTTCGAAGTAATTTTTTCCTGATTCTTGCAATTTTATTTCTCTTCGAATTTCGTTAAGGCCAAATCTATCTGCCTTCAATCTATCTGTTTTTGTTGGTTGGAATATTGAAATATTTTATAACGTTTCGTTGTTATGACTGCGATATTATGTGATGAGTGGTGAGTTGTGAGTGCTGACTGCCAATTGTGATGATATTGCAAATTTTATTCATTTATTAGTCAGAATTTTTGCATTGGAATTTTATTGTGCATTTGTCAATGAGTGCACGAGGCAATCAGGATTAATAGATTTTGCAATGTTTGTGGTTTTGCAAGGATTCACAAGAATTCGCAAGTACAGTGACACAATTAACTAAATTTCATGGTAGTTCAAAGAATTGTAATATATATATATAGGTATATAAGTAATACATATTTTAATTGAATGTATAAAAATGTACAAACAAATTATTTTTATCATTGCTTTGGTTCCAACAAAATATTTACACTTTTTAAAGTTAGATTAAAACTCCTACAGGTGCAATATAGAAGAGAAATTGAAGCCATTAAATACTTTCTAACCATATGCCGCATCCTGAGGGGAGCCTTTGTAGTTTTGGTGGGCTTTCAATACTATTATAGGTAAATCCAGTTTTAAATATTTTGTCAAATTTAATATCGATATTAACATACTGCTATAATATATTGCCACTGTAAGCTATCGGTTCTGTGTTACTCTTTTTACTTCAATTGTTTTTCTTTTTTCTCATTGCCTCCGAGGTTGTTAGCAATGGGACCCGAGAGATCTTGCTTTGTTTCCAAGACACATAAATATATTCTCGCACGCAACTATGGAATCCTTGACAACTTAACCACACATAAGATAAATGAATTTGTCTAAAGTTCCATCCTAAATCTAGGAATTACGTCAATACCTTTGTTATAAGATTTTTCTAGTTTTAAATAAAATAAGAAATGAACTATGTACATAAAAATTATGTTTACAAAAAGAAAAAAAATGAAGAAAATACATATAATATATAAAAATGTTGCATACATAACTAAATAAATTTATATTTTTCATTTATCAATTAAAAATTTTTAATACAATAACATACGAAGTAGATCTGATTGCACAAATTACAATTATCAATAACCATCTGTCATATAACGTAAGTATTATTTGTATATTTTGTAGAAAATTTGTAACTTTAAAATCCCATAACTTGCTAAGCGAACTAATGTATATCAACATACTCATATAATTTAGAGATAAAACAATTGGTTTGAATTGAACAGTTTGCGGGCTTACCATTACTACGATTGTACAATAAAAGCATATATTAAAATCTATAAATTTCAATATGTACCATTCTTATTTAGTAGTTATTTTTCTTTCAAGCAATTGAGAATTGTAAGTCAATTTGAAAGCGGCACATGTTACATAGTTGATATTGGTTTAGTTCTAATTGTATTGCTGTCTACTTGTGGAAAAACACGATTAATCATCGTTTCTTATTTGACAGGCATGCGTTTTAATGTGACATTTGCAGTCCAAACGAATTATATACTGACTATAAACTAACTAAAAGAAATTCAAATATTTCCTAAGACCACTGATGATGAGTACTTGGCAATACTTGAAACTGCGTTGTATGATCAGCCAAATTTCAATAAATTAATTAATATTTTTGTTGTTGTTTTTTCAATTCTATTCGAACGTTTTCAACTTCAAAATGTTTTTTTTTCATTAACTTCAACATTGATGAAAAATATCTAATGTGGCTTGCGAGACTCTATGTATATACTTTTTTATAAAAACTGAATATTTATAGAAACATAATACAGTATTGAATCGTTGAAGATTAACATATATATGTATATATTTTAAAAATGCGAAAAAAGTATTAAGCGCACGAGAGCTATCTTTATTGTTGAGAATATGTGTGTTGGAAAGTTATATTTATTCTACATTGCTTTATGTTGTATTGATTAATAAAGTTAAAGACTCTAAAATGTAGTGTTATCGATATATGCGAAAATTCACTTGGAAATTCACTTATGGCACAAATTTCATAGTACTTTTACGCGTTAATAAAAAATGAGATACATTCGAAACAGTGGTAAAACAAAAACAAAAATATCGGTCATCTACGAGTTCCTCCAGCCGTTCGATAAAGGTAATGAAATTAGTTCCTTTGTCATATTTTATGAACTATTTTCGTAGTTGGTGAATTACCAAGACATACGCTGATTTAGGCAGCAGCGCACTTCATTTGGGTTCTTCTGTTAACATGTTTGCTTGGATCAGGGAGTTTTTTGTAAGGCTTCCTTGCTGCTTACCTCTTTGGATATGACTTTTACGTGTTTCTGTAACATGTTTATTAGCTGAGAAGTCACCTGCGTTAAATGGTCAATTCCAACGACCACTGGTAGTCATTTACGGAGTTCTTTTACCGTTCCTGTTGGTTTCTAACACAGCTTTTACTCATTATTATACTACTAGAAGATTCAGGGTTACAAATAAATATCCTTGTAACACATCTGGAAAATCGCGAGCTATCCCAGCTATCTACGGCCGTAAAAAGGGTCATTACTTATTTTAAGTTGATTACTGCAGGCAAAATAAAAGGAAGATACGGTCCTAATAAACAAAGGAAAACGTGGTTTAAAAATCTATGATTGTGCTTTATTAGAAGTTCAAGATGGCTTATTCATTAAGCTGTCGACAAGAACAAAAGTATTAATCATGTTAGCAAAATTCCGAATGCTAAAGTCTACAAATGTTGTATTATATGTATATTAACATTCATACTTTTACTACAGAGGTTTCGAAAAGTAGTTAACTACAACAACAAATATTCTTTTTATATTATTTTTAACCAATTGTATTTTTGATTGACCATACAGTTTACTTAAAACTCTAAGTTTTATTTAAAAAATGAACCGGGGAGAGCATATGATTTTTCTTTTTAAGGCTCAGTGAAAATATGCGTTTAATATAATTGCAATTTGTACGATTTAAGCTGCTGTGGGTCAGTTTAGTTCCACTGTAATACCAAACATTATTAATATACTTCAGTATTATTTTTCTTTTTCTATTAACGCCATTCCTGTCATGAGTATTAAATATGCATACTATTGCCACATCAATAACTTATGAAACACTCAAAAGAGTAATAAAAGCGATTATGAGCCTGAGCGTTACAAAAAGGCTTATAACGAATAGAATATTTTAATATAGCGTCAAGCTTGCATTGTCAATTGATGCAAGCAAAATTGCAAATAAAATATTACAAAAATAATACTTTGTAATATATGTGTATTAATTTAAAAATTTACATAAATAATAAAATCTGTTTTGGATTTTATATTGTAACCTATTTAGCGCAAAATCGCCTTTTACTAGAAAAATCTATGCGTTGCACTGAGTCCAAATCCATAGATTCGTAGTACAAATTCCCATTGAAAGTAAAGCTACAAATTTGTGAAATTATGACAAATTAAGCGTATAATTACTAAAAATTTATTTATTTATACTTTTATTTTGTTATACTCGTATGGATTTGAATAGATTTAGCGAGCTTATTTTGAAAATATATACAATTCTCCGGAGAGTCATAAAAAAGAATTTTACTTTTATAAAATTTAAAATAAATTTATTTTAAATAGTTATGTGACGTCAATATCGCTTAATCGTACTTGAAACAGCTTTCATTGTACAGTCTAATGTTGTTTAAATTTTAAAATTACAAACTTTGTGTCGTGTATGATAAGATACTTTGTTTAACACAAAAACAAAGAAAAACAATTTGGACATGACTCTGTTTGGAAAAGGTGAAAAAGCTTCAAATTAAGAAAAGAGTTGCACCAAAAAATCTGCATGTGCTCCAGTTTACCTTATGATGTTCGTGTAAATTATACCTTGTTTTCAGTTGCTTGCATACGGACACTTGCTCGAACTTTTTACTGTAGCAATTTGCTGTTTTTAAAAACTTAAAGAATTGAAAACTTTGTTGTCAAAAACCACTCAAAATTGCTTTAGAATCTTAGTGAAGAGTAGATCCTTACACACATTTGAGCATGACAATGTGGCCTAGTGAAATTTTGCATCACCTCTGTGCTATTTAATGAAAGAACAACAACACCAATTCAAATACACGTTCCCACATAGTCCACGAGTCCGCACAATTGCTTTATACTTTTAATGTACACTTTTGAAATTCAAGTCATGTAACAAAATTCAAAGTCCATATTTCGAGAAAGAAACTTTCAAAATTGCATTTAGGTTACTGTATGGAACATAATAAACGTGCACAGCCTGCAATTTATGGATGATAATGATGGTAAGTTTTAAAATGCACTTGTGTATGAAAGCCTATAGAAATTGCACGCAGCATAGACCATGCCAAATTATTGTCCTGTGCTGTCCTCAACTGTGCTGTACAGCACTGAACCGAATTGTCCACCCGCATTGTCAATAAAAATTCATTTAACTACAAAAAAGGAGGCAGGATATGTATGCTGTGACGCCAGTGACCGATTTTAAGCACAAAAAACTATTAATTAATGTTGAAATAGAAATTAAAATTTAATTTTTCAAAAATATGAAAATTGTTTTTATTAAGTTTTACTAAAACTAAAAAGTTCTTTACTGAACGTGATTTGAGTTAAAAAATTTTTATTTTCATCTTAAAAAGTACAAAAATTAAGAGTTCCAATTGGATATTTGATATTTCGTTACGACTTAAAAAAATTAAAAAATATATTTATCGGTTCCGGTTTTTGTTCCGATAAAAATAACGTAATTCATGATTTAGGTTTTTATTTTTTTTTGTACTGTAGAGCATTAAAAACCAAAGCTTCATATTTGTTTGTGTTCTAGACCACACAAAAAGGCCAACACTCTGAATCGCACCTTTTTTGGTTTCAAATTAATTAAAATAAATATATATCGGTTTATATTGTATGCTATGTATACAAAGTACCTTTTGCCAATAAACAAATCTCCTGAGCGTCTTGCGACCTACTTCACTGTTGGGAATTATAAGTTCAAAGTTGTGAAAAACTTTGTTCATTTGAGAACCAGTGTAAACAGCAAAAATGACGTCAGCCTAGAGATTCAAAGAAGTATCACTTTTGTCAACAGTTGTTATTTCGAGCTAAGTACACAATTGACAAGCACAAAAATCACGCTCTAAAGTTTCTTAACATTCCGGTCCTGCTTTATGGTGCTGAAGCTTGAAAAAAGTTCTTGAAACATCTATAGTGTAACGAGGTGGAACAATGAGCTGTATAGACTACACCGCAATATTGACAGTTAAGCGCGAACTCTGGTGTGAATGGACAAAAGTGCTTTGGATAGCAATGTGTTTGAATCGGTACCCGCAGATGGAAAACGTGCTGGATGTCCGCTTCCTCGGTGGAAGGACCATGCGAACAACGCTTTTTGGGCGCTCGGTAATACTAACTGGCGAAAACAAACAACTAATTGGGCAAGCTGACGGAAACTACTCGACTACTACCAACTAAGTAAGTAGTATATCGATTTGATTTCAGTTTTTGAGCGGATAAAAATAACTAGTTTTATTTTTAATCTTAAATTTGAAAATTCAAATTCCGAACCAGTTATTTTTTAATTTTGGTCGGAGTGAACAAAATATATGTCAGTTAAGTCAGTTTTTATTCCAATAAAACTATCAGGGTTTTCGATTCATTTTCTTGTGAATATTTTTTATGTACATATGTACTGATGTAACATGTAACATACACAAACTGACGTTGCATTGTCCATAAAGTACTGAATAGATTTAATTTATTTGATTTATAGTTGATCCAGATCAGTAAATCATAGTTTGTACATTTGTACGGGTCTTTCATATGAAATAATATTGAGATACTATATGAATATTAATAAACTATGAAATAATATTTTTTAATTCCGCTTCTAAAAAGGTGACAATTTAATTAATTCAATTTTTTGATTATTAGCTTTTAATGTTTCACACAAATCCAAACTTATGTGAAATAAAATAATATATAAATTAATTTTATATATATGAGATACTAATTACATCTTCTACAGTTGTACATCAGTTTTGAATCTGTATTTTAAAATTTTTATATATAAATCTAAATACATGATTTATTTTGTGGTATTTGCAATTTAGGACATCTTGTTTATAATTCACCAACTTCAATTTTGAAAGTTGGAGTTAACGTATTTATATTTGAGATGTAATAAATTTTAAACTTCAAAAATCAAAATCCGTGAATATATTTCAAAGAATGTGAATTTTTATAGTATGAAGTCTCCATACAAAATATTTTAATAATAAAAAAAAGAATTGTGAACTTAATTTAACAGCGAAAAAAACTAATATGCTGCATAAACAATTGATGCTATCAACGGCTAACAAATTTCTATTAACTTTTAAAATATTAGTTCTACGTATGTAATCCTCTTATCATTTTATATTAAATTTTATTTTAAGTACTTGAGAATTGTAAGTTAAATTGTATATAATAAATATAACAATGCATAATAAATATTAATGCATAGTTTCAGCTGTTTTGTTCTAGCTGAAGAAATTTATGTACGAGTAGTAATTATAGAAAATAAAATATATGGTCGTTTATATATTATTGGCATAAGCTTGTACCAAACAAAGGATTGCAATTTTGTTATTAGCTCTAATTAGTAATTCTTAAGATTGTTATAATTTTAAACTTTAAGAAATTAAAAAGTTATAACTATAAATTATATATAACTATATATATAAAATGAAGGACAAAGAACGATTAACATTTTTCAAAAATCAATTTTTTTCTTTTGCTTTTGCAAAAGATATGTACTAGATCGTAATGTACGAGTACCATTTACTATATTAGTGATATGTGAATGTTTTTGATTTTAAAAGACACTGTTAGTGTATTTTCAATTCACCATTTTTTTAATTTGTGAAATATTAAAAGCATTTACACTTTTATTAATATTTTTTCTAATAAATTTAATATATAAACTACTTACAGTTTCTGTAGCGTGTTTAATTACTTTTCTATTTCAAGTTAAGATTTTTCTCACCACAAATTTAATTCTCAAGTACATTTAATTATGCTGCTTTTAATTGCTTGGTCCCAGTTATTTTACTCTATTTCCTTTTCCTCTATGTATTCTAAAAAAGGACATTAATAACACTTTTCTAAAGTCACTTGAATTCATTTTAGGCCACCTGATACACTGCTTCTAAAGCAATTTTGTTGATTCATTGCTTTTAAAGGATTCAATGCAGCGAAAATAGAAGTACGAATAGTCATTATCTGCACATATTTTTTTTAATGAGAAAAGATATTAACGAACTTAGTGTCAAATACATATAGTTGAATAATTTTGAAAGTGTTTTTTTATCTTTAGAACTTTGAAGTTTATAAAATGAAGATTTTAAGAGAATATATATTACATATAATTTTTGGTTTAAATATATTTCATTGATATTATCTTAAAAAAAAAGTTTAAAATTAGATACAAATGAATTTATTGATATCGTTACTAGAAAAGAATCGAGTAATTTTTAGTTCAAATATATCTCATTAAATTTATTTTATAGAGAATTTATATCCTTTCAATTAGAGAAATTAGAGTAATGACACTCGTTTACTCTATCTCCTCTGTTGGACGCTTTAGTTCAGGCCTGTTCAGATCAGATAAG
Organism: Teleopsis dalmanni; assembly: GCF_002237135.1. NCBI lineage: Eukaryota > Metazoa > Arthropoda > Insecta > Diptera > Diopsidae > Teleopsis > Teleopsis dalmanni. Next base: position 172,600,329 of record NC_051846.1, read on the forward strand.
ATTGTGGTCCAATAAAAATTACAGAACAGATTCGAAAAATAAAAATACGGCGCTAATGATAAATTTAGTTTTATTAATTCGTCATTAACTTATCTTTTACAATTTATCACCATCAGCATTATTAATATTAGTTGTTACCATATGAAAAATATTTTATTTCTATTATTATGTTGAATCTAGTTGAGTTAGTGCACTTGAGCACATTTACCCTCTATTAACTGCGAGGTTTCTTCATAACGCCACTCTACGCCTTGACTGGATTATTGTTTTTCACTTCATCAGACTAAACAATAATTAACCTGAGATCTGCATAACTTCCCGCAGAGCCTGTAAACATCCTGAGTTTCGATAACGAGGTGTTGGTAAGCCTGTCAGTTTTCGTAAATAATTTCAGGACTCTATCCTTTATGTAATTTTTGATCGAATCAATCTTGAGGTCCCTGAGGATGTTATTCGTCCTAATGTACCATGTTACCTTGAAAAATTTTATCAGAGCCTGGTTTTGTACAATTTCTAGCTGGCGAATAGTAGTGTTAAAATAATATTGTACAAAGATATATATACTAAAGTCTATGTCATTTAAGTAAATTAACGTTAAGTGTGGTAAGTTAAAGTCGGTTTTGTTTTTTAAGGAATTTAAGCTTTTATTTTTATTTTATTTTTATTGCATCCTGTTAATAATTAAGGATCTATAATGCATATCATCTTGTCTCTTTCTACATTAAGTGAAAAAATTTTTTGACTTGATATTCGGCACATTTGATAGTGCTGTAATTGAAATGTTCGAGTTTATAAAAAATGTATCTTTTTTTGTAGTAATAATCACATATAAGAAGCTGCGTTTTACTATTCAATTTATGACTGCAACATTCCAATCATACCATTCTCGTTGCAAGCAATTTCTTGTCATTTTGGAAAAGTTCCAAATGACTTTTTTACCAAAGTACGAGGATTTTCACATTTTTTATGTACTCGCATTATAAGTTAATGAAAAGGACATTTAAATCCATGATGTTGCCAAGTATGTGAGCGTGTTAATGATAGTTTGACTGAATTAGGATGTGTTTAAATGCAAATTAATTGGCGAAAGAACTAAAATGTGTTCATTAAGTGTATGTATTTGAGTATTTTGGACTGCATTTTTTAGCATTTTTTTCCATTTGCACATTTTCTGCATGAAAGAGTTATAGAAGGAGCTTAATTCGCTAAATGTGCCAAAAATTAGTACAAAAGATTTTAATTAAAAAAAAAATGAAATTTGAAAAGTTAATTGAATATGCACAATGAATATAGCAGTTTGAATTGTTTGCAATAAAAAGTAAGAGTTTTGTTCATTAAAAAATTGCACTAATTGTTAAAATTATAAATAAAAATGGTATATAGAGATACAGTGAAAAATTTATTAAAAAATACATATGTATTTTTCACTGCATGAATTTTAGTATATAAAATTGCTTCTAAATATAATAACACTTCAGGACAATAGTAATAGCTTTTATTTTATAACTATTGTTATATTTTTGCAATATTTTAATAAATAATTATAAATTCAGTAAATAAAGAGTTGAAATATATCTGTACCTTGTTATTCACTTTCACGATTGTACTGCAAAGAATCAATAGCATGAACTGTATAATCAGACTTTTTTACGACATCGTCCTCAATCTCATTCCCTGTAATGTTCATTTTCGTCATTACACCTATAATGCAATATAATGCAAGTGCTACAAAAGAGAGCTGAAGTTTCATGCGAATTATGTAGAATTCTGTGCTTTAGCAAACATCTAAAGTGAGACTTTAAAACAGTTTTTATGCAGTTTCTGGCACATCCATATAATTTATTGCTCCTTGAAGACATTTGGAACTTCCACCGGTATTAAAAGCCAGGGCTACGGTGTACTACAAATCCGGCAGTATCCGTAGGTCCCGTAGGTCAGAAGTTACCCAAATTCCGGAATCATATGTTACTCCAGGAACTTACTGCTTCGACATTAATACCGTAAAACCCTTTCCAGTTAAAATATAAATATTTTAATACATTTTTCGTTATTTCCCTCTTCCTCTTCGAATAAAAATAATAAGAGTGACAGTAACATATCAACTTCGATTTTAACTAACTATTTTCCACAATTAATAATTATTTATTTATTTCTATTTAAGCCAGTGCACTTGAGCACTTTTAGTCTTTCTTAACTCGAGATATTTTTAAAACCCCTCTTTACGCTTTGACTGGATTATTGTTTATCACTTCATCAGACTAAGCAATAATTTACCTCAGATCTGCATACCTCCCCGAGGAGCTTGTATCCATTCTGAGATTTGATAACGCGGTGTTGGTAAGTCTGTCAGTTTTCGCAAATAATTTCAGGGCTCTATCCTTTATGCATTTTTTGATGGGATCAATCTTGAGGTCCTTGAGGATGTCATCCGTCCTAATGTACCATGTTACTTTGAAAAGTCTTCTCAGAGCCTGACAATTTTGTGCAAATAATGCTTGCATATAGAATTTTATTACTTGTTGAGTATATTTGTCAACTTGGTAATTTATCTAAAAAAAGAGCTTTTTATTTATAGCACAGAACACCAAAACCTTGACAAACAAACTAAATGGTAGATAATTGTCAATACTTGACAAAGTTGTTCATAGAATAGTCGGCAAAATATATATATAACATAAATATAATAATGCAAACTCTTGGTTAGCATTGACAAAGAGAGATGGAAAGAAATAGTGGGTTTGATGTAGACATATATATATATATATATTCATTTTTTATCTTTTATATATATTTTTGTTCCTGGAACTTATAAGTATTTATTTGTAATAATTTTTATTTGAATATATTACATTAGAAATATATTTAAATTTTGGGCAATTTTAATAATGATGTAGTTAAAATGGGACACAAATAATATAAGTACTTAAATTTAGAAAATACGTTAAATTTTGTCACAAGCACATTCTTTTGTAAAATTGACATGACAGAACTAATTTTATACTGATGGATTTCTGTTGAAATAATGACCATATCTTTGCACCAAGTCTTGTACCATCTACAGCGAAAAGCTAATTTACCTCCAAATAACACAGTTTATGTGATTCTATGTTCTTATATTAGTCTTGTGGATATGTTACCTTATCCAAAAAGAACGTCTGGCTTACGCTCATTTCGTGGACATTTAGGTTTTCGTTTGCGTTGACGTTTAGGTTTCCGTTTCCGTGGGCACTTAGGTTTTCGTTTGCGTGGCTTCTTTTTTTTAGAAGCTTTCTTTTTTTTCTTTTTTCCACATTTCGGCTTCTTTTTACACTTGGGCTTCCGTTTTTTACGACATGTCTTCTTCTTCTTTTTTTTTTTAGGTGGGCACCTCGGCTTTTTCTTACCACGTCGTTTTTTTGATTTACGTCCCTTAAATAAAAATTATATTAAATATATTCATTTTAAAACACAAAGGATACGATGTACAAAGAAAGTGTAACCTACCAATATCTCATATTTATACTTCTGCTCTTGGCTTAAACATCTCCATGCCTTAGCCGCTGCGTAAATCGCTTGGCATGCCGTTATTCCGCGATTACGTCGTTGGAATTCTCTTAAGAAATTTAAATATCCTCTGTTAGTTATAAGTCCGGGACTCATACATTTTTTGTTTGAAAAACTCATACTGGTATCTGAAACAGTATTTTTATAATGGCAATGATTAATCAAAAAACTCTTACGTTTTTAATCAAGTGATTTGTGAATTAGGCTTATACTTGAGAGGAATAAAATCTGAAGTAAAAATTGTTTTTATTTGTTGAAAACGAGAGATTTTTAAATCGATCAAACTGTAGATCGTTTACTGTAGAAACATACCTTAAAAAATTCTTTTGTTGCGAAGTGATACCGGATTTCTGCATCAACAATTAAAAGGATTCGGAAGTACCACAACGGATTTTGGAGTGATCACAGGAAACGATAGATACTACAACAAAATAATTAAAACAATTTAGAGAATTAAATAAATACTTTTACCAAATCAAATGTACTACAAAGCTATAGAAGATCACTTATTATAGCTTCTGGAAGATCAGATCAAATCATGGAGACGCATAAAAAACAAAATTATCTTCAGCTAATCCAATCAATTTATTTGAAAGAGTACGCTAATTTGAAAATATTATGACCAATTTTGTTGTTATTTCGAGAGTGATTTAGGTTTTGTAAGAGAATAAAACTTTAATACAATTGTTTCGAAAAAAAAAAATTATAGAAAAAAAAAAGTTTATACTATAAGTTATATCAATTTGTCAATGATGACTTGATTGTATAGTTCATACTATACGAATATCAGTGATGAATTTAGGGAGGTGAGATGGGAGATATCCCCCACTCTTATTTTGTTGCGAATTAATGGGTATTTATATATTTTTTGGTAAAAAACCATCCAAAAAATTTAAACTAATTGAGGGTTATATTACGGTTTTTGAGTTTCAGGGAATTGAGGTTTTGGAGTTTAATTGGAAAATTACGGAATTTTTAAATCAGATGTTTGATACATCATATCTCAGTAAATACTGAAAACGCAAATATCAAGATACATACTTGAGTATTTTTACCGTTATTTATTGATATGAGTACTGTATTGAAAAGCGTGTCTTAAAGTACCTATATATACATACAAAAAAGTTTTGACTTACTTGATGTCAGAAGTAATCTACAACTGTCGATACATAATCTGATATAATCATCAGATCAAATTAGGTCAGGCAAGAAAGATCGTTACACCTAGAAACAATATTAACTTTAGTAGATAAATTAAAAAAATTTTATGATAAGGTTAAGATTACATACTTTAATTTAATCAAAAACCGTGATTATTATGTGATTGATCCGTGATTGATTTAATTTTTGCAAGACTGAAATTTTCAGACAAATAATTCGAAAAAAAATATACATTATAGAAATAGAAACAAATTATATAGCATAAATTATGGTACATCTTATACAAAAATGTCAATGATAGTTTGATTTTTGCTTTAAACATGGACTTTCACGGAAAGAAAATCTACATTCTGCCAGACAGGCAGTTAATGTAAGGAAGAATGTAAGGAATTTATCAACGCACTAAGTGAGAGGTCCAAGGTAATTCTAGTTTAGGTTCTCGAGTATTCTAATAGTGTAGGAAATGAATGCGCAGACAAGCTTGCTAGATTTGGCGCCTCTTCCACGGATAGACCTATTTCAATCCATGCACCGGTCAATCTGTGGTAGTTTTTTCAATCGAGTTTTAGTGCAATTTCATTTTTAATTGGTAAATCTCGAGCGAAAGGTGTAACACTCGAGATTAGTTTATAACATTTTAGATATTTTGCCAGTGTAGTAGGATTACCCCGAAATTAACAGCTGTTTTATGTCTTGACAGATTGATTTGATTAAAAAAATATAAATTCTTACTAACACAACCACAAAAATGTTAGATTGCTCTAAAAATGGGCAACAAAATTTCTCAGATCTAGGTTAATTCCAGATTTACCAATCGAAAACGCCAGCACAGAATACTAGCAATATAAATGATATATAAAAAAGGGATTTTTACAAATAATATTATTTTAATTTAAAAAAAACAATAATTTATAACAGTTAAGTTCAATTAAATTCGTTGCATTGAGTATCTAATGTAAATTAAATGACATCTTCAGATAATTATTTATCATCTTCTTACCAACGAGTTCTTCCTGTGCCTAACCTTTTAACAAAAGATGGAAAGACTCAACGATATGCCGGCATCTGTATGCAATTTGACCAATAAAAGGAAATCAAACTTTCTGATTAAGACTAAATATCCCTTTCAACCATACCTGCCGCAGTTGTGAAGAAGACGATAAAAGTGACTCCCATCTGTTTTGTTTTTGTCCAGCACATACGTGGCGCCGCCTTGTCACTTTAGAGGCTTTATTTTTTGAGATCTTGGCGAACTGTCAAGTTGTTCTATACCTTGCGTTTTTAATTATATGGTAACACAATGTGGATCCCTAAGTGGATCCTTGTGATCGCAGGTATAACCTAAGCTTACCAACGAAAATTACTTAGTGATCAACTTTATTAATTGAATAATATGTTGTATATTTACTAATAAAAAATGAATGAGTTAACTCATTTTTTTTTTCATTTCATTTAATTATTTAGCTTTGCTACTCTGAGCAGAATTTCGATCACATCTTAAGATTGCAGACTAGACAAACTCGGTCCAGACAACATTCTTGCGTTAATTTAAAAGTTTTGAAAGCTTCCTTAGAGTATTTTTGTAGATATTACTGCAATCGTTTGATTACAAATATTTTTTCTTAAAATCAATATTTCCAAATGCACACATTGTCATTTATTAGGATGAAAAAAAAATAGCAACCAAAATGTAAAAATATTTCATTTGCTTTACTTTGCAACTAAAGGCGAAACTTAGTTTTTTATTCATTTTCTCGATGGAAAAAGTAATAAAAACGTGCTTAAAAATTATTTATTGAAATCGTGACAAAAATATTTGCCATTTGTTGTATTTTTACCCCCAGCATTTTGTACCTTAGGCAATTTCATTTGAGCTTTGTACATAAAATTGCTATATAAAGTAAACATTGAAAATATCAAAAAAGCAAATTTTTTGACTATTTTGAAGGTGCAACTGGAACGGTCAATTGGCAAAATTCAGTAGAATTTGATTCATAATATCATGGAACGCATGACTAATTTTGGCAACTCTTGTTCTTGAGGTGAATGAACAATTTTCAGTAGATACGAGTATAGACAAAAATAAATTAATTTAGTTATTATTATTGTTAAGGGATGTGGCACTGCGACCGACGGATCTGATGTGCCCCCTTTCTGGATTTAGAGTTAGTCTCTAAACACTGCTGCGTTAATAAAAAGTAGTATAGAGTTTACTTTACAAAGTTTTATTGCCTCCTCCGTAAGAATATACATTCCCAGGAGTCTATTCCGTATATGCATTAGCGCAAGACATTCTGGATTTAGAGTAAGTCTCTAAGCACTGTTGCATTAATAAAAATTAGTATAGAACCTACTTAACAGAGTTTTATTGTCTCCTCCGTAAGAATATATATTCCCAGGAGTCTATTCCGTATATGCATTAGCGCAGGACATTCTAATAGCACATGTATAGATTCTCTTCGCAGAGTCTACAGTTTGCATATACCCAATCTCGTAAGGTGGTATTTTAGTTTATAGTGCCCTGTTGGGATTCTTGTTAGGTTCAATTTAGTTAAAAAATAATAAAATCAAATTTAAAAATTTTTTGTGTATTGTTTAAATAAAAATATCATTATTAATAATATACAACATGAAAATTGTCTCAAAAATTTGAATTGAGTTCTAATGCAATAATCATGCAGTGCGTATTTTTTGCATTTGACTTATCTGTAAACTCAATTTTTGCTTGCGAAATCTTGAAAACCAAGCGAAAAATTATCTTTTGTATGCACTAACAATGGAAATTTAGAATAACAACAGGAAAAGTAACAAGAAAAATGCAAATTCAAAACTTGGCCACAAAAACCAACAGAAGGAGTGTAAGGATAAGACATTAGTTCGAGCTGAAGTAGAAGTAACAGCATCGGAATCAGCAGTAACAGCAGCAGCAACAGCTATTAGAAACCCCAAACAAGACGTTGAGGAAATAAAATTACACCATTCCAATGGATGTATGCAAAAAGCAAATCATTTCAAGAAAAGGACATGCCGGAAGCAAAAGAAATTCAATGAATGAAATTAAATGCACACTTTGCACTTCGCTCTTTGCTCTGCAGCCAAAATTTCATAGAAATAAAAACGCGATAAGTGCTGCACAACGTCACAGTGCGGAGAACAACGACAGATGAGATGGGAATGTAAGGAATATGTGCTGCTAGTGTCTGAAACCAGGAGCAACTTAACCAGTGCACAGGCAGAGCACAGTTGGAATCGTTCATTGTCTGCCATTTTCGCAGGTCACTGCGCCAACATAAAGCGAAATGTTCCTTTGCGCGTTTCGTAATTTAGGACGAAAAAACACATAAATGCTGCAAATGACAAGCGTTTTGCGTTTACTGATATGAAAGAAATTATGTTGAAATGTAGGAATACTCGTGCTAAGAAAAAAAATAATATAAATAAATAAATTAAATAATAATTTTGCATTTAGCTGCGGTTAACTATTCTGTAACTGAATTATTTACATAAAAAGCATGAAACGAAAAATTACTGTAAATTTCTGTTGTTGCTGTTAAAACTATTGTGTTTTTTTGTTAGCTACTCACAACAACAGGCTCTCCTAAAAATTTAATACAGGTCAGGATAAATGTAACACTCTGGTGACTGAATTTACTTTCCTCCTTTATATAAAAAGCATGTCATTAATTGTTATACATAATGCAGAAATTTCAAATGGGTTAGTTAAATTAGAACAATTCTATTATATATAAACTCATAGTCCTGAAGCAATAGTTATTACACTCCTAATTTCAGTTTATTGCGCATTTCAGTTTTCGTAATACTGACGTACATTATTATTATGTTAAGTCTTCTCCGAGTTAATGCATCTAGGCACTCTTACGCTTTGATAGCTGGGGAGTTTCTACAGGGTCCCACCCATCTCACTGACTAATTTGTGTATTCCTCATAATGTTCGTGATCATCCAATGACTGATCAGTGTACCACCCAGTGCGGTTAGTGATTACTCTGAGATTAGATAGTGCTAATTAGGACAGCCTGTCGGTTTTCGCATATAGCTACAATAGTTATTACACTTCTAATTTCAGTTTTAGTAATACTGACGTACATACACCTCAGATATTTTAACATTAAAAAGCGACAAAATGTCGTAATGGGAAAGGCATTTATGAGCACATCTACAAAAATTTAAAGACCGGTCTTTCGGGAAATCTTTACATTGATTTCCTAGCAGTTACGGACTCGTAGGGTGTTGGGAATTTTGCATTTAAGAATAATTTTTAAATGATTATATCTTAGGAGATGAGTACAAAAGGTGTCCCATTTGTGAAAGAATAACTTATAAACACTTCTATATTTAGCTATCTTGCCATTAAAAAGCAATGGAATGTACATTTGTATTGATTGTACCATAAAATAAAAGGGCATATTTTTTGGAAAAAAAACATTAAATTTTTTTCCTAGAAGACACTGAGGTCCAGAAGTGTTTAAGAAATTACAGAAGTAGACTAATTTTTAAAATGCCATATCAAAAACTGTCTCTTAAGAATGACTCATCAACAGTATTAGATTCAACTAATTTATAATGCCAGTAGGAATACAAGATAGATACCACGGAATGTATATTTGTGTTGACTTCTTTATCTTCGGTTAGGCAGAAATATTTGTATGAGTCCCTTAAATAAAATGAAAGGCCTTATAATTTGGGGAAAAAAACATTTAACTTTTTTTATTTAGCGGTTACGAGCTCACAGGGTTTTTAGAATTTTCATTTAAGACTAATTCTTAAATTACTATATAGTTAAAAAGAATTATATAAGATGAGTTCAAATGTTATTTCATTTGCAAATTCCGAGTCCTGGAGCCAAAAATCGATCAATACTTATCACACTCCTAATTTTAGAATGATCCATAAACAGTAAACAGTAAGAAGAGCGCGTACATTTAAGATATAATGAAATAATTAAATTTCTTTAAAGTACTTTACCTTAAAGTACTTTACTTTAATAGCAAATTTTAATATAGTCTTCATTCAATTTCATATTGTAAACATAAATAAAATTATATGCTTCCAAATCTTTTTGGAATATTAAGTTGAGTTTATATAACCCTAACCACATCTCACAAATAAAGAGAAGTATAAGCAATGTTTTTAAATAAAAAATAAAATTATTAAAAAAAATAATTTATAAAATTTTGTGCATCTTTTTTAAAGAAATAAATTTCTGTTGTATTCTGCTAAACTTTATACACCTTCACACATTAAAAATCACAGCTATCTGCATTTAATCCGCAGATTGTCTGTATTTGCGGTTTGGATTAAGCATCGACAACTCTACACAGAAATAACAATACGAAAACCAATTGTTGACTTCAATATGATGTGGTGTGAAAAAATATAGATACATCTATATACAGGTATGTATATGTATATGAATGGCTTAGATTTGAAAAATATTAATTTTTATGCCTGAACTTTGGCCATTCAGACCTGGAGCTACTCTGATAGGTTCGGCCGTAATTTCACTCATTGAAACAGAAATTCTTTCCTGAACCTATTCTGATTTTTTATCTCTTTAGGTAGTATAAAAGTATCGTAATATACTATATTGCTTATATACTGCTAATTTTCTATTTTTAAATTGACTGTTTAAACAGTTCCATAATTATTCGCCAATAATCGATTGTAGCGCTTTAAATGATGTGGTCTCATTCTTCTAAATTAGCAAAAATATTTTTATTTTTTGCTATTATTTTTTTGTATTTTAGTATCGAATCCATTGTAGAATCGCACAGTTCAATACTCCACCAGTTTTTGCTGATTGGCATTTACACTTCCTCTTGTTGCGTTTTATTGTTATTTTATCTTTTGTTGAAGTTTCTTTTAAAAAGGGTACCGTGTTTTTCTATTATTATTTCTCTATTATTTTTTATATTATTTCCTGTTTGTTTCTATTGTTTACATTTAAAGCACAAAATGCAAATAATGAAACGAAAAGCGTGAAAATAAAAAGCGTGGTATCAAGTCGCTACCAATTGTTACAAAATCAAGGATTACAAAGGATTAAACGTGAGAAATCGACGTGCGGTTTGAGGTTAAGTGCATCAGGCTCCACGCAAAACGAAACCGCGATAGTTGGAATAAGTTAGTTGGAAAAAATAAAAACTTAAAAATATTAGTTTAAAGTTTGGAATTAAATTGAAATTAATTTAATTTTGTGTTTCTTAAGAGTTTTTCATTTCTGATTTTTGTTTGAAAAGCCACACATTTTACATTAATTATTTCTTTGTAGAGTAGAAACTTCTTGGGTTTCTTTTAGACGCGATTTTATTACTTTTGAAAGTTTCGCCATGAAAACAGTAAAAGACACTCTTCCACTTTTACAATTTTCAATCATTTTTGGTATACAAATTTAATTTTTTAAGGATTTTATTTTTATTAAGTTGAAAAATTAAAGTGATATAAATTTTTAAGGAATCCATTACTAACATATGATGCACTTATTTCAAAGGAGTTCTATCAGCTATAAAATGAATTTGTTAAATATTTGTGTGAGCTTTTAGTGTAAATATAGTAGTGGTGACATAGTTTAGCAGTTACAATAAAATATTAAAAAAAATTGTTAGCATATTATTTAAATTATTTATGTTCAGTTTGAAATTAATATAAATAATTGTGTCTTTGGTTATTCTACAAGGTAAAGAATGACCATTGTAAAATTAATGAGATATATCGTCTTATTTGGTACTTCAGTCCAGTATGAACCTTGTCCTTCATTACGATCAGCCTCGATCTGTCCTGATCTTCTGCTGCTCTCTTCCAGTTTAGTACTTCAATTTTTCTTGCATCACCATACACGTTCTCATCCCACCTTGTTGTTGGCCTACCTCTGTGCCTTGTTGTCATCGGCTTTACGTTGTACTGCTGCTCGGCTTTCTCTCCGGTCCCTTTCTTACTACACGAGCAGCTCATTGTAACCTTCACGACTTGATGTATCTCTAATGTATGAAATAAATATTTTTAATTATTTTTCTTTTCAAACAACTACTAACAATCAGTTTAAAACAAATTTTTTTTTATATTAGTTGCTTCTAAACGCATTAGTACACAATTCTCCAATAAAAGTGGATTAAAAGATCTATCTTCGAAATTGATAAGAAAAATTCTATAATTTATGTGGGTTTTACTTTAAGGGCTGACCTTTTTCATTAGGTGTTTAGTTATTGATTAGTGATGAAGTTAGTAACAGAAAGATACGGTGCAAATAATAGAAAGTGAAAGATAACTTCTAAATCAGTGGCCCACAAGATAATTAAATACGAATCAAATTTGAATTAAATTTAACAGGTATAGAAGCATAGCTTGTAGCTTGTCCACTGAGTCCTCAGTTATTAGATTACAAGAACAAAAAATTTCCAGGTAATTATATATCTTTTTTATCGCCTATATATAGTAATGTATCTCAGTAGTAATACAATTCATTATACATTATACCAAATATGCATAACGCATATGAAAATAATCATATAGTTTATTGTTTTTAAATTTTGTGGATTTCACTAAATACAAAAATATAAAAGATTAGGAACCACTGTTCTAAATAGTATCAAACAATATTAATATTTTCACTAACATAATTTGACTAAAATTACTTTTTCTAAAGCAAATTTTTTTATAACGTCCTTGCTAAAAATACTTAATTTAGTTAAACAATGATTTTAATAAAAATATTGATATATAATATACCTGAGCTTTTCTGAAAACTCTCCATTCTATGTAATTGCAAGAAGTCAGTCTGAATACCACTTATAGGTGACCTCTAATAATTCTATTTATGTAACTGTAGTTAATTTTATAAATGTTTATAAATTTTGAAAAATTTGTTCTCTGCAATAATTGAAAGTCTCCCCATTAGCCCCAAAAGGTAGTGTTTCAATTTTGGGAGCATAATATGATAAATAACATTAATGCATAAATGGACCGTGAACAATCGAAAATTTTAATTTGAACATGTCTCTTAGTGATGACATGTAATCATTCATAAATTAATTTAAAATGAATTAATTTTAACCCAATTTTGTAAACAGTTTTATGTTAATATCGTGTGGTATTCCCACCGCGTGTTGCAAGAAAGACCACTTGAAAGGAACTTATATATAGTACCTATATTGTAATAAATCCAGCTTTTGGATTAAAGTTCGAGGATTTCTAATAAATTATTAATTTATGATTGTTGTGAATTTTTAAAAAAGATAATTTAAATAAAATATCCTAAAAAGAGTTTTGTCGGATTAAATAAAAGCATATATCAAAATTTTTACGTTATATTTAATATAACTCTTTATATTATTGTAACTCGCTATAGAGTCTCGTCACACATTCGTTAAAGTTTAGTAGGCAAAGTTATCCCAGTTTTGAAGTTAGATGAAATAATAGACTGAAAATGAAAAGTAAGATTTGGATTCCATCATTGTTTGATAAAAAAAATAAGCTTATATATGATCCTTTTAAGCTTATCTATCTTAACTCTATTTAGTAAAACAATTTTCTTTTATAGCATTTAAGTGTTTTCTTAAAATAATTTTTATTCAAATATAATATTTTGTTAAAATATATTTTCTATATAGTATAATGTTTAAATTTGGACACTACGAATTATAATGGGACAAATTATTAATTTTATACCGGTATGGTTAAAATGGATAAATGTATCGGGACATAGTTTAAATATTTAAATTTAGAAAATACATAAAATTTTGTAACAATCACAGTTCTTGACAAAAACTGCACGTTCCAAGTTTTTTAATCGTTGCGTATAACAATTTCGATTTCATAGTGCGGCATTTCCGTGGGCTACATCTCCACAACAAGTCTTTTACTCTCCACGAAAGAAAGCCAATTTTCCTGTAAATATTTTAACTCTATATATGACAATAGAGTTGTTGAGATCATATGTTCTTACATTAGTCTTGGTGGTACAGTAATCTATCCACAAGGACTACAGGTCTTACGTTTCTTTTTTGGACACTTTGGTTTGCGCGGACATTTAGGTTTCTTTTTGCGCGGGCATTTAGGTTTTTTTTTGCGCGGGCAGGTTGGCTTCTTTTTCTTACAAGGGTTCTTCTTTTTTTTCGGACACTTGGGCTTTTTTTTACAACTGGGCTTCTTCTTTTTACATGTTTTCTTCTTTTTCTTAGGACAAGTGGGTTTCTTCTTACCACATCCTTTCTGTAACTTCCGAGCCTAAAAAAAAAATTTATTTATACATATATGTATATTTTAATAATTTTATTTCAAAACTTTTTTTATACTATTTTGGAGAAACAATTTGATTCTTTTGAATTTGTTATAATAGACTGACTTACCATCGCCTCATATTTATTCTTCTCTTTTTGGCTTAAACAACGCCATGCCTTAGCCCCTGCGCAAACCGTCTGCACTGCTGTCATTCCGCAATTGCAACGTCTAAAATCCCTTAGGAAATTTAGGTACCCATTATTTGTCATACGTCCGGGACGCATGCATTTTTTTTTTTGACAACTCATATTGGTATAAAAATTATATTTTCATAAGAGTTTCCAGCCAAACTGATATAAATAAAATAAAATATAGTATAGGATATAGTATAGGATATAGTGACTATTTGTAAATTATGGTACAAAATGAGTATTTTTGGCCCAAATTACTATTTTACCTAATGGATCTCCTGCATGGATTACCCAAGTGGTTTGCTTTCCAATAAGTTGAGAATTATGCTTATTGTTTTTTGTTGCCAGGGAGCTGAAAAGTAAAATCTGTAGTTAAAATTATGCTTGCAAATAATGATTCCAAAACTAGAAAAACGAACCGTGTTATTGCTTTCTAATTGATCTACTTTAGACTTTAATTATGTATTATTGTATGTGTAAGAGATATCTAAATTATTACTTCATAGCTTTTTATACAGCTGATATTAACCAATATATTTAATAAAAAAATAAGGTTTTACTTACTCAGTATTTCTTCAAAAAAGTACTTGTAATCCTCCTCCTAGTACATAAATACCATTCTATTATGTATAAGAAATACTGACATATACACTCTATATAATATATAGTAATTAAATAAATTAAAAGAGTTGTTAATAATAAATTAATAAGATTTTACTTACTGAGTGTGTCCTTAGAGTACTTTTTGTTTTTGTAAGTTCTGAACTTCAAATACAGTACATGTAAGATCCACAGTTAATTGGCTTTCTCGCGGAACTGGAAATAAAAAAATATTTATTCTAGAAACTTAATAGTTATATTATTGAAAGCTGATATATAACGTAATATATTGATAAATTACATACAATCGTTATGTATTGTAAAATATATAGAGCCATGTTATGCAAACAGTCATGCGATGAACGATCACTGCACATTTAATCACTTTCTGGTCATGACCAAAAAGACATGTTAGACTGAGAGTCAAATCACGATTGTAACTAACTACTGGTACCACTAATTTGATCTCTATTGGTTGCCCGCGTGGTGCCAATACAAAAATATACATATGAGCTTCTAGAATATATGCTATAAATTTTTATATATATGAATGAGCAACACTATTTTGACATATATTTCGTTACCATGACCAAGACTTATTCCATATTTCTCTTTTGCTATTATTATCAAAATTTTAAATTATTTTAAAAACAAGAATTTTACATTTAACCAGACCATGACTGTCTATATAACAGTCTGAATTTTAACTGAATTATCAGGAATATCGAAATAGAAAATATTTTTTAGAACAAATATATATTTTTTCTTACATTAAATAATCTCGTATTACACTTTTATAAATACACGAATAAATATATTATTCTTTTGTATATTTTCTCAACCATATGGTTATGACCAGTAATTAGTCTTAATTAATAGTATGCACAAAAATATAATATTATAGTACAGTCAAACCTCTCTATAGCGAACTTCCCTATAACGAATTCGTCTCTATAACGAAGTTTTGATGAAGACACAGCGATTTTTATGTATTTGAACCTCTCTAAAGCGAATCTCTATCTATCTATAGCGAATTTCTCTCTATAACGAAGTTTTTTCAGGTACAAATTTTTAAATAGAAGAAACCTCTCTATAACGAATTTATTCAAATACAACATTCAACTAATACGTTGTAACTTATGAGAAACTTGTTAGAAGATTTGGAAAAGTTCCTTAATAAGGAAAAAGTAAAAATGTCTAAACAAACTAAAATTATAGGCTCACCTATATACAATTGTTGCTCTCAATAACGAAGTTTTTTGTAGTCACCAACGACATCGTTATAAAGAGGTTTGACTGTAATTCGTAAAATAGTCCTCAATATTTTTACTTACTTGGGTCACCACGAGAATACCATACGCTTCAGTTTTTTAATTTGATCTCTCATACGAACACTATAACAAAATTAATATTGTTCTCATATATTAATTTTTAAAAAATTTTATAAGATATAAAAGATATTCTTGAGTAATGGATTTATAATAAGTACTTACGTTTAAGCAACTACTGCGAGAAATTTTGATTCTGTATCGTAAGGATTTTTTAAAAATCTCAAAAATAAACTTAACCAAAAATGAAACTGTTTTGGAAAGAAAAAAATATGAATGAAAAAATTTTTATATCATATACCATATATGAAATCATATAACAAAACTCAATGATAAATTGATTATATCTACATATATAACGTACAATACAATTAAATAAAAATTTGATTTCTCAATTGATTGAAGTTATAAACGAGAAAAAAATTTAAACAAACTATATATACTTGTATAATATACTAGGACTTTAATGTGGCATGGAATACTATGAACAATTTAAGGATATTGAAGAGTAGCACATATGTACAATAAAATATAATACTCACCTTTAATCACAAAGGGGAAACCTTATTTTGAATAGCTTTTATCGCTTCCTTCTACAATTATACAAAATTGAATAAAAATTTCATAAATGGATGCTATATTAAGCATATTTACAAGATATTCGGATAATAAAAATTTTGTTAAATTGATCTTTAAAAAAAATTTTTGCCACAAAGTCTTATTTAATCATAAAAATATTACATGGTATATAAACCACATATTTGAGGTATATATTCTTTACTTACTTGAGATCAATACAAAATTTTTACACTTATAGCCAGTAATGGTAATATTACTTATATTCGTTTATGCGCTAAGTTAAATTTTGGTTTTCTACAGATTTTGATTAAAAACTTAAAAACCCTTAAATCTCAAAATAATGTCCCAGAAAATAAAACTGGTTTCGGAAAAAAAAAAATTAAATTGAAAATTTGTGATCATTATCATATTTTTTTATTAAAAAGAATGTAAAATAAATTCAAGGATTGCTTAAATAAAAATTTATATAAACTTTATTTGCAGTATTTAAAAATATTAATAGTATTAGAATGCATTTTTCTTATAATATTAGTAGAATAGTAAATGTATTGCTATAAACAGTATTAGGACTTTTGTGCCCCATTTATGAGCTCAGAGTATTTCTGCAAATCCGATTAGTTCGAAAAACTATAGTTTTAAACATACTTTACCGAGTACATTTTCTCTATGCAATATAAGCAATGTACCTAGGTAGTTTTTTTGTTTATGCGTCAGTACTGGAAGGACTTCCACGCGTTTTGTGGTCTCCATCTCTTCCCCACAAAACTCACAAGTATTATTCGACTTGTTTTTCGAACAAAAATGTCGAAATAACACATCCGTTTAATTTTTGACGTGCCATTTATGTTACAAAATAAACAAGTATATCAAAAGTAATAATGAAGGATATCTAAACAGACTGTAAAAGTAAAGAAGTAGGAAGATCACAAATCTTGGGAATGTTTTCGAATGTAAACATCGGTAGCTCAAATTTGTGATGTAAATATGGTATAGTTTTCTGCACAGAAGTTGATAGTGCTAGTTCCCAAACATTTCCAAATATTTCCTTTTCGATCCATAGACACACGTTCTGTTTGTTTTTATAGTTAGTGCACTATCTGTTTACCATGCTAACATATTCTTGTGTGTTGTTTAGATTTTGGGATCTTTAGCTTTTACTGAGTTCAATTTTATATCGCTTTATAAAACTAAACTTCGGTTCTATGATGTCTCTCATTATTATAATTGAAATTTCAGGAAGATATTTAGCAAAAATATCAAACTACTTGCGATTAGGACAACTGCCACAGTTATTTTTGATTATCTTTAGAATGGATGTTTTCGCAAAAGATTTTATGTGAATGGATAGAAGTGTCAGTTCTAAGAGTACTTAAAGCATGCCGTCGGATATATTCACATATTTTAATTAAACTAAATACATATTATGCTATTTTTTAAATACACCACACTATATACTACAATAAAAATGTCTGCCACATGTTTTAAATTAATTTTCAGCTTTGTATATTAAATTATTTTATATACAAATTTTCTTAATATAATATATAAGCTTATATTTTTAATTATTTATATGAAAACTCTCACTTGATATTAAAATATTTTTTAAACAATATTAATTAATGCCACATGTATGCATAAATTCTCAAGAACATTGCTAATTAGTTCTAATTATAGAAAGTAATTTGAAATGTTTTCTTTAAAAACCTAAACTTTTGTTTTGTTATTAAACTGCAAATTAGAAATTTTATTATCAAAAACATTTTGTTCTTCTGGTATTAAAAAAAGTTATAAATTTTCTTTACAACGCATTAAATTAGCAAATAAAACAGTAGCAAATAGAAAGCGTTGTTAATTAACTAAGAAGTGCGTATAATTGTATTTCGCCTAAACATATGGTAAGGATAAGCATTCCCCTTAAGACATAAATTTACTAAACGAAATTTGGAAAACAAGGAAAATTCATTTATGGGAAAACTGTTAAAAGCTGCTTACGCGCGCATTTCCTTTTGTTTATTAAATTGCGCTACTCGAAAGGATAAGAGGATATGAGTTGTTAAGTTGAGAGTTGGCAATGATATGAGTAGTATTTAAATATATAAACTTGTTAAGTATTTGTTTTGTGTTTCGCATTAATGCATTTTAAAATTGCTTTCGAAAATTGCATTTCAATTCTAAGCATTTCAATTCTTGGAGAAAATAACTATTTTTAAATAAACTCGAAAGATATTTTATAATTACTTTTCTCTTATAATTATAGTTTAAAGTTTAGTATAGATTATATATATCGAAAATAATGGTTAATATAAACTTTTTAAATATTCTTAGTAACTACTGACAAAAAATTTGTTAGCGAGACTTAATAAGCTGGTATTGTATTTATAAGTATTATTACTTATTATTACTAAAAGTGTAGACGTGAAAATTGCCCAACAGCCGGTACTGCTGTAAAGCTCTTTAAAGCTTTGTGAACAAAATCTAGAACTGAATGTAGAGAAGAACTCTTAATCTGCTCTCTCTGGTGGTAGAAATTCCATATGAAACAGGTTTCTTCTGTGCGTTATTAAAGCTGGACAGTCACAAAGAATGTACATGGTTGTTTCCTCATCTTCGAGGCATCTATAAGTAAGTTCATACCTAAATTTCAATAAATATATTCAGTAGCAATAATTATAGTTATTATTTACATGCTCTATTAGAGTCTACAATAGCTTTCCACTAGTTTCTATTTTGTGCTATTGCTCTCAACTCTTTAAATGATTTGCTCACCCTCTGCTGAACTGTCCTTATTCAGGTCGTTGTTGGTCAGCCTCTGCGCCTAGTTCCCTGGAAGTTCTAAGTAAGTGCAGCATGCGCGATGTCTTCAGAAGACTTACGCAGTGTGTGTCTAATCCAAACATACTCCTTTTTTCTCCATAACTCTTCATTTGAAATCATTGTAGGCCACCATATGCCTAATATGTCGCGCAGGCATCGATTGATAAATGATTGCAGTCTTCTTGCGGTTTCGGAGTTAGCAAACCGGGTTTCCGATCTATATAGACATACCGATTTGACGCATGCGTTAAAAATGTTTAGCTTGGTGTCGGTACGTATATTGTGGACGGCCATATGTTACGCAACCTAGCAAATGATACTCGCGCTTTTTGAATGGATCTACAATGTGATGTCCATTGATTATAAAGAGAGTTGAATTTTTAGTTTTTATACGCAATGCTTCAGTTTTACAGATGTTTATCTTCAAGTCAACCTTGAAGTAATCCAGTAGCCAACCAGTAGCAATAATATCTAGTAAAACTTACATCTTACGTTTTCTTTAGTCTGTCTATTTATGTTTTTCTCGACATTTTATTATCTTAGGTTAGTAATAATATTATTGATGGAATATAAATAAACCCAGGCTTTACGACTTTGTCTACCACACTTCATATAGACCACATATGTGTGCGTTGCCTGGTAATTTTGTTATTCCTTTGTAAAGAGGGTTTCTTCAGTGCTTGCGTATTTGATTCAAGTAATACCTACATCTCTGTTACCATTCAAATTTATTTGAAATTTTGGCTGGCTTTTGAAATTAGTTTTAAACACATCTTTTGTGGCCTGGAAGGAGGCTTTTATCATATATTGTGCTTTTTGTTAGGGCTGGGTATCTGTACACATTTGAATTTGCCCATATTTAAAATACGAACCCCTGATATTTTTCGTTAATACACAAAAACTTTTGAACTTTACTTTACATTTACTTGAAGATAGTCTTAGATATTCAATATACAAAAACTAAGCTCTGGAAACTAGTTTTTCCAAATTAGATGGAAACTTTAACTTCGAGTATTTTAACAAAGTAAGGAAAATAACTCAAAGTAGTAATGAGACATCAATAAGTATTGAACAAAAATGGTACCTTCTGATACCGTCTGGAGCACATTAGTCATTGATATGTGTGTTTTTTTGGATAGCATATTTAATTCGATTGATATGAAAGTACAGTAGTTATAATTTCTAATTATTTAATCATATATAAAAAATATATGGTGTACAAAGTCTATATTAATATGCATATATTATTTACTTACTTGGGGCCAAGATTTTCACACTTAAAGCCGGAAAGTAGAATGTCTAATATTGTATAAAAAATGTATTGATATATTAACAAATTTTTCAGTAAAAATAACGTTATTCACATTCAGTGCATTAAATTTTGGTATTCTACTATAATTTATTAAGAACTTTAAAAGCCATTAATCTTAAAATAATATCCAAAAACTAGAAACGAATTATAGAAAAAAAATAATTGAAATTGAAAACCATTCTCAAATGAAATTCATTATATGAAATAAATTCAAGGCCTGCTTATACTTTTGATTCAAGATTTTACAATATCATTTCAACCAATTAATTATCCCTGAAAGTTTCGAAAGAGGTTTTCACATTCCGGTTTTTGCTAGGAATAGATATTAATTTTAAGGATAAGAGACTCATAATGTTTTCTCTTTTATTTGGCAGACGTTACAAAGATCATTAGAACATTATTAGACAGTGGTCAGCTACAATGTATTCAGTTTGGCTCTTTAAGGGAAAAGAAGAACACTGCACCAGCAGATATATATATATATATATATAGAAGATAGATTTATAAATAGAAGACTCGATACTGCTTGATATGTTAACAACAAGAAAATAATTGATATGGGTTATGGCTGTTCCAAATTATCTGCTATAAAATTGTTTAGATAGCTATACGACAAATACGTTGGTGTATTGACTAATCTCGTTCAAGAATTTAACATATAATTGGACGATTTTTAATTTGGTATGTAAAAGAATTTTACAGAAATTTTTGATATATACTTTTTAATAGTATGCCCTTGATATATACGATAATGTTACATCAGTTTTTGATTAATGTCTTCTTAGTTGTGTGTTCATTTGAATTATATAACCGCACTTCTCGTATCTGTATAAAGGAAAAGTTCAATTAGATTTGAATATGACATTTATTGGGAACCCGCTAATTGTGATCTTAAAATGAAAAAAAGCCTAGGGAAAGATTTCCAAGTTCCGATATAGTCTATTTTCATTACTATTTTAACAGAGCAGTCGAAGTATGCTAATTTGATTAAGAGAAACAAAAGGAAGTCCTTTTAGGAAGTTAAGCACCTTATAGTTTGAAGATTATGAAATGACTGCAACCTAAAGTTGCAGTTCTTCACGTTTTTATTTATTTGTTCGCTTCACGGACATACATAAATATCTATCAGTTAAATATATTCTTGTTGAAAATTATAGAATCTCAAATAGTTATAGATGTTGTTTTCTAAATATGATTTTAAATATGAACTAGTTCATTTGTCGAAATCATAGTCGAAACGAGACATAACTATTATTATTATTATTTATAATTCAAGTATATAATTGATTTATATACATAATATATGATTTGAATTTTGCATACATATATGTTCTTATAACTGAAAATAATCTAAAATAATCTGCATAATGCTAAATAATAGATTATTAATATGTCGAATTTAAAATCACAGATGTATTAAGTTAAAACTGACTGAATGTAGAAAACCTATCATGTTAAAATATATCTATTAAACACCAAAACTAGCAATGCACATATGCGCTAATCTACAACTCCTACTCCTATATCAACTAGTCCATTTTTGCTACTAGACATTACGCCATTCAGGAATCGTGACTATCGATGAGGTCATGTCGCTGTCATTAATTATTGATGACGCTGATGATGATTTTATTACGAGTGTGTCAGATTCGTTTTTCGATTTGTAAATTTATACTTAACGCATATAAAAATTGCAAACACATCGTTAACAAAAACTGGACCTGATGCTGCATAAAGCAGATGGGCTCTCAGCTCCATAGCAGCAGTTAAAAAGGAAATAAAATAATTGGTAGTCGGGACTTTATTATTTAATTAAGAAAGTAAAGTAGATAAAATGCAGCACAATTATAGAAATATTTAAATACCAAATATTTAAAGGAAAACTCTTTAAGATTAGAAAGATTTCAATAAAAGTGAATTCACTTTAAATTTTTGAAAAACATGAATAATTGAAACATTTTCGTTTGTGTGCCTACCACCCACCGCAAAAAGCCTCAAAAAATAAAACAAAGTAATGAAATATAAAAAGAAAACCAAAAATAAATAATTTTTATTTATTTCATGTCCTGCTTTTATATAAATTTTGACACATTGAAATTCTTTTGTCAAAAATTGACACAAACGCTACGTTATCCTGCATATTTATCATATCCTGCAGGAATAATTCAACTTTTTTTGTTTAACTTTTAACACCAGCACACTTTTGTAGGTAAACAAATGCCGGCAGAAATAAAAATATTATGCAAACAAATAACAATGTTGAGTGGTGCGGGGGTACCACGCTACGTATACTTACTCAATTTTTATTGTTTCGCTATTACCCTGAGGTCATTTCGGTGTTTGTTGTGGGAAATTAAAGCACAAATTATGGTCAACTTTCACCACTTTCATGCAAAATTATTATATATCCTCCAACTAGCCACGAGGGTCACTTTGAGTACCAACATTTAGAAGCAAAAAACTTTTCTCAACCGATATTTTTTTCCTGTTGCAGCTTTTATTTATGCTCAAGTGCACTTGAGAGGTCCTTAAGGAGTCTTATAAATATTATTATCCTCCATTTGAGTGCGTATGTGTGTGGATATGTGTAACACTTGAGTTCAAGTTGCCTTGTTACAAACTATTGAGACAACTTTTTCTGTAGTTGGAGAGTTTAGTTACTTTTGTTAACACTTTTGTTGAAAAGTTTGTTAATAAGCGTTCATATGAAGTACAGTGGAGATATTTGATACTTATTTAACTTTTTCTACTTTTAATTAATTTTTTTTTTGATTTATAAAAATATTGTGTTATATATATTCATATTGAGACCTGTTCGAGTTAGTGCGTCTGGGCACTTTTACTCTTTGATAACTGGGGAGCTTCTGCAAAGTCCCACCATTCTCACTCACTAATTTATGTATTTTTCAAAATATATACATTAACCTTATAAAAATCCGGCAAATAAGTGTTTTTTTGGAAATAACTGTTCGTTCGCAGAGTATTTTTTAGACAGCTCAATATCCTACAGCATGAAATATATACATTTTTCGCTATATGATTACCCCTCCACATGGTATTATGTTATAACAACCCTATTAACTATAATTATGGCACATTTTTTTCTTAAGATCGCAAAAGCTTTGATACACGATCGTCCATTAGGTATCCTTTTTACAGTCTCAGCGTCTTTCATTATACAATATAATTACATTTTTTTAAAGGAATTAATTACTTATACGAATTTTTTATATATCGACAACTTTTCTGGAAAGTATCGTATAAGCCGAATATGGGATTGGTCCTTTGTTTTACTTTCAAAAGTGGTCATATTATTACTAACATATTACTTCACAATTTGATATACTACAATTTGTTAATCGGATTTATTACAGTAGAAGAAAATAATCTCAAATTGCTGCATAATGTGTAAGGCCAATAAAAATTTTCAGAACTAGCTAGGTTATAAGTCTTTTTGGATACTGGAAACCAGAATAAATTGCAAGTTTCTTTAAATATTAATAATTAATAAAAAACATATAAACATGTAAAACATATTTATGCAATATTTTCTTTGGTCGTTATATACTATGTAATACCCAAATCAGCCTTATCTTTTCGGAATATTGCATTTCTCTTAAATCAATCAAATATGCTGGATTTGTCGAATTTCAACAAGTCTGTCTTCAGTGCTAAATATGGTTTTGAATCAGATTGACTTGTCGCACACAGCACAAATTTGAAACCACAACATGTTCTACGGATACATTAAACTTCATTCAATTTTTACTGCTACCCTTCGTGTAAAATATTAGGTCATTAACATCTGGTGACCTTAGAAGCTACTGTGCAGTCAAAATGAAGTATACTCTGTGCGCCGGTAAATAATCTGTTTCAAACGTTCACAATCGTTCATCAAAGTATTTGATTGCCCATAACTTTAAATTACCTTTTCAAATTTTTTCACGGTTGATATTTACAGTAACCGTGAATGCACGGCCTAAAGATCACCGATGATGGGTTTCTGCTTCATTCCGTCTTCTGTGGATATTATCGTGCGATCAAAAATAAGCAATTTACATAACCTCCCATATATGGATTAATGAATCTTATAGGCTTTGTCTTTATTCTTTACACACCATTTAATCGTTTTTAACTTCGATGCTGAGATCTTATTAATTGATGCTGGACTCTTTATATGGCGAGACTTTAAAGTATATTTAGTATCTATAATTAATTGCAATGAATTATTGAACTCATAGTTTATCAGTTTGAAAAATTTATACACTTTTTCTAATGAAGGACATTTTCTAAGGAACAAAATATGTTGATTTCTTGCAAATTTTTATAAATTCTATACCTATGAAATCTTACTTAATAAGGATACTCTTTAAAATCACAAATAAACTTTAAAATTTTTTCCAATTATTCTTAAAATTATTGCAATTATTTGTCTATGCATGCCATTGTACTTCGGTAATAAGTTACATTTTGAATTTCCTAGTCAAAACAATTCTTTGTTGTTACCAACAACAATAATAAAAAAAACCGTAAAAGACCAATAAAACTTACATTCTTATGATTATTTTTATTTGCTTGCCTGATTTGTTATTCTCACGGCCCTTAAGGTTGTCACAATAAGCACTCCGACACCATTTTTATCTTAATGTTCTTCACTGAAGAGTTGTGAAGTTCACTTGCATAAAAAAGTAAGAAGTTGAAAGTTGGCACGGAAGGAGGTCATAAAAATGCCCAAGTGAATAATAATCAAAGTGGCAGCGTCGTAGATCAGCTGCTATTCTTAGAAATCTGAAATGGATTTTCCATGGCATGTGTGTTATGGTTAGTGAATCGCTTTTCGTAGAGGAAGCGGATAGATGCCGTCAGACAGATTGTGCCCATTCTACACAAGACTCTTTACATATTCAAGAACTGCGCAAAATTAACTTTTATTGTGCGTTTAAGTATGTGAAAAGTTTTTCTTCTTGTGCAAAGCATGAAATAATTAAGCTTAATTGAGTTGATTTCGTAAAGAATTTGCCAACAAATTATTTGCTTTCTTTTATCGAGTTTAACTGCTTAAACAGTTTAAGGAGTTTGAGAAGAAATAGTTTCGTTAGATAATAATTAGGAATTAACAGAACGATTTTATTGATTATTTTGTAAAGAATGTGAATACATTTTGATTTCATATATTAAATACATTTTTTCTATTTATACTCATGAAAATATTGAATACTGCTTATGCGTAATGAAATTTTCATTATTAAAGGTTTATACCGGTCAATTAACTTCAATTGCAGTTTAAGAAGTCGAGAGTTTTTACTACACTGAACAGAAGCATATCTGTAGTACGAGTTGATGTTGCAAAATATAAATTTATTAAAAAATCATTTCATCCTCATTTATCCTTAAAAATTAATAAAATATTGAGTTAATAATTCTATAGAACTATAGTTCTATTTGTTACTTTTGGGGAAGTTATATATAACTAAATAAAGAAATAAGAATCATATTAATTCATTAATTAATATATTAATAATATTAAATAATAATTAATAGTGTTAATTATTTAATTAACACTACATCTACACTAGCAAGACGAATTTTGCTTAGTTTCTTGCTAAAGTATATTCAATATAGATGCCGGATAAGTCATATATACAATATACACATAATTTTGTTTTTTGATAAGACAGTGTGGTTGAATAGAACTGTAATCTACTTTAAACAGCTTAGCCTGTCGAAGTAGTGGTACTCAGTTGACTGCCGATTCGACTAGGAATGAAGTGGTTAATCCATGTTTCGTCCATTGTTATATACATGCAAAAACCTGCTTCGGTACCTGCTTCGAAAACAGTTTTCTCAAAGATAATGTTAATGTAAAGTGAAACCGACCCTTTTAATATGTCTAATGTGTCAGTTATCTCTTTACGGTTTGCAAAAACAATTTTGTGGACTTTTTTGATGTTTTCAGAGTGTTTGGCTTCTACATCAATAGAGCCGTAAAGCTTGCATCCAATTTCTAAACGTCGTCTACTGTGATAAAAAAAATTCTTGAACGATTTGTAAGTTAATAAAATATAACTTAATAATTAATTAAGTAATATAATTTAGTTGACAGAGAATACATACGAAAATGTTCATAGCAGACAGAGAGATACAGAAAACTCTCATCGGTGGTTTTTGAGACGTGCTAACATGGTAAAAGTGATTTGGAACCATGAGCAATCAAACATTTTGATGACAAACTGTGAACGTTTTAACAAGATTCTTTACCGACACATAAGGCATGCATCAACATTGAAACACAATGGCTTCTTCGGTTATGAGAAACAAAACCGTTCGATTTCTCGATTAGGACAATATTAAAGGCAGTAGCGGAAAGGCAGTACTAAATATTATCTGAAGTATAATATGCCCATAGAACCTTTTCTTCGTAATTGGATGTAGATACCGGGGCCTTAAATTTGTGCTGTGTGCTACACATCATTTTAGTGATTGATGAAAATTCGAAATAGATACGAAAATTGGATTGTTTCATTTAAATGATTTGCTAAAGATAATAGTAATGAATAATAAATATAAGATTCTGCAAAATTGAGGCTCATTTGGCCAACTTTTAGTGCATAAAGACTCGAAAAAAAAATACAACATAGAGCTTAACTAAATTGAAATTAAAGTAAAATAAACTGTTGTTACACTTTTACATAATTAAATTCCTCTTATTTCACGTGTATTAAGTTAAATACTTAGTACTTTAATTTCACTAAATTACTATTTCATTCATCAGTATATTTTTTTTAGATAAAATACATTTTAAAATATCTTTAAAAATTTAAAAATTTTTGTCAACTTTAAAACTTTATTTCAAAAGTAGTTTCGTCAAAGTTTTACTTCTTGTTCATTTTATAGAACAACTGCAGAGCAAAGAATTAAGCTCAATTACCATAAAAATACATGTAGAACATCAATAAAATATCCAAGCAGCACTCACAATCAGAAATCGTGTATAAAAGTGTGTACGAGTGGCAACACTGTGTTGAAACACGTACTGGCAACATGTTACACACCAAAAATTATAGTCACTTCCTCGATTTTGATTTTAGCTAACATAATAAGTATGAAAGTAGCACGCAAAGCGGTGGAAGTGTTGCAAAATATGTTGACTCAACTCATCAAAACCGACAACAAGCGACATTACCAACAACGTCGATAGCAATAAGTGGGTGCTTGGGGGCGGAGCAGTGAAGAGCTATTAAGTGTTTCGTAATTGAAGCAAACACACATAAATACACATAGACCAAGTAATGGCAACGCATAGATGCCAATAAAGCAGATGTTATATGTACTTCCGGGTATATCGAGGCGATGCTAAGCGATGTTAAGAGTTAAGAGCAGCCTGACTAGTATAAGGTATCTAAGTGGTTTGGGTATGAGTTTACAGACATACACTTGCACAGAAGAAAAAGAAGAAATGATAGGAAGAGTGGAGGATTTCCTAATGAGTGCTTCATGAATGAATTTCTGCCACAGAATACTAATGCGATGGAAAATTCATTTTTCCACACGATTGGCAATTAAAAGAGATCCTCAACACGAAACACTGTCGATTCAATATTCTTGCTGTTCCCTTTAAGTCCAGTGGGTGGTTAATGCCAGTCAGATTGTCATTGGGACTACTAGAGAAAAAGTTGTTGGCTGCTTGTTGGTTAGTTGCGGTAGGTGTGGAAAATCAAGTTGTCAATAAAATAAAAATTCCTTTCAACTTGTAATTAGCCAAAATTGTATGGAAAAGTATTGAATACAAATGAATAAATTAGGAAATTGCACTACGAAAATGATAAAAATTTTATATGCTACATTAGACTATGTATAAGGAACTTTTTATACACAATGTATGGGTGTGTACTGGATTGGATTTGTGTTTTCAGCGAAAAAAATTGGATAAAATAACGAATTATGTACAATACTCAAATATTTTAAATAATTCGCTACAAATTTGTGTGCTCATTGATTTAAATTAACCAGAAACACAATATATTTCACTTAATTCACTTTCAATGTTCTTCTCTGCAGCGTTCAAAAAGTTTTCAATCTAATAATTTCAATGAAACTGCGAAGGCGAAACAATAAATTACAATAAAAAAAGATAGAAAATCGAAAAGAAAATAAATAAAAATATACATTTGCCGAAACTTTATTACTGTGGCGAAAAGTTTTGGTAGCAAGTTTTGCACTGATTGTCATACAATCATGAGGCAGTTAGAGCAACAATATCACTAGCAGGCAAAGCAAAAAGGACTAACATCATCAACAGCGGTTATGCATAAAGGACTCGCTTGGCGAGGCCCTGACTATCATTGCTACTTTATGCATCGTGGCAACAATCTTAATGTTGCACTTTTAAAAAATTGTTCTAACTTGAGTATAAATAATTTTTCAGTAATGTTGTCTGCACTTTGGTTTGCTGCACTCCTTCACTTCGCTTTGCCTTGTTTCGATGTGGTAAAGGGAAGCACAACTCGTAAATTACACAAATTGTAATCGATAATCAGCAATTGTCACATCCGCTTCCTTTTCAATTTTATATTATCTAAAAGTTACATTTAATTGAATTTATGTTTTAAGCTAATAGAGTTATTATTCAAATTTAATAAAAGTTGCAACACACTTTTGAATACAGAATACATACTTTCTGAATACTCTGAATACTTACTATAATACTATGTGATTATGTATTGGCTAATAGCAAAAAGGTTAGCTATTTATAATATACTTTTCAAGTTTTTTTCATTGGCATAGATTTATAAGGTTTAATATAAAAGGTGTATAACTCCTATCAACAGAATACTAAGGAAAACAATCTGAAGGGAATACCTGGAAAACCTGAGAGCAAAACTAAGTTTATGGAGTGAAGGTTAAAATATTCAGCACGTAACGCAACTAGAAGTAGTATTAAAACTCAATCATTCTATTACGAATACACATGGGTACAGCTGTGCGATAAGTATAGTGAAGTCGACCAAGGATGTACCTTAGTGGAATAGGAACTTAAAAAAACTATGAACATATGTTCATAGGTTATTTAATAGATCTAGTAGGGACACAATAGATCTTAAGGTCGCAGTGTATAAATCCACATAATAATATTAAATAAAAGTCTTCAAAAGACTTAGAATCTTGTTTCTGCATTTCAATATTGTCTGGCTTCAATTTCTGATCATTGAAACACTCTAAAATGACATATTTAGATAAAAAACCAACCATTTTTATAATCACTTATGTTCATTGGACAATATCCAAAACTTGTGACTAACTCAAAAAATTCACTTAAACTTTTTATCCAAAATGAGTATCGTACCATTAAATATTATGGTTAAATTTTAAATAGTTAGTTATTAATTATTATTATGTTGTAGCTGTTTTGAGCTAGTGCACTTAAGCACTTATACTCTTTTTTAACTCGAGGTATTTCAAAACCCCTCTAGATTATTGTTTATCACTTTGTCAGACTAAGCAATAATTGACTTCAGATTTGCATACCTCCCCGAGGAGCCAGTAACCATTTTGAGATTTAATAACGCGATATTGGTAAGTCTGTCAGTTTTCGCAAATAATATTAGGGCTCGTCCTAATGTACCATGGACGAGCCTGTTCATTCGTCCTAATGTACCATGGAACTTTGAAAAGTCTTCTTGTTAGTATAATATGTATGTAACAAATGAAATTTTATAATTACTTTAATTATTGTACGAGTAATATTATTGAAACATAGACAGAATCTCTTCCTTCTATATGACGTATGTGCAGGATAAATTATAAGTTTTTTTTGAAAATATGAATTTTCATTGAAGACGTCGAGTACACTTCTAAGATATGTAGATTAATGATAACTGAAGAACGTATAATACTTATAAAATTACTTTATGCAGAAAAATAAGCTAATAAAGAAGTGAAGTTAATTTTTAAAATTAATGTCATAAATTTAATTAATTAATTACTTAATTAAAATTTTTCGCATTGAAATGTTTAATAAAGGAGGAAGGAATATATAATAATACATAATGAATTTCAGCAATTAAGCTACTTAAAATAAAAATTAAAAATATAATACTTAAGCGATATTAATTTTCGCAGCTGTGCGCTAACGTTAAAATGATAAAATTATACAAAATGGTACTAAAATGAATTCCCAAATGTCAGACTATGAAAAATTCTAACAAAAAGGATATTATAATAAAATAAAGCATAAATGCGAACAAAAGTGAAAAACTTATGCAATTTCATTTTCACAATCATATGTGAACTCTGAACTTTGCTCGAATTAATTTTGGAAAAATTTTCCTCCTCTTCAACTTTCCGTTCAGAATTGAATGTCTTTTGTGTGTCCAAAACTAAAATACCAACGAGATGCAAAGTAAAGACCATCGATGAATGTTGTTAGCAAAAATTCGAGTATGAATGCTGAAGGAGTTGGCAATTGCGAATCAACATGGATAAGCTCCAGCTTCTAACTGGTGACCATATGCAAAAAAGTCAAATCAAGACAAAACCAAAGAGCGAACGAAGCGGATGAATCGCACAAACAAACAGGCATTGGAGCAAGTGCGTCAGAACTTTTTCCCAACTGACATTAAAATAACGAGCACAATTTCAAGCAGCGCTTAGTCAGGCTTTTAAGCAATAGTTTTTTTTTTGTTTAGTCGATTTTTTTTCTTCTTCTATTTAGCCATTCCTATTTGTATTTAGATATGAATATGCAGGTCTCAGTTGTGCGCATCATGTTCGGCCAAAGTATTGAAAACTTTGCAGACACATCACAGCACAAGCCAAAGTCAATGCGGGCGTATGTGAATGCGGCACAAATGCTTTGGAAATGCCAAATTTTGAAGTATTTCGACACTCCAAATTAGACAAAGTGGATCGGACGGACAAACGTCATCATTGTTGGACTATTTAGCATTAAATTTGTTGAAGTTGCTTTATTGTTGCTTGTGTGCCACAAAGTCAAAGAGTAACTAAACATCAACAAAAACTTTACATATATTTTTATAAATTTAAATTTTATATATACCTACTTTATACCATATGTACATAAATACTAAAATATATATTTTATGTTTAAAAATGTTTTACATAAAGCAGTTTAATAATGTAAAATATTCATCAAAATTGAAATAAAAAACTTTTTGAAAACTTTGTGTTTCTTTCAATTTCACGGTTTCATTGCAGAAATTTGCTCTCCAGGCGCTCTTTAGTTATTCTTCGATTTTTTCAGAATTTTTGGTAGTTCATATATTTAAATATTTTCACTAAACCCAGCCGAGTTCATATATTGTTGAAATATTTTTGTGAACTTTCGTCAACTCGTTCGCAGGTCATGTGTTCATACCTTTTTAATCAATTTGTTGCAATTTTTGAGCTTCAGCAAGCAATGGATTTAAAGGTTAAAACTTTTCACACATGTGAAAGTGGAAAGTTTTTCATTTCCCATTTTTGATTATTCATCAGTGGTACATTTTTTCAACGAAAATTTTTTTGGATTTTTTTTTGGATTTTTTTTCTTTTATTTCACTTGTTTTCCTGGATATGTTTTACTGCCCCCGGCTATATTTAAAACAAACAAATTTTAAATTAAAAGTGAAATTGATTCTGTTGTGAAAGTAAGTTTTTATGGCAAAAAATACATAAAACATTTTTCGAAGCTTTTTTTCCATTATTCAACAAAGATTAGAAGCAGAGATCTTATAACTAAAAACTTAAGTCATATTGTAAAAAGTTAAATTTATCAAAAGTATTAAATTAAATATAGAAATATAAGACCTCTTTATGTCATATTTAAAGCAATGAGAACAGAATCAGATCAAACACTATTATTCTGGTTGGGAATAAAATACTAAAGAATGGTGTTAAACGGGTTCGTCCAATTTCGGGGTGAATACAGGTGCATAAATCGGACAAAAAGGTGTTAGTGATAGTTTTTTAATATACGATAGGATATTTATTGTTTAATTTTATCTAAACTGATAACCAATAAACTCAGTTAACACACCCAGATAGAGTTAAAAGGCTTTGTTCTATGTTATTGAGAGGAACGTAGATCCAAAAATTGTCCATGAAGGCTTTAGTTTTTTTTATTAATTACAGCCAAACTGATAAAACAATAAACTCAAATTATTATTATAAACTTTTGTGTCAATTTTGTTAACAATTTCATGAAAAAACACTAGTTTGTAAGCTTTTTCTTCATTATGGAATAGCTAACTTTTATCATTCGAATCGCCATGACCTTTTTGATGAATGTTCATATCATAAAATTGATCAATCTTTTATCATTCGAATCGCCATATTAGACTGATTTCGTAAGTGCATAACATAAAAGTGAAAACTCTACCTCACTTTAGCTAAATATATCTTAAGTATTCGATAAGTATTCAATTTCTACTGTGTATAGAAATAAAAAAAAATTATTAATAATTATATTTTCACTTTGCATAATTTACTCTCTTCCCTCTGTAGTGAAGGGGTTAGAATATTCCCGAGTTAAGGCATGCATGTCCTAATTAGCGACTAAAATCCCGGCACAACTTCGACACTGTTTGGAGTGGAAATATTAGTGAGAAACGTATTATTATTATTAGTAGCGAAAAAGCAGATATACACCCGAACGGAGGTGTATATCTAGGGGCAGTGTCGACGAATTATTGTATTTTACTTTCATTCGGTATGGAGCTGTGTATTAACACTAGATGCTGTGACCCAAAGATCAACAGAGGTATCGGTAGGTTTCGCCATAACTTAAATTGGTGTCGGTGAAAATTTCTTGGAATTTCTAAAGGGGTATTTTTCGGCTCCATTAGCCGCGGTGTTCAACCTTCAAGGCAGGTTAACACGTTAAACAATTCTGGACTCTGTACACTTTATTCTCTAGATCACCAAATTTATGGTCACATTGGGATACTTAGGAACAGTTACATAGTTGTACCATTTTAATCTATTATTTCCATCTTTAGTCCTCAAACCTTTAAATATCTATTTATGACCACCTTTCAATGTCCACCTATCAAATTTAAAAACATATTTTATCTATGCCATTTAACTTTTTATAAAATATTCAGCATTCATTTCTTTTTTTACAAGAGAAGTTTCGAAAAGTAGTGAGCTACGAACAAAAATTTTATATATTATTTTAATTAATTATATTTTTGGCTGACCATAGAGCTGTTTCGAGTATTATCAAATATCCATCATTAGTGGTCTTGGATTTATTTTTTTGTATTTAATTATTTGCAAATAATTGTTTAAAACTGCAAGTACCAAGGGTTGAACACGTACCCTGTCAAATTTGTAGCTCAGAGTTTTTCTTTTTGTAATTTTAGCTAATTTAGCTAAGACACACTTAAGAGTTAATTTCATTCATTCGTTTTAATGAGAGCTTGAAGAGTATAAGATATTCTAAATGCTGTATAATTTTACTGTTCCATATATACATATGTATATTCAGATAAGCTTCTTTGTTAACTATAGAAGATTTCTCCTAATATAGTATTTTGTTGAAATTTTATTTGATTAAATTTAATTTAATAATTGTTTTAGTTTGTACAGTGCAATTTTAACTGTACTTTAGTATTGCAGTAATATATTTCTAAACAACTTTATTTCACTGCTCAAATTATAAAAACAAAGCATTTCTCGCACAACTAAGCCATTTAATAAATTAAATCATAAATCCAGTAATGAAACCCTTTTTGTTTTAAATTACAAATCCTTTTTGCTTAATGCAAAAATAGAATTAACTGCAAACGAGCCAATTTATAAGCTGCGAAGAGGATTGCAACCAATTTCGGTAAAGAAATATCTTAGTTTTGGCTTTCGGCAATTTACAGAAGTATCTTATCTTCGCTGCTGCTCTATTTCAGTCGAAAAACAATTTCAAAATTTTACAAACAATTCAATTGAAATTTATTTTAGTATTCATCAAACGTTTTATCACTATTTTTCTTAACGATTTTATTAAAAGAAGGAAGAGAACGGGAACAAATGAAGCAATAAGAAGAGCAACAACCACAATTGAATTTGCTCCTTTGCGAAGGCAGCGGAAGAGCAAGGACATGAGATTTAAGTTGCTAATGTTGTTGATGTTGTTTGTTCTATGCTAGAGCAGTATCAATAAAATGGCTTGAAACCACAGAAAGCTGTTTTAGTTCATGTCCTGTCCGACGGGACTTTTCTACTGTGGACGCCATTAACACTGCAATAACAATAATAAAAATGTCGGAAATTGGCGCAATGTGAATGGCAATTTAAGGAGTCATCTGATGAATTTGAATTTGAAATTGTCATTTTAAAGAGATATGTACGAATATATATCTCATGCTACTTAAGAAGCTAATCCGTTGCTGAGGCGTCACTATGACCATGTTCGTATAATCGTTGCTGTAAGAGCTCATCGGCGAAGTCCCTTTGGAAGAAATTCAATTGTTGGTACGTGTTTTTAATTTTAAATAAATTACATTTTACTTTTGTGGTTGAAATATTTAGGTTAAGCGAAAGTGAGGAAAATCATTATTTTTTTTTTATAAATTCACAATTTTGTTGTTGTTGTCAGACTACAATTAAACAGATGCGATTTGCTTAACAAGTCAATTTATGATACTTGGCAGTAGTTTAAGGATAACATTTCTAAAAATACACCAAATTGTTTTTTATTTACATGAGAAAAGCCTTTAAATAACTCAGAAATACGAAAATGTTACTAAATTGAATCCATTTCTTTTTTTTTTCTTTTTTATTTTTGGTGGAGAATATTTAATGTTGCTGGTGCCAGGATGTCGCGTGCAGCTGGTTTTCTTTGTTCATTCCTAAAGTCCTGAGTTAAGGATGCATAAATTCCTTTTCACTTTATTTTATTGCATTTTTTCTATGTCGCGCAATTAGTGTTGCATTGTTTTAATTTTTGCCATTGCCTTTGACTTTGACTCCTTTTTTCTTATACACTGATTAAATTTTTTTGTGATATTTTACATTAGTAAAGGATTTCGAACAAGTAAGCCATCAGCTTAAGTACTTTAAATATGCTTTATTTTTTGTTGAGTTTAAACATTTTTTTTTAAAAATCCACAAATAAAAAATAAATCCAAAAAACTTCTCCTGTCTTCTATTCCTTGAGCTTGCAATGAAACTTTGTTCTACTTCAAGTGCTCACCAAGTGGCTTCGGTATGGAGTTGAAGTGCTTTTATATAAATCTTAACTTTTTGTTTAAGGGCACTTTCGGTTAATGCTTGATTAAGCAATTGTTAACAACACAAGAAGTTTAGTATTTTATATAATTTTTTTTGTATATAAAGGACTGATATACTTTGAAGTTCTTCAAACAAAACAAAAATGTTGAATAAACTACTATTTTGAGAGCTACTATTCGACATATTTAAGTTGCATATTGCATCTATGTAAAGTTAATGAAAAATTGACTAATTGATGTTTAGTCGATTTTCAATACATGTAATATACTTTTTCATATCGTTAAAATGTTGATAATATCATAAAAGGAGCCATTAATTATTTAAGATATTTTCATTACCTTAATTGACATGTACATTTAATATCGACATCGTTCAATTCACACAAGCAAAAATACTAACATCGATCACCTTTAGCATCTAAGTTTATTAGAAACTAAAACTACTACTTCAAACAAACTAAAATAATCGTACATTTTTAAAAAGTACGATTTCGTAAAAGTATATAAAAATTTAATACTTAATCACCTTTTAGCTCGATACATTTAGTCCAGCGTTGTTCTAATTTTCTTATTCCCTCCAAATAATAGGTTTTCTCAAAGCTCTCAAAATACGCGTTTGTTTTGGTTATGAATTCTTCATTCGACTCAAATCTCTTACAGCCCAGCCATTTCTTTAGGTTTGGAAACAGAAAATAGTTGCAAGGGGCTAAATCTGGAGAATATGCTGGATGAGGTAGCAGTTCGTATCCCAATTCGTGGATTTTGGCCAATAATGTTTAATCAGCACACGAAATTCACTTTATTCCATTTTCGTAAAAATTTACGAGGTTGTCTGCTTTGAACGGCTATCAAACATTAACTGAACGACTTAGCTTGTTCAAAACTAAAAAGTTGCCTACTAGTAGATTACAGCTGACGGCAGCACTGCTGCATTTGGACTAACGGCAATCACAACTTTACTATAATAAAATACTTTTCATGATAGTTCATATTATATTGTTCGAATGATAAGCCAAATCCTTTGTCTGAAAACCTGACTTTCTTCTAAGCCTTTGTTTATATTTGTTACACTACACTCTCTCTCTCTCTCTCTCTCTCTCTCTCTCTCTCTCACTCTCTCTCTCTCTTATAGAAGAACTGTTCTACAAACTAGCACTTTACCATTACCTTACTGTAATTATGTATATATAGATATACATATAGTGTGGATGAAAAGTCAGGAAAATTATTTATAAAAGATCTTTATGTTTATCTGTTGCACCAATTTAACACAACAAACTGCCACTCTTCCGTCATCATGGTCTACTTTTGCACTTACTTATTTTGTATTATATCATTCGAATGTAAAGCCAGTAGTCTTTACAAGAATTCAGTATTTTCCATAGTCCTATCTTATATCTATTTAACTACTTAAGGTAGTATTTATAGTAGCACTATGTAGCTTTGTTAGTAGAAATTTTCTAATAGCGCTTCTTTTTGTTAAATCCATTTGTTCCTTAAAGTAAGGTGGGCATCTGCTTTAAGACTACTGTTGCATCCATTGTTTGATTTCGGTTTTGAGTTAGTTCGTTGCTGCAAGTCCAATGCATTCGTGTAACAAGTCCAATGCAGTACACGTTCCAATCTTAGTGTATTTTTTTGTCCTCTACTTCGATATCTTTTGACAACGGAGATAATTTCATTATGTTTTTTAATGTTTTTACTGATATGCAATTGGTTGTAAAATTATATTAACACTTCCCAATTTCATGGAGTAATCACCGTTTAAGATGAGAGATATTGTGTTCTATTAGAGTACAGCCGGAAGAACCTAACCTTCGAAATTAAAAAAAAGAAACGGCGTTTCTTCCCTGATTTGTTCTGAGGTCTTCATTTCCTGAAAAGTTTAAAAGAAAATCTTTTAGTAAATTGTAAACTTTTTTCTCTAATTTAGTTCTATTAACTTCTGGTGGTGGAGAAAGTGAATCTTATTTTACAGTCAAACTTTTGGATAATTGGTTACAATAAGTAACTGACATATTTCCTTCCGTCTCACATAGTTAGCAATTGTATGCCTTTTTTCATACAATTTTCCTTACAAGAAACCCCTGCAGATAAACTGAATTCATATAGTAAAGTTTATGTACAGTAAAGTTAACTGATCTTTTATCTTCACTGTTGAAAAATCTGGTAAAAAAAGTACTTCACTAAAAATCGGTTCTTTCTGTTAGGCTGTGCATTCACAGAGATAGAGTATGATTGCGCTTCTTCGTCTAAGTACGTCCGAAACCTTGACACAATTGATACAAAAAAATATTTATATAAGAAATAAATGATGTAGAGAAGAACATTAGATCGTCTTTTTTCAGTTTCGTATATTAAATTTGAAAATTAAATTTAATTAGTAAAAAGCATTCTCGTGATTCGTATTATTTTCCTAAGAAATTGATAAATTGGCAATTAAGCAAGACTGTGCTTTCCAAAAAATTTATAAAATAATCAAAAAAAAAATTTATATTACGATTTAATTACTTTATTGTTAGTTTTATAAAAAGATAAAATAAATGTTTAACAAAAAAAATAATATATCCAAATAACTGCACCAACATAGATAAGTACAGCATGACAAGCTAAAATATGTCTCAACTTCCAGGAAGCATCTGTTGCCTGTTGACTGATACATAAGGCATCAGTTACAATTTAATATCACTCACTCGCTTCTCTTACCATAAAACAATATCCTTAGACAAATAGTATCAACTTACACACTATATATAAAAAATAGAAAAAATTCGATAAAGACCAAAAAATCATACTATATGAACTATATGAACACGTAGAATTGCATCAATCCTTGCCAGTTTCAACAAGCACACGTACAAATGAACTGCCATGCATTAACATTGCCAACTACAAATTGCACAAATCCCAACAAATCCAGAATACATCATAACACCACGTCCACGTTGTGTGATTCACGAATCCTTGAGCAAATATTTTAACATTTCCTACATTTCGTACATGTTGAAAGGATTTTCACAGCCTTCCATGCTATTTGAAAGTAGAAAAAAATACTACGAGGAAAAAAAAGGACAATCGGCACATAAGGAAGGAAAGAGCATTCAGCATTCACCAATAGTGCAAATATTTGTCCATCGAGAAAAAAGTAACGAGTGACGAGTGTGGGAGAAAGAGTGAACTGTGTAAACTCTGGCACACTCGTTGGAAGTGAAATGGCATTGGCGGTAAAAATGCTGTCACGGATTCAATAAACACTTCAAATAAACTTGACGATTTATTGCTGAATCGCACGCAACATTTGACAGTTTTTGACACTAGATTTTTTTCACAATTTTTTTCTATTATTTTCTATTTTTATATTTTCCTATCGTGTTTGTCAATTGTGCATTAACAAACAAAAAAATGAACGGAAACGGAAATAGTTTGTGCTGTTGCTAGTGTTTGCCAGGCTTTGTATTTGTGTGCAATGAATTATGAATTCATCACTTGTGCATCGCACGTTTGCAATCGTTTAACTGCTGACAAATGATAAAATTTATTATTTGCAAACATCACATCATCATCATCGTCACCAGCATACATTCACACATCACAAGCACATCAAAATCACCATTAACTACCACTTACGCATAAATATCTTTGCACAAAGTGTAATCACGTTTCTCAGTCTACCTTAGTTAAATTTGTTTTGCAAAGGCTTTTGTATTTTGCAAAAACGTAAATATTGCAATATTTGAGCTTAAATATTGTATTTCATTTTTAAAATACAATAAAATGATATACTATCAGTAAATAAGAGCATTTAAACAATTTTTCCAGACTTCCAGTAAATTTAATAATTATTCTAAATTAAGAAGAGAGTATATTATTAAAGTTCTTAAATCAGAACTGCTAAGATAAATTTCTTTAAATTAATTTTTTTTAACTAATACTTTTGTTCTTTTTTCTTGGTACATTTAAATCGATCACGTTCTTCGCACTTAAAATGTGTCGCCTGTTTGTGATAATCACGCGCGTATGATTAATCGCTTCTTTGCAGGATAATCACTTTGCATTCTCACAAGGGAACATTTTTTGGTGCGTGTGTCAAGCGTCAAATAGTTTTGTCTTCTCACTTCTGCTCCGTACTTTCGAAAAAGTTTTACTAAATTTTAAAGACCAACAAAAACAACAAACGTGAACCTTAGCGCTCAACTTAAGCAGTTGAGTAAGCGATATCCTTGCCTTTGAATATTTGTTATTGTGGCTTATCATTTATGTGGGAGACATCGTAGGTATAACAAAGTTTTCAAGGATTCTATTTCAACTTTCAAGTTTGGTTTCTAAATTTAAACAGTTAAGGTGTTACTCTGAAAGGACTTTATCTTCTTTGTGAAGTTGTTTGCATTAAGTATTAAAAGAATTTCATTTATTTCCAACTTTTAAGTTTTAAAGCTGCAATTGAGTTTTATTTTTCTAAAATAATGAGCAGAGCTTAGCATATAATCACTT
Organism: Teleopsis dalmanni; assembly: GCF_002237135.1. NCBI lineage: Eukaryota > Metazoa > Arthropoda > Insecta > Diptera > Diopsidae > Teleopsis > Teleopsis dalmanni. Next base: position 172,640,808 of record NC_051846.1, read on the forward strand.
TTAATTATTGGATTTATTGGTTATACAGCCGTATAGTAAAGTAACTAAAGACCTTTTTTATTTTATTTTTTTTACAACTTTATGAAAAATAAAATTTATATATCTATTTCCAAAATATTCTATTTAATTTGTGATCAAAAATATGATATAATAGATTACTAGCGAGCTAATTGGTCATTTAAATAGAAACAAAAAAACAATAATTTATGATTTATATTTAAAAACAATTTATATATATTTGAAATATTTTTTTGATATTTCGACATCTTCAGTGAAACTATTTTCGTAACTTATAAATATGTTCCTTACACTTTAATAGTGAGAAAGTTAGAATGCTCCTAAGTAATAGAATCCTCAGTTCTTCAGTATATATCAAGTCGAAAAAAATTGAGACGTCCTTCAAACATTAATAAATATGTTTAATATATAATTAAATTAATGTAATGGTTTTTTTTTAAAAGCAATTATTTAGCGTTGCAATTTATTTTAGTGTTTATTGTTATTTTAGTGCAATTTATTTTTGTGTTTTTTTTTTGTTTAAATTGCTTCTTTCACATTTTTGTTGCTGTTATTTTTATTAACAATAAATAATAAAATATTAAATAATTTTTATTAAATTTTAAATAATTATTATTACTTAAAATAATAATTTAAGTTCTATTCTTTTAACTTTATATATTGAAGCGAGATTGAATATTGACTGCTTGCATAAATAAAGTGAAAAGTGTACTTTGTACTTGACAAGAACTGAATTTTGTTAGATAGTTAATAATTAGCACAATATTTTTAATCTAGGACTTCTTAATACTAATAAACAGTAGAGTGGAGTGGAAAAGTATTCTAAAATCTCTAGGTACTAAATTCAGAATTGTCCCGTATTTAATGAAGATGATCCGCAGCTACTTGAAAGATCGCCTACTTGTCTATGATACTCAGGAAGGACAAAGAGAAAAATGTATCAACTCAGGTGTAGCACAAGGATCTATTTTGGGCCCCGATTTGTGGAACGTGGTATATGATGGAATCCTATAATCCAAGATGCCTGATGACACACACCTCGTTGCTTTTGCAGATGATATCGCAGCAGTAATTACGGCAAGAAATACGGAAAACGCTCAGCGGAAGCTCAACATGGTGATAATACAAGCGCAAAATTGGCTAAATGCACACGGTCTTAAACTCGCCACCGAAAAGACTGAATTGCTAGTACTCACTAAACGTAATATACCGTTGGAAATTGGAATGCTCGTTGGCGACAGCACCTTATATATGAAAAAGGAGATCAAATACTTGGGGGTGAAACTAGACTCTAACTTGATTTATTGGGCTCAAATAAAACAAGCAGCTGCAAAAGCAAGCAAAGTTGTTACGATGCTAGGAAGACTGATGGCTAACGTGAGAGGTCCTACCCAGAGTAAAAGAAAATCAGCAGACCTTCAAGATATAAGAGAACAAACTTTTCAGATCTGGCAACAACGGTGGAACTCCGATTTAAGAGGAAGATGGGCGGCAAAGCTGATTCCGAACGTAAAGTCGTGGACGGAAAGAAATTTCGGCGAGATTGACTATTATGTCACACAGTTCCTATCTGGTCATGGATATTTTCGAAAATATCTATACAGAATGCAAAAAGCAGAGCAGCCCTACTGTATATATTGCGGACCAGTCGAAGACAATGCTGAGCATACTTTCTTCAATTGCGAAAGATGGCGTGGAGAAAGAACACTACTTGCAGGATATATAGGTCACTTTACAGTCGATAATATTGTAGAAAAAATGATAGAACGAGCAGAAAATTGGAACAAAATTATGCAATTCATCCGAAATGTGCTAAGGGAAAAGAAGAAAGATCTGGACGCAATCTAATCTTAAACGAAGAGCACGAATGAGAGCCGGAACACATACTCTGAGATTGGAAAAAGTAGACTGTAGGGCAAGATTAATTATCTGCAACAGTAGCGGAGCCTGGACGCATGGCACACCGATGGAAGTCTTAAATGACTAATAATGACCCTACCTCGAAGTAATACTAACGTAGTCCCGGGGTAGAAAAAGGTCTCTAGGAATGAGGGGGAGTGGTTTAGCTCACCTTCCAGGGCGCCGGAAGGTGGTCAGTGCGTAGGCATTCCACTCCTCCTTGCCGCAAAAAAAAAAATACTAATAAACAGTAATTTAAAAATAATAATAGTAAAAATAATAATTTTTGATTTATTTTTATGCTATATAAGTTCAATTTTATCGTATTTTATTCTTAAAATATTGCTCTTTATATTTTATTATATGTATCTCTTCTACATTAAAATATGGTAAATACAAAAATAATTTTGTTGAAATCTAAGTTATAATTACTTGTAGGTAGATTATGGTAGGTTAAATTCTAAGGATCCCCACTTAAGCCAATTGTCTCATCATTGTGTTCACGTATAAGAACTCAGAGGTTTCAAAACCACATTGAACATCTTGAGCATTTAACAAATAGTGAAATTATCATTAAAGGTAAATCCTGAAGCTTACCAATTTGTCAAAAAAAGTATGCACCTCAATCGATGACCTGCGGGTGATAGGCAATTACAAAACGAATATCAGACATTATCATTGTCCTCCACATAACTGCTAAAAAAATGATTAAAAAGGTGCTTCTAACATATTTACATAAACAGTTATGATAGTCAACAAACCAACAATGAGATGGATACCTTTATGGACATTGCAATGAAATTGCAATATTTATTTTAATGGAACTCGGTCATATTGCATATAATTGCCTGCATATCATTGAGTCTTTCCATACTATAAAAGGAATTCAACAAATATGTGTATAAAGCCAGCGGTATTTCCAGATACTTCAGGTGTTCCATATGATTATTTGAAGCACCATCTTTGATCAGCTCGTTTGTCTTGCAATTATTGAAATTATTCCAATGACTTGGAACTAATAGTAGAGGAATCTTAAAGTGTGTCAAAATCTCATTAAGAGAAGTGTAGTAATCAAAAACCGTGTATTGACAACTAACTGAATGGTAACTGAGCTGAACGGCTTTAAAGCTACTCGACTGTGTGATACGATGCATATACTTCTATTTAACATATCTACTTCCAGATAAGCTATAACTTCTTTAATACCAAACACTCCCGCCTGAGAAAACCTGATGTGATTTGAAAGTCTATAATATATACATTAGGGTGCCATTAATTTTCGAAAGTCGGAAAATTGCCCGCGGCAACCCCCAGATCGGTTCATTTTACTAAAAAAATAATCTGTGTAAAATTTTAGTTCAATTGGATAAGTGGAAATGGTGCCCCAAGAGCCTCAAAGATTAGAAAATAACAATTTTTTCCATAAAATTCATCTTTGATTGCTTATATCTCCGACATATTTAATTTTACATAAAAACTGTCTTCCTAAAAGTTATAGATCTATTTAAAATAAACAATTCACTCATACAAAGTTTTTCTGTATTTCTAATAGTTATTGAATAAAACAAAAAATAAGTTGAAGTCACCCGATTGCTAGCTTTGAAAGTACTATGAATGTAATTGTCCACTTCAGCTTTACAACAAATTTAATATTTCTAAAAAATTTAAAATACATTCAATATTTCCAAAATTTAATCTTTCTTATAATAAAAAAGTACTAATTCTAGGTTTGTCAGACATAATATTTATTATTTTAGTTAAAGTTGCTGGAGCAAAGTATCCTTATTACAACTTGGAAAGTTATTTTTGCGCGATCTATTGATACTCTCCTGACTTCCTTGTCATCACTATCTATATTCAAATTTGAAACCATCTTTTTCTTTGTCTCAGGTGATATATTTAAATCCAAAAAAGCAAAATGAACAAGCTTTGAGCTTAAATAATAAATACAATTTATTGATATTGACTGAGAATAGAAAGAAGATTAAAATCTTGAAAATGAGCTTTGACTGATGACAAAGTATTAAACCATACTTCAACATACACTTTAGTAATAAATATACATATATCGCAAAGAGCATTTTCTTCTTCTGTAGATAATTTGAACTCTTTCCTAAATAAAAATATTTTTAATACATGCATGGCTTTCGCCATCCATCTTGCATGATGTATAGCTCCAGGAGGTCGAAACTTTATGGTACAGTTCGGTTTTTCTCCTAAAAACATTAATGCAAGTTCCAGAAGTTCCCTATAATCATCTCTTGGTTGGTTATCCTTACGAATCTTATAAAGGAAACTTGTAATTCGTAACACATCATCCATATTTAACGATTTTCTTACTTTTTCATTTTCTAAGCCGACTGTAAACTTATCAACGTTTATTTTCGGCCAAAACTTCTGAAATCGTTTAAATAGTTCAACATTTGGGCTTTCAGACTTGTACACTTTTTAATGTAATCACTTTTAATTAAAATTCACTTCGCATTCCAATGAATAATACAGAAACTCACTTATGTATATAACTATACAAGTATTGGACTTATTTTCTAGCAAATTTAGTAGGCAATTCATTCATTGAACTTACCTAAATTTAATAGGGGGATTTCAGCTTGTATTTGCTTTTATTCAATAACTATTAGAAATACAGAAAATGTATGAGTGAATTGTTTATTTTTAATAGATCTATAACTTTTAGGAAGACAGTTTTTATGTAAAAATAAATATGTCGGAGATATAAGCAATCAAAGATGAATTTTATGAAAAAAATCGTTATTTTCTAATCTTTGAGGCTCTTGGGGCACCATATCCACTTATCCAATTGAACCATAATTTTACACAGATTATTTTTTTAGTAAAATGAACCGATCTGGGGGGTGCCGTCAACCGATTTTACGAAAAAAAAATTGCCCATATACCTTAATGGCACCCTAATATACATATATATATATTTTATATTATATAAAATCTACTACCTTTTTTGAGCTGTCAGTATATTTGATTAAACTCTCTCTTAATGAGGGACCTCCCTACAGCTGTCTCTATATAGAAAATCGACATCAAATTTCCTGTCAAAATTAAAAAGGGAGATATGTGATCAATATTTCTTAGAGTAGGACTGAAGAAATAATAATTGCAACTATCGTCGTAATCAGCAGCCTTCCAGTGTGTGAAGTAACTTTAAGTCTAAGATCATATGATGCCACCATTTGTTTGCTTATAAGAACAAGCGACACTAAGTGAAGCATCAGGTCTAACGTAATGGATAAAAAGGTACTCTATACTATACCAAATTCACGTACAACAAAACTAACAATTTTTTAATAGAATCATTTCTAAGTTACAACAAAGTTTAATTTTTTAGTAAATTGAAGTTTGTATATCATTATACTTCAACAACCTATTCACATTTGAGGTACTTATAGTAGTTATTTCGTTCTTTAAACTGATATTTATATTAGTTTACTTATTTTATATATATTTAATATATATTTAATTATATTTACTTATTTAAAATATATTTTTTGAACAATAGTGAACTATAACAACAAAAATTCATTTTCATTATTTTAATTAATTGAATTTTTGACTGACCATATAGTTGTTTCGGGTATTGCCAAATACCCATCATCAGTGGTATTGGAAATAATTCTTGTATTTAATTATTATATATATATAATTTTTTAAGACTGCAAGTACCAGGAATCGAACTCGTGTCCTGCCAAATTTGAAGTTCAGAGTCAACGCACTTTAGTTAACTAACCCAAAGCTGTACTTGACTTTTATGTTCGCACATTTTTCTTATTTAAAATATTTAAATTATACTTATTTATATTATATACTTAAATTCAATTTATTGCTTTTACAATGCAAAACATTATTACAGCTCTTCTGAAATGTAAATTCTCAAAACCCCATTTGTCCACGTATCTGCTATATAATTATATATAAAATTAAAAATTGTTTAAATTTTATTCGCTTAATTTCAATACTTGAAATTTAAGATTTTTGCTTCAATTTAAGGTTAAGTAACTTAACCGATTGCCAAAATATTGCAAAAACAAAACAAAACATAATTTTCGGCACATGTACATGAAAACTTAAACTGTTATCATAAAACGATTTCCCACTTTTTGCCTACAATAAAACAATGGCACCAATTGGTATCTTTGCAGAGTGAAAATAGTAAAAGTGTAAAAATTCAACGAAAAAAAAGCCACCTAAATTATTGCAAATCAATTGTGGCAATGCTAGAAAAAGGGGGGCAACAAGCGCAGCATCTGTTTTCAGTTAAAGTGAATTTTTTCAGTTTTGGTTAAAAGGCAACACTGTAAGCAATTTACACAAGAGCTCCAAAAGACCTCAGATTTGAGTCTAGTACTTTGAAGGTATCAGCATTTGCTTTAATGTTTCTCTTACAGCCTTTGTTGTTGTTGTTGTTGTTGTTTACATTCAAGTGTTTACATTCAATGCCTTCGATGCTGTTGCTGTTACTATTACTGTTAATGCTATTGTTTTATTTTTTGTTCTTATTGTTTTTGATTTTATTTTCTTGGCGTTGGCTTTTTGTTGTTGTTGTTGTTGTTGCTGTTGTTGTTGCTGATCATAAAGCACATTTTATTGAGTTGTCGAATGTAAAGCACCACAAGCGCCAAAAGACGATATAAAAAAGGAAAAAGGGGAAGAAATTGGTAACATTGCCAATTGGCTACGTTTGGTATTGCCAACATGATGATAATACTTAACCTTATCCTCACTCTCAATACAATAACAAACTTTCTCGCACGCACACATGCAGACAAACAGGTTAGGTGCCATAACGTAGATAAACGTAGGTGGTATTCGTTTATTTTTTACCCGTTCACATTGAGTAATCGTTTACAGCTGCTCGAATGCGCAAATAATTTGAGAGGCATGTTTCCAAACAATACAATAACAAAAACAATATCAAAAAAATAACAACAAAATATAATAAAAAAAACCAAAGCAAAATGTAGAAAAAAGGCAAAATTCATTACTATTTAAGTAGTAGAAGGAAAGTCTGCATCTAAAGGAAAACTAAAAAAGTACCGCGAACTTTGGCTGCAGCAGGCAAGAAATCATCATCAGCATGGTTCATTGGTAACAGCCACTTCCTCATTGATACAATTTGTTGAAGTAACGTTGAACGTTTCTGGGCGAGCTTCGAAGGGTAGCATTATTACCACACTTCGCTTCATTAGTACACCAGTCTGTGTGTTCTTTTACCCTTAATAACGATAAGAAACGGCAGCACAAAAAAAATTATTTTTACCGAAACAAAATATGTTGTCGACGACCATCCATGACACATCTGACTTCCCACGTCGACCCTCCATCGTCGATGAGTTTGTAATGTTTAAATTGGGATTTATTTTTTGTTGCCCCACTTAAGCTTCTAATAATTTAGTGTATTTATTGTTTACGCAGTTATGAAGTGCACGCATATTGAGGAGTACGGGAACGGCGTTATTGCCAATGTTATTTACATTGCCCCTCTGTTCTCTTACTTTCTCATAAATGACACATGTGCATTACGGATAATTTTGTACTTAATTTTATGCCTATTGTGTATGGATTTTTTTGAAGTTGCTTTCTCTTAAAGGCTTGAGAATGAAAAATTTTAAAATAATAATATATATATTAAAATTTTGATACATAGACATCGGTATATTTTTATATATATGTATCTATATATTTATTTATTCACATATATATATATATCAATATGTGTAAATATTGTAATATATATTTGCACATTAATTTCAATATATAGTATATATGTATGTTCAAATATTTTAATATATACCTGTACATATGTTTTCAATTATATATGTCTGTGTATATATTTTAACACATATCTATGTATATAAATTTTGATATATAACTGTATATGACATATATTTTGATATCTATAAAAAAATCTAATTTATATATGTTTAAGTATTTTAATGTATATCGGTATATTTATTTTGATATATCTCTTTACACTTTTATATAATATATGAAATTATCTATTAATTTTTTAAAATATCACAATTACAATGCAGTCTTTAATTATGTTTTAGTTTTGTTTCATTCATTGATATATGATAATATATATGATATATAATTAATTCATTGATATATGTGGTATCTGTAACCTGAAATACGTATGAAAAAATTTGATATTAAAGTGTACATAAATTAAGACTATATATAATAATAGATTATATATTGTAATTTGGAGTAGCGCATAGATGTGGCAGAATTAAAATTGGAAGATTATAATTCTCAATTTTCTGAATCAGTAAATGTTAAAAAAAAAAAAAATGTTTCAAGTATTTAATCTGCATTTCTCGACCAAAGGTGTAAACCTGATACCCCAGGGATCAGGACCCCCAGCTTCGGCTGTTCTAATTAATAAATGGTGTCGTAAAGCGAGGATTATGGCTAAAACCCAAATATATGACAGTAAAGTGACTTTATTTATTTGTTTTCATTTAATGTGGAGCCACATCTTTTAACTGGAACTTTTAACCCAAAGCACATCAGATGTTTTAGATAGGTAGTGCTCCCCATCAATATACCAATACCTCTGTTAAAGAAGTGTAGAGTTAAGCTTTAATGACATGTAATCACGTTAAATTACCTTGGACTCTGTATAGGAAGAATCTATCACTTAACAATTTCTTATACACGCCACTCCACTGGATACATACTACGGAAAAAACAACACTTCTATAAACAAATATTTTGGTCTGTATGATTTTTACATAATCGCAGAATAATTACGAATTCAAAATTCCCGACTGATCTCTTAACTTGGATAATGCACATAAAAGTAATAAACTAGCACATTATTGAATAAATTGTAAGAGGAAGTGTACGGCCATGTCGTACGAATAGAAGAAAATGTTCCGGCTACAAATTGTTTGATTTGGTGCCACCTGGTAGAAAACGGTGTTGATGTGATGACCGACAAAATAAAGACTTTCGGTACTACCAAATGGCGACTGGACTAGCCACTGATCAGACTGGCAGACGGAGGCTACTTGTCGCAGCTAAGCACGACTCGTGTCTATAATGCTCAAGTAAATAAGTCGTAAAAAATAATTACGGGAAGTATTAACTTTTTACGGAAAATGATTTTGTCATTTATTATACTAAGAAATGTGTAAACTTTCTGTAAATTTGAAAGGGGACCCTATAAATAACTTTATCAAAAAACCGCTGCAATCAATTTAAACTTAACCAACAATTTCCAAAAATTATTTAATGTGGTTTTGATTATTTCAATATGCTTCAAGGTACTATTTCCTACAATTGCAGTTAAATTTTATACTTAAAATAAAGTATAAAAACAAAAAATTATAAAATCATCTGACCAAGTTCCAACATAACCAACAAATGTTACACAATTTCTGTACCGCATCAAGCAAAAACTTTCCGTTGCATGTTACCCATAAACTTGAACATCCATGCATAAACTATATAAATCGATCTACAACTACCTATCGCACTGAACACAACAACTTCAACAACTCCAACAGCAACAATATGAATAATTTTAAATGCCAATACAAGGCGAGTTTGGTTTACTTACCGTTCCATTATAGTCCACGACAGAGCATATGGATTAAAATATTCTTTGCCACGGCAGCTCCAATTTCCACCAAAATGAAAAATGGAAAAAAAGAAACGCTCAGCAGTTAACGAATTTAACAGCTGCTGCATTGGTGGTTGAGGAACGCTGGGCCCTATTGCAGTAAAATGGATGCAGCCATAGGTACACGTACGTGCAGTGAAAATCCGCTTGGCTGTGTTCTGTGCGATAATTTACTTAAATGAATTGTACTCAATGAGGTCGTAGGTGGGCCAGCACAGTGTGGCTCTTCTCATTGAAATGATAAACTGAATTTCGGCTTTAGGATTTTTACGTTACTGAACAATTTTTATTGTTGTTTCTGTCGTTGTGTTTTCTTGTTTGCCTACCCCGGTCGTACTTGCTCGATTCCATCGCACCCAAGCTACTGTATTGAATGTGGACCTAGTCTATTAAATAATCCGTTGTTTGGTTTGTTATTGTTGTTGTGAAGTAAATTAAATGATTCCGAGCCCACGTAACAATGTTTTTCAGCTTTTTTGTTTGATATTTTAACACTTTTTTTTTGCTTGCCTCCGGTTGTGGTCATGTTTTTACGGTAATTCATGGCCATGTTTTAACTATTTCCTTTTGTCTTTTTTTATGTATTCACACTTTCTGCTTTCACTATTTTTCTTTAATTTTGTTTTTGTTTAATTTCTTCTCTTCTGATATTTTTTTTTTAATCTGAGCACGTGTGATATTGTGGCATCGTTGAATTTGTAGTTGTTGTTTTGCTGGTAATCCTATTATCCTATATTTTAGCAAATATTTTGGGTTGATCTTAGCCACAAATCATGTTCGAAAACATTGGATTACAAACACCAATCGGTTGTTAAAACAATCAGGAAACGTGTAACATAAATTTTTATTCACTTTATAAAACTGCATTTAGTTGAGTAAATTATGTTGAGGGTTATTTTGTAATAGAAACAGTATAAAAGTTGAAGGTTGAGGAATGCTTAAAGAAAATTTGGATGCAAAAAGGTATATATCTTTCTCCTTTTGTCATATATCATTTTTGCATTTCTTATCTGTAATAAGATTTTGGATAAATGATAATAGTCAAATAAATAGCATCTTCAAAGGTCATGTTGTACAAACAGTCATATGACGAATGGTCAATGCAATTTCACATTCTTTTTGGTCACGATAAAGAGACATGTAACACAGAGAGTCATAACACAATTTAAATTGTATTACAATTTTCCATACCTTTACTACTATTTTTTTTTTGTTTTCTTGTTCCTAAATATAACAGATAATTTTTTTTGTATGGATATGCTTACACATTTATATATTATTAATTTTATTAATTTAAAGTAGTACTTATTACTAAGGCAATACTGTTTTGACATGACCACATTTTAATCGAAATTTCTTTCTCTCTCACTCTCAGTTTTTGACAGAAACGAAGTCAGATTTGAATTGACCATGACTGTCTGTATAACATGGTTCAACACATTATAATATTAAAAGAAATAATTTTGCTTTTACCATCTCCATAAACCGTGATCTCCTCGTTGCTGGCATTGTACACCAGCGACATATTGCGTTCACTATAATATCAGTCAGAGCGGAATGCTGATTCTTCATATAATACCAACATAAAAACGCGTAGAAGTCCGTCTCATAAAATGAATTTTTGTTACACAATTTTGCAATTACATTTTCCGACATTTTCGGTAATTAAATGTTTTTTTAGATCCAATTTAATTTTTTTTTTGTGGTATTGAAGAGTCTAATATTCGGAATGCTGTTTAAAATTAGTTTATGAATTTCGTTTAAAAAATAGGAAAATAGAAAATATGATATGAAAATAATTATAAAAATAAATATTTTTGTAATAGAAAAATGTATAGTTTACTATGTTTTTAATAGATATTATTTTTAAAATTATTATATTCATTGAGCCAAAGAACAGTTCTTATAGCCATATAGTACAGACAGTCATATGACGAATGATCACGGTAATTTTATGCCCTTGTTCGTCATGACTAAATGATATGTTATACAGAGAGTTATATCAGAAATGTCAAATTCCTACCTTTACTATTATTTTGATATATATATTTTTATATAATATATTTTTATATAATTCTGATAATTATTACTAACGTAAAGGAGCAACTCTTATCTTTGTGACTAAATTTGAATCGACACTTCTCTCTTTCTGAACTTTTTAATTTATAAAGAATACAACAACATTTTGTATTTGGCGTGACTAACTCTCAATAAATCAAGTCCTTAGTATAGTTTGTTTTCTAGGCAGATAGTTTTAATGATCATAACTACGTTGGTTGAGTATAACAAAATAATCAACTTAGTAAAGTATTTTTTTCTATACTGGTAAATTAATACATTCAAAAACCTAATTTACACTAGGTTCATTATTAGTTCATTTCTTTAATTTTACAATCTCATTTTATTAACAGAACTGTTATGTGATTATCTATGATGATAGTCGACAAACAAGTCACATGCTACAAAAATTTGAAGTTGTTGAATGTTTATCCATTCACTTGAATGGATTTATCAACCCTCTAATATTTATAAGTAAAGATTTTGACCTACCTCCTAAGCAGTTGACCGGGTTTGTATCTAATAACAGTGGAAAATTCTGTGAGCTTAAATATATAGATCAATGTAATATAACCATTGTCAGTTAGTGGATGTCTTGTGCGATAGTCACCAAAATGTTTAGTTATTAACGATTTTAGCGCAACTTCAAATATATTACCGCTATAGGCATTCCTATTAACTTTGACGCTAAAAACAGTAATGTAGTATAACCATTGTTCATCGGTGATATCTAAAATACAACATCTGGTTAAGGTTACACAAGAAGATCTCACTTTTAAGTAGACTCCATAAACTTTTTTGTTTACGAATTTCTCAAAATCGCAATTTTCCCAATAAAGTAGATGATATTCGGTAACTGGTCGCAAAGAATAGTAGATGTTTTGCTATATTGAATACAGCTTACTTTTAAACGTTAGCAAAATATTGATCTTCTGAATACTTGGAAGCTGTACTTTGTGTCAATTGTTGATAGAAATGACAGAAAAACATTTGTGTAAAACCACATAGAATTTCATATTAGATTATTTTGGAATATAATGCCAAGTTTTATATATTTGTAATTAACTTTTTAGTTATATTCTTAATAGTTTTTATCATACTTGTACATATTTAAAATATGCTAATATATATTTGAAGTAAATTATATAATATTTATAAACTACTAAGAATGTATAATTCACATTTTGTCTTGTTTCTTTAATAAACATATCTCTTCATATGGAAAAATGAAAAATATACAATTTTGTATCAAAAAAAAATTTATCTACTATAATTTAATAAATTATATCTGTCAAAACATAAGTAGCACATAAATAAGACATTGTAAATTTGTAATATTGTAGTGACAATAAAAATGAAATATTGTGTAAATCATTAAAATATTATTCTCTAAAATTATTTATAATCAAATTTTATAACATAAATGCAATATAAATTGCAATTGAAGGCTTCAATTGGACTTTTATCATATCACATATATGTATATACTTACATACTTGCGTTAATATATACAGCGCATGTAAATAACAAAAAAATGTTTTTAAGTATACTAATTTTATTTTAAAAGACAAACTGAAATTAATAACAAGAATAAGTAGAAAAATATATCTGAAATTCACAAAAAAAGACAACAAATGATAATGGTATACGGACTACTTACTCTCTGCCAAAATGGCCGGTTAACTTCTACTATCTTTGAAGAGAGATTATAAGTAACTCAAAAACGGCATATTTACTTCCATCTTAAGCTAAATAATCGGAACCAAATTCCGTCAAATATCACCAGTTGACTTCAAATAGTGATGAAGTGTAAGAACATACTTAACGAAAACATTCAGTTATAGATTTTTACATTTCAGAACAGATTGGATTTTCGGCAATAACCTTAGTTTATTTGATTTATTTATAAATTGAATTAAATTATTATTTTTAGAAAGCTAATAGTGCCAAATATATATAATATATTTTATTAAATTTACACTAAAATGCCAACTGTATTTTATTATATTTTTCTACAATAACCAGAATTTAAAACTTTCACTCAAATAATATGTAAACAAAAACTCGCATTTTAACCACAAAGTTGCCACAAAGTTGCAACTTGCGAAACAAGAAAAAACTGAAAAAACCTATGAAATATAAAGAAAAATTTGAAAAATATCTTCAGGTGAAAAGAGTAAAAATTTGATACATCCACACTTCATTTGAGATGCTGCTGCACTGAGCACAAATTGTTAAACATTAAAATAAATCTCAGGATGCTTTAAGTATAACAGCAACAAAAAACGTTGCATACATTGAAGCGCAAGATGAATGACGACGCAACAACGTCATTGTGAAAGTGTTGCAAACTCTAAGCAAAATTCCACAGCAGATAAAAACCTCACAACCATGTCGGACAGAAAAAATGGCCTTATCAGTGCTTCCTGTCGAAAGTTTTCATATTTTTGTATTCTTGCCACTTACAACAACAGCAACAGCAACACCAACAACTACACGGCAAATAATCAACAACAAAACGTTTGGCGCGCGTTTGAATGAATGGGAAAAATGCTTTTCACTTTTTTCCCAACAAAATTTTTTTGTGCGTCATTTTAAAATTTTCTTTTTTTTACGTTTTGTTTTGTTGTGTATTTTAGGAAAGTTTTTATTGTAGTTTTTCGTTCCTTTCGCTTTATTTGTGCACTTTTTACGCCACAATAAAAGGCAGGAAATGCTTAAACATTTTTCTTTTAGTTTTGCATAGTGCCGGGTAAAAAATTTTCACACTTATTGTGTCAGTAACTTTTTGTGTGCAGGCGAAATGACGCATATTGAGATAACAAGTCGAAGGATATTTCAAGTATGTGCAACAATTTAAATGAAACATGTTGCCAACCCACGTACGCTTTTATTATGTCTACGGAAGTGTGGGGAAGTACATATTAGAGAGGATGTGCAGATTTCGAGAAACTTTTATAAAAGCAAATTTTAAATTGATTAAAGTATTAATAATCTATTTATGTCATTCTAAAATCTGTCTTCTGAATGCCTTCGGAATGTAATTATATTATTATATGTATAATACACTAATATGTATATGTATAGAAATAGCAATAACAACATATATATATAAAATTTATAATAATATATATTACCATTGTACATTAGGACGAATGACATTCTCAGGGACCTCAAGATTGAACTAATCAAAAAATATATAAAGGATAGAGCCCTGAAATTATTTGCATAAAATTACAGGGCTACCAACACCGCTTTAACGAAACTCAGAATGGTTACAGGCTCCTCGGGGAGGTATGCAGATCTGAGGTCAATTATTGCTTAGTCTGATGAAGTGATAAACAATAATCCAGTCAAGGCGTAGAGAGGGGTTATGAAGAAGTGCCCAGGCGCACTGACTCAACTAGCGTCAATATAATAATAATAATGTACATTGACTATTTATATTAAAAAACATACATTAATAATATATAATATGTATTAATTATATATTATTTATATTAATAATGTAATATATGTCTGTTATCAATATATCTGTTATCGAAAAATATTTGACGTTATAATATTGTAGCTAATTTATATTGTTTTATTTATTCTCTTAAATAATCTCAGTAGTATTTCAAATCGCTGACTGATACCTACTATATTAGAAGATGTAAAAATGTTTATTAAATGACGCTAACAAATAATTTGATCATGTAGTTAGAGTAGCCAATTCGGTTTTCTTAACTAAATGATCCTAAAAACAAGCAAAAATAGATAAATAAAATTAAGCATTGATTGCTGACTGACTTCTACTAAATTTTCGAATAGTTAGTTTTTCTAGTTTTTGCTAGTATTTTAGATTTGTTTGTAAAATAAAGGCAGATTCAGATAACATAGAAATTAAGTTAATTTGAAGAATTAATAGTTTTGATATTGATTGATGCTTATTTAGTACTGATAAGTAATAAAACCTATAAAACATCTTTCATAACTTATCACAAATAATTTATTAAATATATGTGTTAAACTTTATTGCTAAAAAGATATCGGCTACCAAAGAAATCATATTACATCTTAATTAACTTAATGAAAGTTAAAACCAATCAACAGACTGAATAACCTGTTAATTAGATAATGGTTTCCTATGAACTGACTTTTTCGATAGAAATTCTGTATAGAAACTTTTGTGAGTCCAGACGGATTCAGTTCAAACACGAATTGAATTCAATGAATCTAATTTACAGCGATCTCTCAAAATAAATACTTGAATAAAGAACAAAGAATAAAACATCCACATCAAATTCAGAATAAATAATAACAAACAATAATAAGTAGATAATACTTTATATTATCAATTTAATAATTAAAATTAATATATAACGAAACAATATATACTCATTTAATTTCAGTAACTAAACTTATTTTTTTTATACAAATTTTCTTATTAATTAGATGAAGTCATTTAAGAACGAACTTGTTGAAATGCATAAGTATATTAAATTAACTCAAAACTATTTTCTTCCTCTTTTATCCGAATTATATTAGTGAAAAAGTTCGGATTAAATTTAATCAATTAAACAAATTTTACTTTCAAGGAACTTCTTTCTCCTACACTTTCCTTTATAAGTTTGAAATATTCGAATGCGTTCGTCACATATGTTTTGCATATTTTAAATAAAAATTTGGAAAATTCTAACAAATCCCACTCCATCCGTTTTTACTTTTATTCATACTGTACTCTACCACGAACTGTTGTTGTGACATTTTGTAAATTACACCAAGCTGTAGCAATAATAGAAGCACAATGTCCTTGCTACCTTGTCATTTATATATACCGACATATAATATATATGTCTGTGAATGTGGAGTCGTGTAAGTAACTATATGGGCGTTAAACTGCATTTGTGTTTAAGGACTCAAGTATTTGTAGTGAAGTCTTTGATAGCACGTGAAAGTTTGTCGTTTATACATGCAAATAAGGGGGACGAGTGTGCATGATACGTCAACTCACAACCAATTTCATTTTCTATATATTCTTAGGGTTGTCATAAGACAATAAATTATTAAATTAGATCATTTTATTAATTTTAATTAAATTTATTTAGTATGAGAAGATTAATAAAAAGTAAATTTATAGAAATTAATAAGATTTTTTTTTTCATTTTGTTGTTTTGAAAAAGCCAATTAACCGATGAGAAAAGAATCTGTAATACGCAAAACTTTCGCAGAACTGATGTTTATACTACTTAATGTGGTTGAATAAGAAATTAGTACCAAATATTTTAAAGTTAATATGATAACTTAAAAAGTTAATATATTTGTACTGATTGTACTGCATACAATCTCACGTAAACACGGATAAATAAAAATTGAACCGAGATAGCATCAGATGTTAGAAAAGAGCAGAGACTGCAATCGGACATGTCTAAGTTGGTAACTGATGTACCATGGTTTATAAAGAATATCATCCTTCTCAGAAATTTGGGCGTATCGTCAGCAACAGAAGAGACTACTTGATGTAACTGATAGTTTCTGTCAAAGAAGATCAACCAACAAACAGCGTTTATTAAATCTAAGATTTAAAATACTTATTGTTAGTTTCTATATTAAAGATACAGCAAAGGTACAAAAATGTGAAACACAAAAATGGAAGGGATCCCTCTATAGTGATGGCAGATGTTATTAGGAACTATTTTTCATTTGCTTCTTGGAGACAGAGTACAGTTCTTCTTTTTAATCAAACTATTCTTCAGTACTCTTCTGTAGTTAATGGATAATAACATTAACAAAGTTTACTGAACCTTAGCCACATAGGTTGGATCTAACTATAGTGTCTACATCAGTGTTTTGCAGTACGGAGCATGTTGACTATAAGGTGACAAATTGAATGTTAAGGGCGATTAATTAACTGAATAACATTAACATAAATTGTTTCTATAACCATATGGGTTGGGTAAAAGCATACTATCTATACCAGTTCCATTTGCAGGTAAGGGGTTAGAATATCACCTAGGTATGGCATAGCTTTCATGGAACCAAATTACGAGATAGCATGCAACAGAGTGAGATTTAGAAGAATTGTTGAGGCCCTAGTAAGGCATACCAGTCGTAAGAGACGATTAAAATCACGGTGCTATTCTGACACTCTTGAGAATGTGAATGGTAGTGAGTAACATTCACAAAGAAATGTAGTAGTGTACGCGCAAAAGAAAAAAACTTCTTAATAGAATAGGTGAATAAGGAAACAATGTTTCTTCCGTCGATAGAAGACAGATTGAAGCATTAAGAGTGGCATACCATAGATACAACACAACCAGTTGTCAATGATGAAATAAATCTAGTCTATAATAAAAGAAAACTACGTAAAAAATGGCAACAATCACGATTAATACAAGATAAAAGAAACCTTAATAATGCCACTCAAAAATTAAGAAGAGAAATCAGCAATTTTAAAAATGAAAATGTTAAGAAATATCTTACAAACTTGACTAACTATTCTCTCTGGAAAGCTATGAAAAAATATAAAAGACCGATCACACATAATCCTCCATTAAAAAAAAATAATAATGAATGGGCGAAAAGCAATATTGAAAAGGCACATGTTTTGGCTGAATATTTAAGTAATACCTTCAATCAAGAAGAAACCCATCATATAGAGCCAAATAACAACATAGATGATGAAGCTATTTCGCGGATAAAAAATAAAGAAGTAACTGGGGAAATCAAAAAATTGAAATTAAAGAAATCACCAGGATATGACCTCATAACTAGTGAAGTGTTGAAAAAGCTACCTCCAAAAGGAGTAGCCAAACTTGCACAGATATTTAATGCGAGTATAAAATTAAATCATGTCCCTAGCTATTGGAAAGTTGCTGAAGTTGTGATGGTACTAAAACCAGATAAGGACCAACATTCTCCAACTTCATATAGACCAATCTCTCTCCTGCCAACCATAGGAAAACTGTTCGAAAAGCTTATCTGTAAAAGACTTGAAAAAGTAGTTTGTCAAAGAAATCTTATCCCAAATCATCAGTTTGGATTTCGGAAAAAACACTCAACAATCGAACAAGTACACAGAGTTACGCACGAAATAGAAAAGGCATTTGAAAACAAAGAAACTTGTTCAGCTGTGTTTCTGGATATATCAAAGGCTTTTGATGGGGTTTGGCACTCTGGCCTGATATATAAGTTAAACACTATCCTGCCACAGCAATATTGTAAACTACTGGAATCGTATATTGGCGAAAGGTACTATCGAGTTAAACTACTTGACGCGTATTCGAAATTATATCCTATAAATCGCGGGGTCCCTCAGGGGAGTATACTAGGCCCATTGCTGTACCTGCTGTACACATATGATTTGCCAGTGAATCCAAGATGTATTGTTGGAACTTTTGCAGATGACACGGTATTAATGGCTACAGGTCCAAACAACAAGGTGTCTACCACTAAGCTTCAAATCGCTCTTCAAGAAATTGAACAATGGACAAATAAATGGAAGCTGATAGTAAACAGTTCAAAATCTAATCATGTAGACTTTACTAACAAAAGAGAAAATCAAATTTCATTATTTCTAAATAGCGTAAAAATTCCAGTTGCAAATTCTGCGAAATATCTAGGTATGACTCTAGATGCCAAACTGAGATGGAAGGTACACGTCAAGAAAAAATTAAATGAGCTAAAAATAAGATACAAAAAGTTAACTTGGCTTATTGGAAGGAGATCTAAATTATCTCAGCAAAATAAGCTTATGATCTATAAACAAGCCTTCAAGCCGGTCTGGCTCTATGGCGTCCAAATCTGGGGTTGTGCGAAGAAACATATAATAGATATGATGCAAAGATTTCAAAACAAAGCAATCAGAGATGCAGTTAACGCTCCGTGGTACGTGCGAAATTCTGATCTACATCGAGACCTAAAAATACCTACTGTCAAACAAGAAATTCAGAAGGCTGCTAAAAAACATTATGACAGGCTGAGACAACACTTAAACAGCACCATTCCAGCGCTACTTTGTGATGTCACTCACAGACGCTTATGCCGCTTCAAACCTAATGACCTTTTGAGGCGTTTCAACCAGCAAGGAGATGACTAGTTCGTATCTATATGCTCACCCTAGATAGACTTAGATAAATTTACTTGTAATAAAAAAAACCTCTTGTTAGTCAATATGACTAGTTGTTGTAAATTTAAACTCTTCATTTTGTTTAAATATAAATAATAATAAAAAATGATGAAATTGTTCGAAAAGGCTAATTTAACTCACTATTAATTGGTCTGACCACTTAACCCAATCAACCATACTGGTTTGATTTTGCATCCAAGTATATATATGTTCGACTGACTTACTATATACAATACATATTCAATATTAATAAAATGACAGAATTATCTACCCGACAACTTAAGATCAAAGTATATAAAATAAAAACTGTATCAAAACTATTTTTCCTTAAAATACCAACTAATTAATTTTTATAAACTCAAAACGTCATTACATAGACTTTTTGGATTTCTGCTCATATTTAAAATCTTAAATTCTGTACGTTTGCAAAGTTAAAGTTTTAAGAAATGGAGAATTGAATGGTGTCGGTTCTATAAAGATACTCCCTTACTTTAAAATTTTAAAATTCAAAACTTATGGCAACTCTAACCAAACTTTTAAAACATACCATATCACGTTACTCATACAGTGATCCACGCTGTTTGTTGTTTGCAACACGTTCATTTATGTTGCTGATAAAATTTGTAAAAAAAAAAATATTGTTGCCGCCAACAGCTGCAAACGTTTCATTACATACGTGAATGTTCTTTTCGACATGAGTTTGTCGTCAACATTTTCCCTCGTTTCCCACTTAAATTTCTTGGTGTTCGTATCGGTGTTGCTGTCAACACCTTACTTGTACACCTACGAGCACAACAATTGCTCACACCTTTCGCAATACTTACATATTCAGATTCAGATTCAGATTTGCCTGCGTACGTGTAAATTGAACATAAGTTTAGAAAGAAAAGTTTTAGTTTGTCAAACTTTTTGCTGCTGTTGCTTCTACCTCAGCAATTGCCACTGCTACAAAAATTACTGTTTCTGTTGTTGCATCCAGCATTGAGCATTGCTGAGTTTTTACTATTAACTACTTCCCGTTCTTGTCTTCGGTGCAAGTTGGAACAATGTAAAGTACCTACTTGTACTTCAAATCAAGGATATGATAATTGCCTCCTTGAAAACTACGTCTAACTTTTATTCTTGCATAATTGCGTATTAATTTGACAATATTTTTATGCTGTTCTGAATTTGAGTTAGTCAGCTAAACACAATTAAATTTTGGAATATAGATAATATTTCAAACATATTGGATTAGAGTCATTTTGTCAAATTAATGAAATTATTTTCTTTGGAAGATAGTTGTATTCCAGATAAAATTGAATTAGTACCTATACTAAATAAAGTAATAATTTATTTTATTATTGGAATCAAATTCACAAAAATTTAATATTAATTTATATTATATATTCAAATGGCACCAGGCTGAAGCTGTTAGTAATAGACAACTCCCTTCAAATTTCACTACTCCAAGTTTTCAGTCGTTTGTGGAGGATCATCGGCCTTTATACCGTGATCATATTGATGTTACACCCATTGATTAAGTGTCTTTGCTCTTTTTAAATGATTCCAAACTGTCATGTGATTGATATTAAGTACCTCCGCTATCTCTTGACAACTTGCGTCTATACCAGAAGTGTTGCTATGTTGCTATACCAGATCTGGCAAATATAGTGCCTGAGCGATGACAGTGGTGCCGTGTTTGGTCAAAAAATCGCGTACAACAAGAATTTTCCATAGTAAAAATCGCTAAATGCACTTGAGGTAGTCCCACATTAACAGCGGCTGTAAACAAACTAATTGACAGATGGCGCTCAAATTTGTACCATATGTCAAGAAAGGGTGTACAAATATAACAAAAAAAAATTTTAAAAAAGGTCTATTACTTAAGGAGTAGTTAACAAACAACAAAATACCGGATACTTTTTGAGCAGAAGGTACGGTATATTTTGCATTTATTTTATTTAAAATTATTTCTTTTTTGTGAGTACAGATGTTATTGCTTCGGCACTTAGTTTTACTAAGAGAAATGCTCAGTTTGATTTATTTATAAATGCATTTTCAATGGATTATCACATTCTTATCATTAATGATTAATATTTGTTTTAAAATATTTTTAATTTTTTAGCGAAATTATTCTCAAATTGTCTGAGATGGTAGTGTAGTGTTGAAAAGAATCTCCAACTAAGAAGATCTTTAAATTAATAGCTCGAAGCAAATCATATACAAGGAAATAGTAACAAACTTAAAGTTTCGAATAATATTTAATTAAACAACGAAAATGTCAAATTTCTTTATAAACTATTATATTTATAATTTTGCTTATTTGCTTATTTGCTCTCAAATATTATTCGGCAAAATAATACCGAATACAGTAGTGTTGGGTAAGTTTTTTAACGCATTATTAATTTCTATTATTTATTTAAACAAAAAAATTATGATTAGAAAGATATGAGTATGTATGTAATAATAAGGTTAGGTTAGGTTCGGAAGGCGCGTGCTGAAAGTTGCCAGCGCTTCCACTCGGAGGCATGTATTGCCAATTGTGATGTCCTCAGAAACATTTTGCCGGCAGAGGCGAGTTGCTAACCTTTGTAATCCTTGTTAAACCATTTGGTTTAATCTAATTTAATAACAAACTATGTGAGAAACCAATTTTGGTTTAATAAGATATATAATAAGATATATAAAATGATATATAAGTTATATCATACTATGTTTACATTAAGACTTATCCAACATTTTTATCATACTTTTATGTGGACTTTTTACGGACTTTTATGGATTAAGGAAAAATTTACTGAATATCTATTAAGTGAAATATTGAGTGAAATTTTCTAAATATAACATTAATTGCTTAATCAGTGAATTTGCAAAGGTTATCGTTGTTTTCAGTATATTTTTTTCCAAAGACACGACAAAGAGACTTTTAAATGGTGCAAATTTTAAATAAAAATCAAAATAAATTTACTGATAATTTTATTTTCATTGTAAATAATTTATTGCTTAACGCTTAAAAAAACAAAAAAATATGTTTTATAATTTAACTTCAAATTGTATTGTCTTGAAAGTGATTAAAATCTTTATTATAATTTGAATTAATTTGAATCAGTTGTACTGAGAGCCTTCATATTATTGATCACTTCGTCCATCCACTGAAGATGCGGACGTCTTCTGGCGCACTTTCCAAGAGTGAATATTGAATCAAGCACCTTTCTAGTCAGAATATTATCTTCCGGCTAACATATTATTAACATATTTGCACAATATGACCAAACTAGCGAAGCGGCTGGATGTTTATGTGCTTAACTATGTCAATGAAGCGATATAGCTCACGCAACTCATCGTATTATCTAATTTGATACTCGTTGTCAACGCATAAGGAACCATAGTTCTACCAAAGAATTATTCTCACGAATTCACCTAACGCATTTTTATAATTGCTGATAATTGTCCAAACTTCTGTATCATACAGAAGCTCAGCTCTTTATCACATGATAAGAGAGTTGTAGAGCATGATTTTTGTTTGTAGAAAAAGGGTTTTTTTCTCATAAAAAAATATTAGCCTTGAACTTAATCAAAATCTCATACCTTCTACATTATTAATATGTATTCACTGATGTGTAGTTTAAATTATCCGAAATAATTAATTAGTTAAACCGATACAGTTTTAAGTATTATTTATTACATAATTTCATTCACCATGTTTTTCTTAATAACTTCAATTTTATTTTTCTAAACAAAATCTACAATAATTACAAAAAATTTAGACATCGTCAAAAGTGTCCAAAAATTTAATCCACAAATTAAACGCCATTGTGTTCAATATTTACTTGTCATGTTGCTGACAAGTTTAAGCTGCCAGTAGATACTTAAGCATTAGAGTATTAGAAATTAAACCATTTTGCGGTAAATGACAGCATCGATTTGGCTGCTAACGTCTATAAGAGGAAACTAACTGAAGTGAAGTGAAGCAGCAATGAGACTTATATTGTGACATCTATGAGTAAAGTTCTTTAAATATTGTTGTCAAAAGTTCGTCCTGGTAGAATATGAAAAATTGAATACTCATTAACACAAATTGGAAATTAGTTGTATGCACTAATTACACAACTCAAGACCACATGATGTTGGTATTAACCAAAAATAGGTTGATTAAATTTCGCTACTCACAGTGTAAATTTTGTGACTTTAAAAACAAACAATAAATTTACCTAAGATACTTTAAAAAAAAGTTTATCGAAAACCAAGCAAAAGAAAATTCCTAAAAAGCACATTGAACCAAATACGTTCGCCTTCGGTTTCAAAAAAAAAAAAATATATGTAGGTATATATTTTTCTATTTTTATTTTATAATTGAATCTACTGTTAAAGTTATTGCCCTACGAAAATTGAATTAGAGCAAACCTTACTTAATACCTAACAAGGAAGACAACGTGGAACATCTAACACGACCTACACCATAAGCCGTTAATCAACCACTAAAATGACTCCTTAAATCTGACTTGATTAGATGTAAACTTTATTTCGTATACAGCACATTAACGTTGTAAAGATGCCCCCAGCCCACCAATGTTCCACACAAAAAATAAACATAAGCCACCAAATGCCACCACAGCAGTTGTAACAATTGTCATACCATTTGTCAAAAGAGCCGCGAATACTCCTCCTTCGACTTGCCATTGCGCATGTACTTTGTAAATAATTTAAATATAATTTTTTCTGCCCTATTGCAAAGTAGCAGATAAACTAAAACAGAATCCACCATGTGCTTCTTTCTTGGCACATGGTGGATTCCATCGAAAGTATGCAAAGTTAATGTTCGAATTTCGAACAATTTAAACGATGCTCCATTCGAAGTCGCATAGTTGGATGCTGCCGACCATAAACGAAGTGATAAATTTCGTTGGCGTTCGTTTGATTTTGTATCACTGCTGCTTGATTCCTTCTGAAGGATATGCTTCAGCTTCAGTTTTCAAACGTCGTTGCTAACATTTGGACGCGTTATGTGGGAATCTGTTATCAATCAAATTCACTGATAAAATAGTGATTTTTAACTAATTCTGTTGTGGTTCGATAAAATTAATTGAAATAAATTACTTAAATTAAATAAATAGAAAAATATTTAAAAAAAATAAATAAATAAGTAAATTAATTCTTTTATATACGAAACATTCGTATATTATTTATTAATTAATTAATGACAAATAGATATAATTTATAATTCTATTAAAATGAGTTTTTGTGTAAGATAACTCCAACTGCGGTATTAAAATGACAACTGCATAAATCAAAATATTTTATTTATAAGTGTTAAGTGATCTTCTTAATGAAATAGAAATGAAATTTATTTCAAAACTTAATTTATATCGATTTTTTCTGGGTTTAATTAATAAAAATGAAAAAATGATGATCGTCTTACTACTGATCCTTGCAATTGTTAGAGGTAATTTATTTTATACTATCTATTATATGTTATATATGTAATTTTATTTATAAATTAAATTTCTTATATAAATTAAATTTATTGTAAAAAAATATCTACAAAAAAAAAAAACAGAAAATTCTCTAAATAAAGATATCTTTAGGTTTCTAAATGTTAAATAATAAAATATTATTAATTTGTTTATTTAAGAATTTTAAACTAGTTGAAATTAAATTTTAATGTAATATAAAATACAGAAAAATATTCCATAACTATAAAAATTTAAAGATAGTATTATTTAATAAAATGTATTAATAAAATGAAATGAATGGAAATCATCATTTATTATTATAAATCATACATTTTTCGAAATGCTTTAATTATTAATAAAATAAAAAATATAAATATTAATTAATTATTTATTAAAGATATATATATTTATAAAAAACTTACTGCTAATAAAAATTAAATAATTTAAGAAAATTTTAGTTTGGGTAGATCTAGCAAGTAATTAATTAATTGATATATATATTTTTTATTTTCTTAACAACTTAAACTTTCCACTTCTATTAAGGTTTTAACCAGTTGAATTGCATCTTTCTACATAATTAACTACAAATTAATAGTAACAAAAAAAATTGAGAAAATTAATTAATTTATATATATTATTTTATGATATTGAATCAGGTAATATAATTTATTGAAAATTTAATAGTAATATTTTTAACTTTAATTTAAAAAAATATATAAATTAAGAAAATAAATTAAATAATTTTATTAAAAAATTAAATTTTTGAAATCAAATTTAATTATATCATTTAAGAAAATTCTAGTTTAATTTAGCACATAATTAATTAACAAATACGTATATCTTTTATTTTATCAACAACTAAAAGCTTCAAAATATATTATTAAGAGCAATGAAAAAAAGTATATAAAATAAAACTTCCTATAAATTTAAATATTAATGTAATATTAAGCAATTAAAAAAAAAAAATTAAAACTAAAAAATAAAATTGGAAATTTTTAAAAATAAATAATAATAAAATTAAAATTTAATATAACTTAATTTAATTTTAATTTAATTTTAAAATAAAACTAATTTTTAACCAAAATTATCAAATAGATTTAAAGTACAATTTTTAAATTTATTATATAGATGAAAATAAATATTAAACAAAAAATATTATAACTCAAAATAAAAAATAATTTTTAAAAGAAGTAACGAAAAATATCGGTACTATTATTTAGAAATATAATATATAACAAATAATAAAGAATTTCAAAAAATTATAAATTAAATTACTTCTGAGTAAATAACATTATATAAGTAAACAAACGTTACATACATTACATAATAAAATATTAAATATTTATATCTGAAAGTATCAAAAAGCACTTTTGAAAGTATTGTTTTAAGTCAAAGATTGTAATTAGAAAGGTTATTAGTATAATAAACTATTCTTTATAAAATAAAATTAATATACCATATATTCATTTATTATCTTACTAAGAATAAAAAATAATAGCAAATGTTAAAAATAATATTAAAAAATATTTAAATGTAATCTCTATATATGATATAACATAATAAAATATAATATATTATAATACAATATAATTGTTTCTCAGCCTTATGACTAAAATCAAAGTGTAGTATCTCTTCTTATTAGTTTAACATTATTAATATAATATAATAGATATGTTTTGCTTAAATATTTTATTTATTGGTTATATAAAAATGAATTTTATCTTAAATTAAAAACTACCAAATTTTAATGTTTTAATTTTCAGTTATAACAAATCAAATAACATAAAAATACATTATTTGTAATTAATAAATAAAATATAATATATAGATAATAAGTTTCATATAGAACTATGAAACAAAATAATTATTCCTAAAAATTTTGAAAAGTGTATAATGTTTATATTATTAAATTAATAAACGCAAATTATTATGTATATAAATATGGTATGATTTTTGTATGAGTTATGAGTTATTATATATTTAATTAATTTGAATTTTAGTTAAAGGTTTATTTAGTATGGTGTATTATAAATTCAATTTTATGTATTATATTTTATAAAATTTAATAATCTTTAATTTTAAAATTTTATTGTAACAAAATAATTAGTTAATATTGATAAATATTTTATGAACTTTATAGTTTATAACAATATAGAATTCAATGCAATAAATATTCATAATAAATATTTTTATTGTTATTAATTTAGAATTGCTTAAATCATATTTATTAATCATGACATTATTTTTAATATTTGTTTATTATTTTTTAATATTATTGACATATAAAAATATTTTTTATTATTAAAATTTTTACATTTAATATTAGTAAATATTTTTATTATTATAACTATCAACTTCAAAATAGTGATGATATAGTATTGTTAAGATCATCCATTTTTCTGAAATTAATTTTTTTAATTAAAAGAGTTTAAATGTCTATCAGAAAAG
Source organism: Teleopsis dalmanni (assembly GCF_002237135.1). NCBI lineage: Eukaryota > Metazoa > Arthropoda > Insecta > Diptera > Diopsidae > Teleopsis > Teleopsis dalmanni. The sequence goes on from NC_051846.1 coordinate 172,668,439, forward strand.
AGTAGCCCTTTTTCAGACGATTAATAGTAATTTTAGAAATTGTAAGTCATACATTGAATTTATAACCTATTATGAAATACAATAAATATATAATTTTATAATAGGTTAAAAAAGACAGTTAAAATGCAAAACTCGAAGAATATAAGTTTTCTACTTGCTGTCATTAAATAATTAAATTTTAATTAGTTGTTAATGCTTGAAGTCTACTCTTAACATCTATTTCAATGAAACATTGGTCTCCATATAAAAATAACTTACCACCACAATGTCAAAATTTTAAGGACATTTTTTACAAGGTTTTGCATCAATTTTGCAAACGAAATAGATGTTAGCACTAGGCTTAAGATAATAATAATTTAAAAAAAATTAATACTGTAAAAAATTGTTGCATTTAGTAAAAAAATTCAAAAATCGTTGTTAGAGTGTATGTACATTTATAAGATTATTGAAGATTATTATTATTATATTATTATTTAATAATAATATAATATATTATTATTATTTGGTTTAAATACATTATATTAAATACTTATAGGTATAGTTCGATTGGATAGTTCGGCTGTTGATGAATGTGAGTGAGAGTCGAACTCTATGTCAGTTGTAACTCTATGTGTGTTTGCTTTACTGACTGATTTACATTATTATATTAATATATAATTCTTATAATAAACATTTCTAATAATAAATAGTTCTAATAACAAATAAATCTAACAATAATTAATTCTAACAGGCGTATGCAATATATATTCCTTTGACTCATAGTTAGTATCGTAATTAGTACAAACTTCTCTGAATTTTTTACCATAATATATATTAGTGATTAATATAAAATTTTTTAAATTTATTATAAATATTACTTACATATTACTTACTTATAAATTATTGCTTATTACATAATTTATAGCAAATTTATTTTTTTTATTTATATATAAATAAAAATAAATATGTGTATAAAAATATTTAAAATTATACACATTAGTTTTATTAGTCATTTAAAATTTTGATGATAATTAAACAATATTTTACTGTACGAGTATTATGGCTTATAATATATCTATAATATTTAATATGATATATAACTGTGTATATTTTAAAAAAACTTAATTATTATATTAATATTAAATGTAACTATTAATTTTTAAATAAATTATGATAATTCTACATAAAGAATCGTTATATAAATTTTACAAACTTACTACTTAGTTGGCCATTACAAACGCGAATCGTCCTTGGCCGAGTCAAGTAGCCTCTGCCAGCTAGACCGATTAGTGGCTTACTATCGCCAATTGGCGATTTTATAAAAGTATTATATACATATGATTTTCATCAAATTTCTGAAAATATTATTAAAATTTATAATTTAATTTAGTTGAATCCTATTAAATTTTTAAATTAAAATATTAATTTAAAATATAAATTAAAATATTATAAAAAAATTTAAGATATAAGCTCATAAAAGAATGCACTTTTCTATATGTAAGTCTCAATTTTAATTACATATATTTAATTTTTTTAATTTTTAAATATAATTATTTAAGTACTTTTAAATTATTAATTTGATTGCCATTCAAATTTTCGTTACAATTAAACTGAAATGCTGTATTTGCCAATTACTAATAAACCAAAAATTAAAGCACAATGTTATTTAATAGATACAAAAGATAAGCATTAGTAAATATATTAATAGATGTTTTCATATTTGCAATAGTGAAATTAGTAAAGAGTTTTTACATTAAATCTTCATGGGCAAATATTTGCAAAATGTTCAGAATTTATTTCTCGATAATAACTGAAATTATTGAAATAATAAAATAAGCCTCAGTAATTATGTGAATATTCATGCAGGTATTTTAAATTATTAAATCAAACAAATAAACCTAAAGCATGGACAAATTCAGGTAATTAAATTAAAAAACAATAAATTTTTTTTTGAATTTTTTGTACGCAGCTTTTGCTGCGTCTGTTTTTAGTAGGTGTAGATAAATTATGCGATACGTATTGCATATTTGCGATAAAACAATTAACAACTGCTCAGCATCAGCCGACCAGATTCTTATCGAAAATATTAATTCCGAGCCTTAAATACTCGTAAACATGAACAGTTTTTGCTTCCTTTTTCCATGTTAATGAGCTTTTAGCATCGAAATTATGTTATATCCTTTTAACGATACTGCAACAAAATATGTTTTTATTAAATAAAATTTGAGTTAATTTAAAACAATAAAAATATAATTACGTTAAAGCGTGTATGACTATATCGTGTAGTGGAGTGTGTAGGTTTTAATATGCGGATTACATTAATATTATATTATTTTTTTAATTTATTATAGTACATTGAATACTGCGAATTCAGTCCCATTCGCGAAAATCGAACATATTTTCTCTGTTGTTTTCATTAATTTTTGCGTACGAATATTTCACTGTGACGTAGGCAACGGAAGGTTTGCTGTTGTTTTTTCAGTTGCAGTAGCAGTTGTACGAGGATAAACAATACAACCGCATAAATAACAAAAATGCTTTATTGAAAATGAAATACAATTGATTCCAACTTAAATTTGCAATATCAATCGAAAAATTTTATTTTCAGGCATTAATTTAATGTTTAGTCAAAATTTTCGGGAATCAACGAAAAGGTCAAGTTTACATATTTTTGTGGTTTATTTTTTGTCGACATTATTTTCAAAATAATAAATTATATATTTATATATCAGTATAAACAGGAGGGATATTTTTGTATATATATCTAAAAAACTTCTTCATATTATAGTAGAACAATGTTTACTGAACAAGTAGACCAGCAAGGTTCTACACTAGACTACCAAACAAACCGGTTGTCGTAAATACAGGCAACAACTGACATCGCGAAATTACGAGGACAGACCTAGGAATCACGTTTGATAAGCGGTTCACTTCAAAAGAAGTAGTTGCGCAAAAACACTGCAATGTTTACAACCATTTTTCAAACACAACAAACTTAGCGTGGAGAACAGAAAGCTGATCTACAGGCAGATAACAAGACCAGCAATACTTTATGGGTGTGTTGCGTATAACAAAGCCATAAGTTGTTCAAAGTGAATAAAATAGAATAGATCCGGTCAAAAAATACATAAGGGACAGAGCCTTGAAGCTATATGCGAAAACCGACAGGTTGCCTTACTCAGAATAATCACTAAACACACGGGGCGGTACGCAGATCTTAGATAAGTCATTGAATAATCACGAAGATTATAAGGAATACACAAATTAGTCAGTGAGATGGGTGGGACTCTGCAAAAACCCATCAGCTATCAAAGAGTAAAGTGTCCAGATGCACTAACTCGGTAAAGGCTCAACATTATTATAATTGAAATATTATTATTTTATATAAAAATACTTTTATCCTCTAAGAAGCTTAGAAGTTTTCAAAGATTCGAAAAGTAATCGTTCAATGAGCTATGAAATTTCTGAATTTAAAAAATATAGTTTGTAAATAATATTCAGAGGACTTTTTATTAATATGTGGTCAAATAATTTGTTTTTCCCTGAAGAGTTTATAGTTTCTCAGAAAAGATTTTACAAAAAACTAAAAGGCGTTATATATATATATACATATATATCACATTTTCTTTCAACTATTTCTAGCCTTAGACGAACTTAGAAATTCAAATACTAACATTCTTATGTTTAACCTCCTGATTACTAGAAAGCAATTTCATGCAGAATTATTTTACAGTCAAATGGCTGAGATCGTGTCAATTTGTTCCTAACACGTTTATAACACGTTGATTTAACTCTTATACTATTTGTTGACTTAGTCTTATATAATCGTATTAATATACGATATAATACTAATATTATATTCTTAATATAATTATTTATTATAGTTATTAATATAATGTTTATTATGATCAGAGATTTTGAAAAACTACCTGAAAATCATGATATTTTGATGAGAGTAATAAACGAAGAAATGTTTCAATTTGAGGTAATACTCACTTATAATTTATAACAAACTCTATGTGATATGTTGTTCTTTGCTGTTATAGTATAATTCATTCATTATGTCTATCATCAATCATCCAAGAAATTCATTTTGCGAACAGTGTCTACCCCTCGAACTAAAATTCACGTATTGGGTATATACGTTTCGGTACTATCCTGGTAATACAAAATACTTCTACCGATATATAATAACCACTTCCTGCTTATATACCTTAAAAAATCTCATTGAAAGTTTTCCAGACTATTTTGATCTGAAACAGGATTATTTTTACTTAACAATAAACATCAAAGATTAAGGACTTTCTGTTTATTTTGAATTTAGTTTAAGATGTTTCGGTATCTCTTGATAATTCCATAGCGTAATATGTTTATTTTCTGGACTTATTAAATGATTTTTTTTGTCAATATATTTTAGAGCTACCTACTCAAGTTCTATTTCACATAACTAAATAGATACTATTTAATATTATTAATTTTTTAGGAAATTATTTATTATTTTAAATACTCAGTTAGTTAACTATCACTCCTTAAAGTCTTATAAGCTGAATATAGAAGCTTTTTAAAATAAATTTCAGTACTACTTATAGAAAACTTGAATTGATTTCAATATATTCTACAAATATATTACATAAATGTAATGATTTAATTATGTCATAAAAATAATATAAAAGGAATAAAGTAAAATATTGTTGTTGGTAATTATATGTATCTATAAATAAGAATATAAATTTCAATTAGAAATTATTTTCACATGATTTATAATGAAAAATTATTAACAAAAAGGTAGATAATTAAAAACAAATCACAGCGGATTTATTTTAAATCCGCAATAAAATATTAAACGCAGTACTTAAAACTGAAATGAATTCCGCTTCGTGACTGCATATACAGAAATGTTAACAATAAATAATCACTAAAGTGTAAATAATTTTCAATTACGGCAGGAAAACATATAATGATAATAACACTAAACATATGTAATTAAATATAAAAATAATTATATATATATGTATATATGGGTATATATTAATTTGGCTAGCCATGAATATACAAATTTGTATCTGCAGCTGCGAAATATTGCACGTAGCATATAACTAAGCCATAGTGTGTCATTTCCACTAAATAAAATACAAAATTAATTGCTAAATTGTTTTCAGAATTACCAATGCCACCAGGCGGCATAAATGGCGAGATGCCACTTCGCAACAAATTGCAGCGCAAATAACTTCGAGTTTATAACATAGGAACTTAAATGAAGTTCAAAATAAAAAATTTATTTCTATATACGTACTCACATGTTGGAATACCTCGTACAAAACTAGCATAAAATCGAATGTGTAACACGCCCAACGCCCACTAAAGTATTTAATGCTAGTTTCGACTGTAATGGGACTTAGTAACTTAATTGAAATAAAAACATTTACGCACACATAAATGCACGTTTGTTTACTGCGAACTGAGCATTTGCTTTTACTAACTTACATATATGCAGAAGTGCTTTTCCGTTTCCCAGTACACAGAACATTCCACTTATTTAATGCATACAATTTTTTCTCCATACTCTATTTTACACATCAACTGTTGCCTGTGGTTATCATTGGTGGCAAGTTGCATTCGAGAACCATGGCGGGAACCTGGAACGAAATTGCTGTTACTAAACGTTAGTGTCCGGTTCGTCTACCGCTAGGCTAGACCGCAAGTCGCAACCGTTGACCAACACTTTTAACTAAATTTTTTTACTCTTTAATTAAACTATTTTAACGTTAGTCCTTTAGGTTCTATTCTGTATGCGAAATTTAACTAAACGTAATTTCAGATACAACAAAGTACCGAAAATAATAAAAAGAGCTCTGTGCAAAAGTATATTCCACAGAGTGATTATATTTTACTAAATATACTTCGTTAGATAAATTAAGGTGAATTATAATTTTTATGTGTATAAAGTTATAATTTATAAGTCCTTACTCTGTTTTTGTCTTATTATAACACGAATCCAGTTATAGTATTACGAATTGGATGATAGGCTAACTTACTAAGGACTATCTAATATCAGAAAAATCTCAGCCGCACGGGGTGGTACGCAGATCAAAGATCAGTCATCGAGTAATCACGAAGCTTTTGAAGAAAACATAAATTAGTCACTGAAAAGGGTGGAAAAAACCCTCCAGCTATCAAAGAGTTAAAGTGTCCAGATGAACTAACTCGAAATAGACTCAACTCAACAAATTAACGAATAACATGATTTATTTAAAATTGTTTAAAGAATATAGTTTTTAAAAAGATAAATAGAATTCATATATCTTATACTATGTTTACAAGATCGGACATATCACATTTTCGGATTTATGTCGATAAGTCTGCAAAGTTTTCCATACAAAATCCACACAAAATTCATCCAAAGAAATGCAAGATAAGCATGTACTTGTTTTTTAAGTTCATTAGCTTAGTAAAAGCTGCCTCGAAAATATGAAGTGGCAATTATGGGTGTTTTATTATCTCTTTGATAATATAAAGAAAAATTTTCCAAGCATCAAAAGAATTTGTAAATAAAAGAAAAACTAATTATTAATATAAATAAAGAAGAAAATAAATATAAAATTTTACATGTAAATGTTGTTATTTGAATGAAAATGCTATATTTTCTTATTATTAAACATTATTTATTAAACATTTATTATTAAACAATAAGAAGGTATACCAATGAATCAAATTTAAAAGCAATTTTCCAAAAAAAAAAATTGCTTCTATTTTTTTTTTGTTAACTTATCCGTTAAGCTTTAAAAGTTAAAGTGTAAACAGTTAAACTTTTCTTAGCAAAAACTGCTGACTCACATACCATAAACTGAGTTCTGATGATGCTTTAGTATTAATAAAGGGCCAAATTTTTTGTTTTATTCGCTCTATCTAAGTACCATATGTCAAATATAACTGTGATTCAAGGTTTCATAAGTTTAGTTCAAAGATTGCCATTCTATTAAATAAATTTTGAAACATCTATTCTCTAATCTCTCTTTATTCCCTCTTTTGAGTCTCTGTCTCATCTATTCTCTGTACGTGCTTGAAATTGAGAATCAACAAACTAAATTGATAAAATCCATCTCATCTCTTTCATCAATAAAATCATACCGTTTGCAAAAAATAATGTATTATGCGCTTAGCATTAGCAGTATTGTGACTTTTAAAGTATAGACATAATTATGAGTTTATACTATAAATTAGTATAATAAATAAGTATAATTTATACCATAATTAATAGTATAATTCTTAGAAATAAGTTGAGAAGATCTTAGAAATTAGACTGTGAAAAATTTTCGGCTGAAATTGCATTCCTGTAATCAGGAGGTATTATGCAAATGTTGTTAATTCTATAGTTCAATATCTTTATTCTGTGGACTTAATCTCTTGGTAGAATCTCTTATTATTTATTATAAATACATAAATACTATCTTATATTATTTATTTTATAAAACATTATTTAAGATTTTAAGTACCGAGATAGTCAATTTTGTCGGCTCATCAATTTGAGATCGTAATTGCATTTACAGTAAAGTTAAATCACTGAATTGAGAAGCAAAGATTTGGAAGAAGAAGACTTATCTTATCTTTGCTGAATTGAGAAGCAAAGATTTGGAAGAATAAGACTTATCTTATCTCATCTATCATTAGAATCACACTGTTTAGATAAAATAACTGTGGTTACTACACTGCACCACCTAAGTCGCGATGCAACAGTATCCCACACATTAATAGCAATAATTTTTTTTATAATTCTCATGATGTTTAGTTTTTAATAGAATTTCCTCATAACATATATATCGACTGTATTTTAATTACTTATAGTTTTCATTTGTTTTATTTGTAACTATTTATATAGCATCAAATTATGGAGATGATGTAATTGAAGTATTTATTAATATTAAATTTAATAATCCAAAGAATCATACTCATCAATAATATGGTGAAGAATTGATATTTATAATATTATCGCTAGTTGAAAAGTACAGTTATAACTATTGTATATATGTATTAAAACGAATTTATTGTTTCGTATTTGTTTATTTGAATAAATTATGCAATTTTTTTTAATATGAAAAAAATATACAAAAAATTTTGTTTTATTATGATTTGAAATCCATGATCATTGATTTCCCTTTATCATTACTCATTGCAATATTTTCATATTTTAGAGTTAATTTATAATTACAATTATTTATCTTATACGTTTAACAGGTATCTACCCACTTAGTTTCAAACGATGTTTATTTAACAAAAATTGTTTGAGGTTTCAAATAACGTGATACCTACCATAACGTGATAAATAACCATTCAATAAACTGATTTAAACTCAATAGATAATCTTCCTTATATAGATGTCGGTACTACTAGCAATTTTAAAATTTTTGTTTTGAAGCGCTATTGGTTTAATTTTATTTCAAAACAAAACACGTTTTTTTATATATCGATATCCAAGAGAGTAAAAGAGAAAATGATAACTACGATATCTCTAAAAAATATCTTCATATTTTCGTGATGAACTTCTGAAATTGATACAAAGTAGTATTTTTTTTTAATGACCAACTTTAAAAAGTTAATATTGGCACTTTAGGGTAGCAAGACTATTCCAAACATGCCTTTAAATGTTTAATTTGTTTATAGTTATTTAAATATAAAGCATATTATATTACATGTATTATTATTATCATAATTATTTATTTCATACTCCATTAGAAGGTTGGGGATACAACAAATAATTTCCATCTATCTCTATTCTGCGACAGTTGTCTGAGCTCGTTAAACGATTTGCCAGTTTCAGTGTTTATTGTTCTTTGCCATGTTGTAGTGGGCCTGCTTTAACGCCGGATTCCCTAGAGGTTCCACGTTAGCGCTGATGTGTGATATCATCATTCTATTTACGCAGTGTATGTTCTATACATTTGTATTTTACATTTGTATGTTCTATAAATTTGTATCTTCATTATGCTTCTACTATGCATATGCATATCTTATACATATTACTTACATACTACTATACTTCCTCCTAGTGGTGCATTATACATATTAGATTATATTAAATTGTGATTTAATGTCCTTTTTGACGAAAAAAACTTAATTTTAAATATAAACTATTGTTTTTAATAGAGTGGTGCGTATTCGATTATATTTTATTTGAAAATCTATCTCTATCACAATAAGCAAATGAAATTTAAACTAACCGACATAAAGGCATAAATAATCGGAAACTGAAGCTACCAGTTATTTCTTTTCTATTTAATTTCATCATAAATTGTACACGTCATCCTCAAGGGACTCTTTTCATTTCAATTTTATTTCATTTCTTAACTTCTTATTTAGTCCAAAGTCAATTTTTTTAGCCAGTTGTAATAAAGTCCATGCTTAATATACTGAACTCCGTTTTTAACGAGAATACCTTAAAATATTGTAAGCAAAACTTTAAATCACAGTACGACAAAGCGGATTTAGTGAACGAAATTTATTATCAAAGACAAAGGCATAAAGACAAGGAGGCAAAAGTTCAGCATTTCATGACCTGAGCCATAATAAAATCACACCGAAATGGCATAAAAATATTTACCGAAGAAGCTAAAAAAGAAACTAATCTGAAGAGGAAAGAATGAGAATGTATCCCAAAGATACAAATCTGCATGGCACCTTTTTTATGGCGATACACATCAACAGCAGGTAAAATTCAAAACACTACAAATCCCCTCGCAAAGTAGGAATGATATGTGATAATGGAAAATATCACGAAATCAGCAATGAGCAGCCATAAAGTTTTGAACAAACTAAAGACGGTCGCTGGTATTTAAAGAGCAGTCAGGACTAAACTTAAACTTAAAGAACTGAAATTATTTGCTGTAGCGAATGTTAACACCATTAAGCGCAACTATGAGATAAAAATTAAAGTTTATATTGAGCCTTGAGAGCATTAAAATGTCTCGTCATATTTGAAACTCGAAATAATTTCAGAAAATAATGTTCAAAAATTCAATTTCAAACTCAAGCAGCTAATCTATGAAGGAAAATAAACTCCAACTGCAACTTCTTCACACAACGGCGTTAAATGACTTCCGGCTTATATTGAAATATCCTCTCCTCTAAGAGTCGGCTCTGTTGCTTGTTGCTGGCGTTCGGAAGGAAGTAAAATGTGCGACAGAAAAATTTGAATTTTACGAATTTATTCGCCATTCCTTGCTCTTTCACGCCATAGTAGTGTTATGGGGAAAACCAGTGAAGTCATTGAAAAATATCTAGAGAAACTGGAAGAGGAAAAGTACACTTAAACAAATTTAATTCAATTTGTTTTTACAAATGACATACAATTAATTTTTATTCTTGTTTCAATTTCTGCACAAAACTTTTAGTAATTTTTTTGAGTTTTCTTTTTCGTTTTGTATTAAACCACAAAAAGGATTTAGTACTTTTCTTAAATTGATTTGTAATTGTAATTGATAAAGTTTCAACAATAAAATTATTTATTACAAGTTAAATTTAAAATAATTTGAAATAAATTTAATTTTTAAACTAGAGTTGACCACTAATAAATTGGATTGAAATATGTGTAATAAATTATAAACACAGAAAGTGAGAAATAACTAAATTTTGTTTTTAATTAAATAAAAACACATATTTAAATTAAATTAATCACTACAATAATTTAATATCAGTCTTTTACAAATCAATTCAAAGTACTTGAAACTTACTATTAAATGCATTCATAATTAACAAATAGGAGACAAATTTTATTCAAAACATTTTAAGGATATAGAAAATGTTTTCTACCTATAAGGTAACCAGAATTTAACGCTATTTTTACCAGAAACTTATAAAGTGAACATCGTTTGATTAGAATATCAAGAATAGGTTCTCGAAAATATGATTACCCTATTACATCTGCGAACATCAGTTTTATGAAAAGAATCGGAACTGACAATTAGACATTCATTTACAAGTAGAGCGGGCGAACAAGCCAGAAACCTTCAGTATGACGCATGAGACAAAACTTGACCAACAGCATTAAAGTCTTATGAAAATCAAAGCCAAACTGACAGTATTATCGATTCCTGTGATATGCAGAACTCCGAATTTCTCGCAGAGAGATAAACAATGACTAATATTATTTGAAGGCCGTGTGTACTTTCTTACAAAATCGTTAACAATATGCTAACAATATAACGAAAAAGTGATAAAAAGGTATATTTAGGAACAATTCAATTTTTTATAGCATCACAATAATAAAATATCATATTAAAGTATCATTTTAAGAACTATATCCTTTACTTACAAACATCAAACCAGAGTCTATTGATAATTTACGAAATTTTGTATCATGTTTCCACTGCTTACTTAGTAAGTTACTTAAGTAATTTGAAGACTTTTCGTTTCCATTAACATAAGTTACTTATTGCATGTGAAAGAGCTTTTATGTGCGAGAAAGTTTTTAAAAAGTTTTAAGACCCCTTCTGTTTATTTAAATAAACTTCAATTAGTAATATATCACACAAAAATTTAAATACATAACTGATGTACTAAATCATTTATATATATATTTTATATATCCATAACATATTCAATTATCAATAAAAACAAAAATTTTATTAAATACTTACTTTCTTACTGTGTTTCTTTACAGCTAAACTTATTTGTTTACATTTTACATATAAAACATATGACAAATATTAAAAATTTTGGTAATTTACCTTGCGGGAAATTTATTTTTAAGTGTTGCATTCGACATTTTTGGGACAGTTTTCTTTACTTTATTTTTAAGTAACTTAAAAAGCATGGAAGCGTAACGTGATAAAGTTAACATGATTTATTAAGTATATTATACTTACTAAGTAAGCAGTTGAAACATACTATTACTTTATTTTTAAGTAAGTTAAAAATCAGGTTTTGTATTGTTAACGAAATTTGGCAGTCGAAACAAACTATTAATGAATGATTATACTTACTAAATAAGCAGTTGAAACATACTATTACTTTATTTTTAAGTAAATTAAAAATCAGGTTTTGTATTGTTAACGAAATTTGGCAGTCGGGACAAACTATTAATCAATGATTAGAAAACTTGTATAGTTAACAGAAAGCTGTATTGTTTTCTATTTGAAACATTTTGATCCTGTAGTGATTATTCTTAATAGTGAAGGAATCGTAAAGAAACCATTGGCCAAGCTTGATTTTTGCTAATTAGAATCAGTAAAAGGTTTTTTTTAAAAAACTGCTATATGAAGCATAACTGAAATGGTAGTAGTTCTAGTTTGTCTGTAGTAAACTCTGATACTCTAAAAAGCGCCGAAACTTTCAACTATTTTATAATAATCTGGAAGTTGTTAGTATTTATAAATAACCATCTCATGTTATTATACCATTGGGAAATTTCTGTTGTTTCTTTACATATTAAAAATTTTATTGAACCAATTTTCAAGCGGTATTAAACTTCATACTCAAAACTTATCGATTTTAAATATTTTTTCTAAATTTATTATTAATACAAAGATTGTATTTGTATTCTTATAATATTACTAATATTTAAGTGTTGTAATTATGGTGTTTTTTATTTTACCTTTTTTTAATATTTAGAATACATTTCTCACTATCCATATCTTAATAGATTTTGAGAAATTGAAATGAATCCTGCACATTGCAGAGAACCATAAATTTTATTAAAACTTTTTACCATTTTATTGATTCTTCCTTTAAAATGCATAAGTAAAATAAAAACGTTGAATAATGTAAAAATACATTAAAAATGTCTACAATATAAAAAAATTGTGTGTTAAATGGACTCAAACGACCAAAAGTTTGATTTATCGCATAATTTTTATGAAAGCTGAAGTAAATTTCCCATGTCCTTAACTGATCATCCTTTATCCTTACTTTGTTTTTTAATTTTTCTACATTATTGAATACTGCATAATTTAAATTTAAATTGCTTAAATTTAAAAAACAAAATTTAAAGAATTTATTTGTATTATTTGTTTTTTAATTAAACTGCACTTAATTTATATATTTAAAATTTATTATACCATATTAAATATAGAATTAATATGTTGAAAATATTTTGTTAAAAATTAATATTTAAATTTTAAATGTACAGAATAATTTTTTAATGTAATGAACATATTAAATATATATATATATATATTTGATATGTATATTTATTGTTATTACTCTTTATAGGACAGTAATTCAGAAAGTGTCTAGGTTAGCTAACTATTCGTTTCTCTCTTCACTGTACCTAATTAATTAGAATATAGTTACTATTTATATATTTTATTTTATTAACAAAGTTATATTAATAAATTGTAAACGAAAGTAGTTACTATTACCGCGACATCACTTCCTTACAACTATAGTAAAGTATCACTTCCTGGTAAAATACTACTCAGACTGTTGACAGTTTTTCTGGTGGGTCACGTCAGCTTCTGTTACTACCTCAAAGAGATATGGTTATCTAAGGATGCAGAACATTAACTCCGATTGGAGCAGTTGAGTCCTTGAATCACATTTTTTTACGATTATGCAGCTTTAATCTGGGTCGGAAGAAAAATACTAAACTCGGAGCTCCTGCCTTCGTCTGATATTAGAAACTCTCGAATGGTAGACAATTTCAGTTGTATTTAAAGTGATTAGTGTCCTTTGTTTGGCAGGAGTAATTACTACCGAAAACAATGTACCATGGTCATCGCGCTCTGTTTTGTTGGCAACCTGTTAATTTCTTTTTTTATTAGAATCTATTTAAAAGTTGTAATATATATGATATATTTTAATTTAAAAATATCTCAAAATATTAGAATGGTCTCTTTTATAATTAATATGACATTTTTTTATTAAAATCCGATCAAGCTATGACAATCTCTCTTTAAAAATTAAAAATATTAAGTTTATAAATTTAAAATTTATAAGATAAACTAAATAATTATTTTTTTTACTGAAGTATTAAATTTTATTAAATTAATTTTACGAGTATACATTCTGTAAGTAAAAATATTAAGCAACTTCCGTACAGTCTAAAATATTTGTAGCTCTAATGCACTTGTAAGGAAGGATTGCATCATTTGTCTCACTTAACTAAACAGCTAAGAAAAGGACATTTCCGTTTTGTATGCTTAGTTTGCTTGTTCGTCAATCTGTTTACGAGTATTTGTCTTCGAAAGTAACTCGTGCCAAACTGTGCAGTTGTTATGTGCAGTTAATTTCAATGAAGTCAGTATAATCCTTGCTGAACTCTGTTGAGACTTGTACTGCTTATCTGAGACATGTCGTATAATGAAAAGGTCGAATGTCTTAACATTTGTTGCTTGATGTTGTATTTTTGAAATGTTTTCATTTATCTTTTACTAAACCCACAATAAAAGCAACCAAAGTACAAGGCAATCCTGCAGAGATTTAAGCTGTTGTAGCTAAACTTCGTCGGTCTTCAAACTACGAATTCCGAATTCACACTTGTCACCAAAATCAGCAAATTCTGTTCCACAATATATATTGAGGCAGCCACAAATATGTGTGCAGTAATGCGACTACTCAGTTCTGATGCACTGAGCCAACTGTGGTCAGTGGTGGGCAATGAATTCATTGTTATTATTGTTTAAGCAGCTGATAAATGCTTTGCGAAAATTCCCACGTTGGCGAAAATATGCTGCATAAATTGTAAACATTTTAAATTATTTTTAAATACACCACAAAAGTAATGCCAAAGGATGTGTTGTGAAAATATGAAAAATTCCAGAATAAGTACAATTTTATTATGAAAATTATCGAAAATTTTACAAATAAACAAAAAAATGTTTTAAATTCATTTTCGAATATTTGTTGCATTGTAATTTGCAAAGTAATAATAATTTTATGAAAAATTGTCAGTTGTTAAAAAATGAAAGAAAAGAGAATATTTTTGTATTAAAATTAACCATAAAAAAAAAACTTTATATTTTTAAAAAGTAGGTGCACATGGTTTTACATGATATTTATCTTTAACTAACGTATTTCACTTCCATATTTATTTTATAAAAGCATTTTCTGTAGCTACTGCAGTAAAAGAAAAGGCAATCAGGTATGAAAAACATCTGCTATGCGTACGGCCTGAATTCTTGTAGAAATCTATTATACATTCCTTATCTTTCGACACGAATTTATTTATTTTTGAAGAGTTGCAACAAGGCCTACAATAAAACTGTGCGAATAAAGTTTTAATTCATTAATTTAAAATCATTAAGTAGATTGTTTTCCCACGAAACAATCACTTAAAACGTTTGTAGGATGTTTTTTGTTATTTGTAGTGGTTAAGAGTCATATTGTCGTAACTTAACTTTATAAAAGAAAGAAAAATCTGGTTAAAATAATAACTGTTAATAGTTTAATCCCAAAATTGTAAAATAAATTATCAGTTAATATATATACCTTAACCGACTATTCATGTCAGTGATGTATATATATGAAAAGACTGAAAAAACAAATAACCTATGCTTAAAATTAAGGTAATTGACACCAGAAAGCATTAAACAGGTTAACGAAATCGTTTTGGCAAACCGTAAATTGTATTTGTAGAAGATAACTGACACCATTCAGGAGAACATGTCGGTTTTGTTTTGTATAAACAATTGTCTATGATAAAGGTCTTCGCGAAAAAATACAACAAAAACAACAAAGTGTAGATGATTCTGAAAACAGTTGAGTCGAGATAAAAAGTAAATTTGCATCAATGAAAGAAATTTGGATCCACAACTTCAAACCAAACTCAAATTAGCAGTCGGCTTAGTGGGCAGCAGTCGAGAAACCATGCCCAAAATGACTAGATATGCAACAGACAGTTGGCAACGTTATAACGTCCGTATTTTGTAGTGTCTAACTGGTCTAACTGGTGTGTGTTAGACAAAACAATGTGCCGTGGAGCAAGTCGTTGACTACCATAGCAAATTCCATGTATTACATCTCGAATTACTTTAGCACTCACCGGGATCGCCAGATTCGGCCCCTAGCGACTACTATCTGTACGTAGACACCAAAAAAAATTCTACAGAGAAAGATATTTGGCTCCTTGGATGTTAAAGTCATCGTTGAAATTGAGACATATTTTGGAGAAAAGATAAATCGGTTTTCAAAAGATATATTGAAAAAAACTATGTTGAGGAATAAAATCGAATTTTACTAAAAACTAGTTGTTATATTTGTTGTCAACAGAAGTGTTATGAGATATGTAAGACAGTTTGAATTACGTAGATTTTCAGCAAATTATTATTGTAATTTTATAAAAACAAAAAAAAAAACAAAAATGACTTTAAAATTATTATTGCTGATAAACAGAAATTGAAGGAATGTTTATAAACTAACAGCAGTCATCAACATCTTCAGGTTTTCTGGGGAGCAGCCAGTCAACATAAGAATTTCACACAATTGACATTGTATCATAACTGAAAACAAAATAAAGAAAAAAATATTTTAATTTTCTTATTCATTGGAGACAGACAGTAGCAACTTTGAGAGAGAACCACTCTCTCTCTCTCTCTTTCTATCAGTAATAGTTATTATTAATAATTAAGAGTGAGTGAGAGTGGGTGATATGGTGATAAACTGGGAGGATAGCGTTAAATATCTCGGCATCACGTTGGACAAATGATTCACATGGCTTAAAAATGTTCAACTGAAAAGAATTAGCTGCGCCAAAATTCTTCATTACCTCCAACCGCTATTTAGAAATGAAAACCTCAATGCTAAGAACAGGAAACTGATATATAACCAAATAATTTGTCCGTCACTTCTATATGGTTGTGTAGCGTTTAACAAAGCTTCAAAGACTACTATTCACCAGTTAGAAATTGCACAAAGCCAGGCTCTGAGAAGACTTTTCAAAGTTCCTTGGTACATTAGGACGAATGATATCCTCAGGGACCTCAAGATTGATCCCATCAAAAAATGCATAAATGATAAAGCCCTGAAATTATTTGCGAAATCTGACAGACTTACTAACACCGCGTTATCAAATCTCAGAATGGTTACAGGCTCCTCGGGGAGATATGCAGATCTGAGGTCAATTATTGCTTAGTCTAATGAAGTGATAAACAATAATCCAGGTAAGGCGCATAGAGGGGTTTTGTAGAAACCTCGCAGTTAATAGAGAGTAAAAATGCTCAGGTGCACTGACTCAACTCAACTAGCCTCAACATAGTATATAATATTAGAGTTTTCTTAACCAAACAGACTGGATATAACTGTCTTGTATATATAAAAAAATCTAATAACCAGTTGGTAACGATGATATAATAACAAAATGATACTAATTAAAATCATAGATCGGATCACTACTTAAACTTACTAACTAATCCATAGAAAAAATTACTAACTTAAAAAAACGAGTAGATAAAATTAGTTGTTGCATTCTTACCATTACTTACCTAAAAACCTGGTGGCGCCAGTTATATATAGAGAATGGGGTAGCTACCTACCTTACTTAAGATAACATATGCATGCTTGAATTTACTAAAAAGTACTTTGAAATATAAAAAATTGAAAGTCATGAATTCCTGAATTTGACTAGTTGCTGTGCTGGAAAATATTGTAAATATTGTATATATAATGTTTCAAAATACAAAAAAAAATTAATTCATATCAATTTAAATGAGAAAATACTTATCTTGAGAACATTTATTAAATTATATTACTTAATTTAAATTTTTTTATATAATTTAATCACTTTAAAATATAATTTCTATGTACCTATATACTCAAATAAACTCTTATAATAATAAGCTTCTAAAAAGTAAAATAGAAATAGTACTAATACCTAAATATTTAATGAATAAACACTTAATAATTAAACTCATAAAACTGAAAACAATTTCATAAAGTATTTATTGTATTTTAGAATCAACTGCATTTCAACCAGAATTTGTTGAGGGCATTGCAAATGTATCCGTGGCTGTGGGTCGTGATGCTACATTTACCTGTCAAGTACGCCATTTAGGCGGCTATAGAGTAAGTTTCAAAAATGCTATAAATTTAAGCACTACCTTGCGAATATGCAATTTTCAGTATTGAATAAAAATGTTAAATTTTATTTGAGCTATTGAAATAGTTAAATATATCACATTAATAACACTTGTCACAAAATATCACATAATCTATACACATTTAAACATATTTATATATTATACTATATATAATTTACCATTTTTCAATAATATTTTTGCTGCATTTCCTTCGAAATAGAATGTTTCCAAAAATTTAACAACTGTTTTGTGGTATGTTAACTTATGTTCTTTTTTTCACTATTTGCTACTCTTCCATGTTGCATGCCACTATCATTCATAAAATGGCTGCAACATTTAGGTTGGCTGGCTTAAAGCGGATACGAAAGCCATTCAGGCAATACATGAGAATGTCATAACACACAATCCACGTGTCGGCGTTAGTCATTTAGACCAAAACACATGGAATTTGCATATAAAAGCAGTAACGGAGGATGATCGGGGTGGTTATATGTGTCAACTAAATACTGATCCAATGAAAAGTCAGGTAATTACACACACTTCTAGTCAATTAAAACTATTGTAATGAAAGAAAGTAAGAATAATTTTAGACGAAAATCGATATTATATCGATATTATATCGATTTTGTCTACAAATCGATTTTAGTCGATTTTTTAACGTTGTCTACAAGAAAATTCAAAATTTTGTGTTATTATTTAAAATGTTGATTAGGGTTTTTAACTTATTTCTTTATATTTTTCTTTATTAATTAGTTTTTTAATTTGTAGTATTTGATAGAAAATTAAGTGCACCATGTTAGGCGTTCCCTGAAAGTCTTTACTCCTTTGGCTACCTAAACGTATAGTCGACACTGAAAACTTTCCATATTTGTTGTAAAGATACATTTTTCTTATATAATTTTAATTTTAAAATAATGATTTGTGTATTGTTCATTGATTTACCTATATAGTTTCACTAGAGATCTTACTTCCTTCTATGTCCTGAGCTTGTTTGAACCTTATATATTGGCATTACTTCTTTTCCAATTTATATCTATGTTTCTTTTAAATATCACTAGCAGTAATGTTTGCGGGAAAAGTAATGAAGCGGGTATCAAAGCAATCCTGTAACATCTCCTTTTTTTTTGGCTCTCTTAAAAACTTAAACAACATTATCTAGAGCAACTACCTTCAAGGGACTGAATTCGTTCACAAAGGTTTTAATTTGCAAATTAAGCGCATATTTTTAGCAATTTGTTTTGTGATTAATTACCGTAATCTGATATATCTAATTTAGTATCGCAACGAACATATAAGGTCTTTACATGGTGTCGGCCATCCAATACTAACTAACCTAACTTCTTCTATAAATATTCTGATGCTTCGATCTCTTTCTTCTTTGATTAAATTTCGTTATCTTCTTAGGCAGCTCAATGTTTGGTTGTTAATTTTCTCTATAGAAATTATTTTTAAGTCAATCGAGCCTTTTTTTTATTTATTATGCATGGTTTCGGCTATCTAAAACTATGTACTTTACTTTCTTCTATTAGTATTCTAATGCTTCGATCTCTTTCTTCTCTGATTAAATTTCATTGTCTTCTTAGGCAGCTCAATGTTAGGTTACTAATTTTCTCTATAGAAATTATAAAGCCAATCGAACAGTTTTATTTATTTATTATTTATTTATTATTTATTATTGATATCTTTATTTTCTGATTAGACTTCGTTGTTCTCTTAGTCGGTTTCATATTGACTTTTTGATTTTGTCTATAAATATTTATAAGCCAACTGGAGTCCATTTTATTTTATTTGTTTTTTGTTTTAATTTTACTGATGACTGAGTTGAGTTTGAGTTGAGAAACAACTTTGTTTAAAAATAGATTCCTATTAACTTAAATATATTTAGTTACTCTTTGCATTTTACTGTATAACCGCATAGTCGTCTGGA
Organism: Teleopsis dalmanni; assembly: GCF_002237135.1. Lineage (NCBI taxonomy): Eukaryota > Metazoa > Arthropoda > Insecta > Diptera > Diopsidae > Teleopsis > Teleopsis dalmanni. The sequence continues at coordinate 172,688,350 of NC_051846.1, forward strand.
GATATCAGGCTTATAAGCTGCAAATATTTGTATAAACAACAGGTAGCCGAGAAGTTTTAGCTGTAAAATCAGACTCTCATACTTTTAATGTCCAATATATGATGAATAAATTATTATATATTATACGAGTATGTATGTTATAATGTAGTGGTAAACAATTTTTAGAACAGTAAAATTGACCATGATTGCCGATCTTTGTCTGATCATTGCGATCTTCAATCGGATACTTTTTCAATATAAAAATAATGTTTGCCAAAAATATTCTCTTAATTTATTTTCAATATATTAAAATCAGATCAGTACAATCTCCAAAAAGTGAATTTCTAAATACAAAAATAGCGTTCGTAAAAAATACACTTTAATTTTATTATAAATATGTTAAAATATTGATTCAGATAATCTTTATATCATAAAAATACATAAGTTACAAATATTTATTAGTATTGCTACAAAATTTAAAAGTGTATATTAAGAAAAACTTTGTTGGTCGTTCTTAACCAAGTATTATCATAATAATTTTAACTATATAAAAATAAAAATGAATAGAATAATAATATTCCTTAAGTATTTATAATTTTAATTTTTTAAAAGTAACAATAAAATAACTTAAATATTATTATAGCATATAAACAAATATTGCTCCATAATTCTTTTAATCCCTCTTAAGTAACTATAATCATAATTATTTGCATTAATTAAAAGTAAATATAAATAGATAAATAATATTATTTACGTATTATTACAGTATATAACCAAATTCATGTGAATATAACAAACAAAACCATGAATTATAATATTTATCTGCACTTTAAAAATCCCATACACTCGCATGAGTAACGTAATTTTCGAAGTGTCGAACTTATAGATCGAACGTATCTCATAGCATAAAACACACAATAGCACAAAATGTGTTAACAAGATATGTGCTGTAAGTATGCGAAAATGTGCAATACCAGATGCGCATACACAGACCCAGACCCAGCACATGATAGGTTCAGACCCCTCACTTACTTTTAATGCACATTTTCGCTATTCACACACTTCAGTGTCCAACCAAGTGAAGTTTATGGCGCCAATAAAATGTATTTCATGCTTCCTTAATTTTTATTTTAGTTCACAGCCATAATGGAATGAAATTTTTGCTTTGTACTACGAAAATGCACGACTGAATGAATTTTTGTTTTAAAGCAAAATCAGGCAAAAATAATCAAAATAAAGAAAATCTTCAGAGCATCAAATTTGCACAAACACACATGCAACAATCCTCCTTCCATATGTGAACAACGGAAACAGTCTAGCGGACATGTCAGCTGCCATTTTATTGCGGTTTGTATGAGTGTGTATGAGTATCTCGCCTTTGCGTCAACGTGTGTGTGTGTGTGTGTGTGTGTGTGTGAATTTGTATCTACAAATATGTGCAATAATAAAAGAAATATGTTAGCACGCTCAACTGCGGTGTTTCGTATTATCGAAGTAAAATTTGTGGTTTAGTCTCTACGAAGGTAAAACTCGTAAATTCTGTGCTTTGTCTTGGACAATTTGTGTGATATTTCTGCAACTACTTGGAGTTAGTGTCCTGATGTTTATTTAAAGGTAATTTCACTTTAACGACAATTCAAGAATGAGCAATACGGATTTACTTCTTAGACAAGACTCATGAATTTTGCCGTAATTTAGCTAATTGAATAAATTGCATTATAAATGCAATATAATATCTTAGATGATAAATATAAAAATTCTGTCATAAATGATTTAATGAGTTTTAGAGTGGTATAGAATGAGAAATTAGTTAAAGGTATAGTAGGTATGCGGTTGATTTATGGTAGAAATAGTTTAGCACACATTTATTTCATTTTTAAAGTTTTGGATTTTTATTATTAAATTTACCACACCCAATTATTCAAATTTGTGATATATATAGAGATTAAATTTCAATAACTTAAACTATTTAAAATCTATTAATTAATACTTTACCTATAGAATATAATACCCACAAACACACAATCTTTACTTTTATACTAACTAATTTATTATTGTACATTTAAAATATCTATTTGAGTAGTCTTAATTCAAAAAGATATTTTAAACTATGTTTACACTTAGACTAGACTTTTAGATTTTATGTGTTTTGTATGAAAAATGGCACACGTTGCTGAGTATATGTCGGGTTACCTACATAGTCATATATGTCGAATTATTTACTATAGTCTCAGTGATTCTTTTTATATTGTAGTAAACATTATATTTTTTCACCAATTTTATCTTGTTTTAATGAACATTTAAAAAAAAAATTAAATTATTTATCTAAATTTAATTTTAGTTCTAAATTGTAATATTCATTTTTAATATACTAATTCAACATCATCATTAACAACATGATGGTCCAAAAATATATCTTAGAACACAAAATATCAAATACGTGGCTTCTATATTAAAGATACAAGAGATTGATAAGAATAGAGCAAAGAGAAAATTTATTATTTTATAATTTTTTATTTTGAAATTTCTTTAAATGTTAATCCCAATATTATAACAACTAGATTTATTAAGGGTAAAAGTGGTTTTGGGTTGTATATTTGTTTATGGTTATATTTCTATATATATACTAAATTCAATCGCTATGTATAAATTTTTTATCTGTAAGAAAAGTTCAAAAAATGTAACACATCATCATCACAAAAATGGAAAACTTATTTCAGACAGTACAAAATACTTAACGCATCATCACAATGTTATGGTAAACTCGATTAGCAAGAACTAAAAAACGTTCCCCTCGTCATCCAACTTTTTCTAGTTTGAAATTATGAAAACATTACTTTAAAATAGGATCTCCAGATTGTTTTTCATTCGTTTCAGTCAATTTAATTATTATTAAAATAAGTTGGATTATAAAAGCTAGTTGTTACCTTATTTGACTAAATGAAAATAAGTTTGGTGAACATCAAACGGGCATATTTTCGTTGGAGGAAATTGAAGAGTAAAAATATCGTTTGGTTAGGCAAAGTTGGCTATATTTTGGGAGGATAACTCTAAAGGCTCAAGGTTCAGGTTATCGAACTTAAGCTAAAGTGAAATGCACAATCCACCATATCTGTGTATTTAGCTTTGACTTGAGTTTATACGGCACGTATCGATGAACTGAGCCTTAACTGAACTTTCAACTGAGCCTTAATTATCCCTTATCGTAAATATTCTTGATGACAGTAAGAATATGGTTCAATATGTTCATTTTTCTTAAGAACACACTAGTGTACAGAACGTATATTATTATAAGTTACAATAAATAGGTTAATATGATCGGTTTCCTTAAGAATGCATTAGCGTACAGAAAGAATATCATTGCAGAGCTTAACTGATTTAATACTTTTATTTTTTTTAATCATCACTAAATGTAATGGTTTATTTATTTGTTTTTTTTAACAAATGTAATTTAAAAAAAATTTAAATTTAATATGAAAAATAGAAATCACTGTTAAGAATAATAATATCAATGATAAATTAATTAGATTATTTTTCTAAAACTACTACTCTAATAGTATGTTTAATTAAATAATTGTTTATATTATTTTATAAACAAATTATTTAATATTATATATCAATCGGCTGTTAATTATTTATAAATAGTTAAAGTACTCATATTACATTAATCAATAAATAATATAATCTAATTTTGTCATTTAAAACTATATATTAGATTGGTTTTCTGGACGTTGTAATTCCACCTGATTTTGTAGCGGAAGAGACATCCTCAGACGTGGTAGTACCTGAGGGAAGCTCTGTAAAATTGACATGTCGGTAAGTAAGAAGAAAAATAATAAAATTATGATATATAAAATAAATTTGTTTTAAAAATATTTATATACTCAGATATATATTAAAAAACTCCTCAGATACTATTCGCCTATTTTAAATATTCTTTAAATAAATATTTTACTACTCCTGCAATAAACTCTTTGCAATGGACAGTTTTGTGACCCATAAAGTAAGACCACAAAATGAGAATTTAATTGGCAGACAAAACCATATAAAAACAACAATAATAATTTCAATTTCATGTCCGAACCGGTACGGTTTGGTACGTAAATATTTTTGTACAATTTCCAGACTAAAAGGACATAAAAACAGTAATAATTTCACACGCTTAAGATGCAGGATACAATTAAGTTACGTCCATGTTTATCACTGTGAACGGATGTTTAAGCTCTTAGCCGACAATAGACAAAAAGTACTTTGTTGTGTAAATGGAGTGGTGGAGTGATGGAGACCAGCATAAGTAATAATGTCAACAAATTAAACGACACTTCATTCATCTTGATTTACTGAGTAGTATCATTAACCCTCAACTTAACCACGGTCAATGAGATCAAGAAAAATGTGCTGCTTTGTGGTTACTTTAAATGCAAGTAAAAGGTTTTCGAATGTATTTGGCCATATACGTGTATGGCAAATGGTTTCACAAACTCTATGTAGAGTTTATTTATGGTTTTAACCATTATTGTTCCATTTTGGAAATTAAGGGAACATAAAAAATGATGCCACTAATTTTGTTTAAATTTGGTTGCAATATACGAATTACCAAACTCAACTTTCATATTAAAGATTTACATTAGGAGATTTTTAAAGAGTTAAATATTATTTATAATTGAATTCAAAGATATTAAAAATATAATTTGTATATAATATTTTTTTTTAAAAAAAAATTTATTTATAATATATTTTATTTAATAATTTTATTATTCATATTTTAAATATGTTTTAAACAAAAACTAAATTTTGACATAAAATTTATATTTTTATTTTTCGTATTCAGTTCACTTTAAAACTTTTCTTATAAAAAAAACAAAAATAGTAAAAAGTAGTAAAAATATTTGACTATGGGAAGTATGTAAACATGTTAGAAACACTCTAGTCACTGACACTTTAAATGGTCCAGCCAAACAGATTTTGTCTGCAACTGAGTTCATGCCCAACTACTTATTGTAGTTTCCGTATTTCATTTTTATGCAGCAGACATTTTCTTAAAATTCAAGAAAATAGTCAAGTCGCATACATTAACTGACATTAAACAAAAGCTGCACTAAAATATGACGATGAGAAGGTTTTCAAAGTTTTATTTTTTGCTTTTTTTTAGAGAAAATTTAACTACAGAGAATCTGAAAGCAAGAATTGCATCTACACTATTTTCACTAAATAAGCAAATGGAAGATAAGAATGATAAGTTCACCAAATGAAAAAATATGCACGTACCTATGTAGTCTCAACACTTTAGGCTATATATTTTAAATAAAGTATTTACCTTTGAAAAACTACGTAATCGTTCTGCAATGTAAGTATATTTAAATATAAGAGCAGTTGACCTATAATTTACTCTGGCTTCAATCGCGATATAAACGGCACAAAACGTTCCCTTCTTTTCAATAAACCGGTTAAAAATTTAACAAGTTTTTAAACAAATATATATAAGTACATTAAGACTGAAAAGTTTTCGGAAATTCTCATTTAAAATTCGCGCGCTGTATATTTTTCGATATTTTAAGTTTATGTAGTTTGGCAGCACTGTCCTTAATTCCTATGCCAAAAATGAGCGCGATCTGTCAGACAGTTCGTTTACGGCAGCTGTTGAAACCAGTTCACCTCAGTAGTGCGTTGCGAAATGTCTTCGACGGTCGTACGACCGTCCTGAAAGGCTTTGTACCACTCATAAACTTGAGTTTTCGATAAAACTGATTCCCCATAAGCCTTTTGTAGCATTCGCAACGATTCTGCACACGAAATTTCGTTCGAAACACAAAATTTGATGCAAACTCTTTGTTCAATATTTTTTTCCATTGTTTTTTTCGCAACGCACTACTGAGGTGAACTGGTTTCAACAGCTGCCGTAAACGAACTGTCTGACAGATCGCGCTCATTTTTGGCATAGTAATTAAGGACAGTGCTGCCAAACTACATAAACTTAAAATATCGAAAAATATACAGCGCGCGAATTTTAAATGAGAATTTCCGAAAACTTTTCGGTCTTAATGTATATATCAAAGCAACATATTTAAACTGTAAATCTTTTTTTCATAACTACAGTGAGCGACAAAACTCTACATACACCCCCCATTTCTGCTAGCTCGTAAATCCAAAGATATAATAGAAAAAAGTAATGATACAGTTTTGTTTAGAACTGTTTTTTAATAATAATAAACAAAAGAAAATTCATTCATCAATATAAATTAACGAAATTATTCGAAAAAAACCTAAAAAAATCATTGACAAAAGTCTACATACACTTCATTGATTGTTACATTTAGTCGACAGTAATTTAAATGTTAAACGGGAAAGTACCGTTTTTCATATTTCTTGCTTGTGCCATGAGTCATACACTTATATAATGTACTTAGTTGTGCTTTGTGAGTGGTATTTAATTGACACGATGGGTCCACGAAAAGAAATTTTAAGTGATATGCGAAATCTGGTTATTAAGCATAGAAATGCAAAAAACACCTTATGGTAAAAATATCAAAATTAGTCAATTTGACTCGATCAACAGTTCAGACGATAATAAGAAATTATAAAAATACTGGTTCTACTGAAAATAAGACTTGCAGTGGCCGCCCAAGGAAACTCACACGTAAGAATGTCAGTTTGGTTTTAAAAGAAGTTAACAAAAATCCGAAAGTAAGTGCCTTAACATTAGTCGAACATATTGCTAGTGCAACTGGAAAGCATGTCAATCCACGTATGAAGTTTTCGCATCTTAAAAAGCAGCTAAGAGAAGAAAACACAGTACCGACAAAAAAGCCGATGAGGAACTAATACCAGATCATGCCATCTGTTTCCGAAGCATATTGAAGGAAAGGAAAGCTCTTTGCGTTATGGGATTACAAAAAAAAAAAAATGAAGAAAGCGATTATGTATATGTATTCTTAACGATCTGTTGTGTTGTTTAAACCAAATACACAGACTATTTACAACTCGAAATTCAATCGAATTCAATGTCAAATTCAAAGTGAAATTATAGCATCTAAAAATCAACAAAAACTATCTCAACAGAAAGGTTTCAAATTTTGTGCAATCTAGTGTATATTTTTATCAAAATTCTATGAATTGTTAAAAAATGTTAACATTTGCAAAAGCTAAGCAGAACTTGAGAAACTTTAATAATAATGATCGATACATTAACAGTACACTAAGTTCTAAGAATACAAGATGAGTTTGGTGGATAACGACCATAATAGAAAGTACCACACACATAGAATAAAAAAGCATTTAGAACTCGTATTCGTCGTTACCAGAATCATCATTGAGCGGTTTGGAAATGATGCAATGACACGAACTTGGGTTCATAACTAAACAAAAAGTTATCATAACTGTTATAAGGAAGACAAAGAATTCAAGCCTAAGAAAGCAAAAACTCAGAAAAACTATTCTTTAATATTAAACCAAAAAAACACTGAAAGAATCTTAACAAGTAATGACCTTAGCAACAACAAGAACTCGCAATTTTTAATTCAATCAACTATGTCTCTGGCACTGGAATTCCTAAGGGCTCGAGGACTTATATATGATATATTGGTGGCAATCAGTTTATTTCTCCAAACTTTGTCTTTTCTCCAAACACTACTCTCAATAGTTCAATTCTATCAACCATGTCTCTGCCACTGGAAACACTAAGTGCTCAAGGACTTATATATGGTATATTGGTGTCAATCAGTTCATTTCTCCAAACTTTGTCCTTAAAAAATCAATATATACAGAAGGAGATTGCTGATTCCGCCTTCATTTCCTTATGTTAAAAAATTAGTATGATAAAGATAAAATTTAATTACCAATATAGTAAGGCCGAATATATTAAAAAACGAAAAAAAATAAAATTATTTTAAAATTATTTTTAAATTAAATTTAAAAATTAATTAAAAAATATTACAAGTTGAAGTGCTTTAACTGTTTCTTAAAGTGTCGCTAATTCATAATAGGCAAAATAAGATTTTTAAACATATACAATATTAAATTTCTTCTGCGCTTTTCTTCGCAGTGTAATCTAAATTTTTCTATTAGTTTTTTTTCACTAATTACTAAAATAAAACATACACTGGTAATTAAAATATATTTAATATATTTGCAGTGCACGTGGTTATCCTGATCCAATAGTAACATGGCGACGTGAAGATGGTAATGAGATCGTACTAAAGGATAGTACGGGCACAAAAACCTTAGGTAAATATTTAAATTTATACTAATTAATATATTCTTTATATATACGTCTTCTTTCTCTAAAAAGTATCCTAATGTATAACCTACATTAATTTAAAAAAAATAATTTCTTTCCTCTAACATATTTACAGTTTCATCGTATCGTGGCGAAGTTTTAAAATTAACAAAGATATCTCGCAATGAAATGGGTTCATATCTCTGCATTGCATCAAACGGTGTGCCACCATCGGTTTCGAAAAGGATACCCCTCTTCATACATTGTAAGTAAACAAATTAATTGTAATACTGAAAATAGTAAAAAGAAATGTAAGATATGTAGATACGTAAAAGATATATATAAAACAACAGAACTTACAAGCAAATTCTGAAATTTCCAACATCACATAAAGACGGTAGCTCATTAATTACCGCACTTGCACTACTTATTCTAAGCCATCATGTGGTCCATCCGTCACATTTGTGTATTCGACTCATTTGTGATGTTGTTGGGTTGTTAAAGTGGAACAATATGCCTTAAAAATTTTCAAATTTGCTAGAACTTGTGTCCGTGTTTACGCAAACTGTAATGCATTTAGTTTCTTACTTCACATTTTCCAGGTTTTGTGATAGTTTTTTTGGGAAACTCTTTTTACCTGCGCACTACTTCCTGCAAAACGTCGTTTTAGCTGCTGTCAACTTTATTGTGTTAGCTTTACTTAAGTCCTGTTAAACTGCTGCAGTGATTTTTGCCTTCTTTTGTTCTTATCGTAACTCAGCACTGCAATATGTACAAATAGCTCCACAGTGAAAGTATCACCAGGAGTAAGAGCAACGTAGATAGCAACAGTTTTTGTCAAAGTATCTGAAACAAATGTTGTTGCTTTTCTACTGTTACTCCTGCAACTCCAGCTTCTGCTGTTGATACTGCTACTCTGGCAACTCACTCAATCATCCGGCATAAAGCATACAAATGTTGCTCCGGTGCTGCGTTGCTGTAGATGCTTCAGGCATCCAACCAGCATTGTCATTAGGTTAACAGCTTAGGTGACAAACAATGCTTAAGCTGCTGTATTAACGTTAAGGTACTGATAGCTACTTATGACGACCATGTTAACTTTTAGCATTTTTTAGTTCTTTTCAATTTATGCATTCATTTGAAATTTTCAGTTTTATTCAATAAAAATAAATTTCTACTTCAAAAATCTTTATCGTTTAACCAGTTACTTAATGTTATATCTAATAAGACACATCCTTAAAACTAAGTATGTGACAACTGAAGAAACTGAATGAAGTAAAATTAGATATATCATATTGACGAAAAAAGTATTAGATAACTTAACAAATTATTTAGATGTAAAATAAATTATTTAATCATTTCTATATAATTATATATAATATAATATAATTCACTCGAAATAGCTGTATGGTCAACTAAAAACTCAATTAATTAAAATAATATAAAAAGAATTTTTGTTGTTGTAGCTTACTACTTTTTGAAACCTCTTTGTCATATATAATTTATGTAATATTTTGATTTAATATTTACTTTATATGTAATATAACAAATTATATATATATTATTTATATATAAAAATATATATATACATGTCAATTCAAAAACTCCAGAAAAATATGCGAACAAAAAAGTCAAGTACGGTTTTGGATCAGTTGGTTAAGGTGCGCTGACTCTGAGCTTCACATTTGGTAGGATCCGAGTTCAATTCCTGGTACTTGAAGTCTCAAAAATAATTATTTACGAATAATTAAATACAAGAATTATTTCCAAGACCACTGATGATGGGTATTTGGTAATACTCGAAACAGATGTATGGTTAGCCAAAAATTCAATTAATTAAAATAATATAAAAAAATAATTTTTGTTGTTGTAGTTCACTACTGTTCGAAAAACCTCTTTATAAAAATATATTTAAATAATTTAGAGCTGTGATAAAAAGGTATGGTTTGTTGTGATGGTAATACACAAAATTCACGGCTTCCATTCCGTGGCATATATTTTCTGTTTACCATGATTTTTAGTGTCCAATGCCAAAAGCAAACCTTGTAACTACAATAAACTTTTCCACACTGGTGAAAACAAAGACTAATATCTTGACGGAAAGGGAGGAAATGAGAAAGATGTTCTAATTTTTTGTAAAACAAATCATCGTAAACTATATTTAAATATCCGTATATGATTAACAATAATCATTTTAAAATAAAAATATTCAAATTAATAGAATGATCATTAATTTATACTTTTTAATATGGAATGTTTTTCATAAACGTTAAATTATATATATAAAATTTCTAACCATAATAAATTAAATTTTGTAATTAATAATTGTTAGCTTAAACTGTAAATTTTGTTAAAAAAATCTATAAGGAAAATTAGTAAAATGAAATAAATACTGAACTTATATATTATTATTAATGCTTTTTGATATGGAATATTTTTAATATATATATAAACGTCACATGATATATACCAAATTTCTAACCACAATAAATTAGATATTGTGATTTAAATTTTTAACTTTAAATAATTTATTCCGATAGCTTATATACTTTGTTTAAAAAATCAATTATTATTATTACTATGACAATAATTAAAATGAAATAAATAAGGAACATATGTATTATTATTATTAATGCTTTTTGATATGGAATATTTTTAATATATATAAACGTCACATGATATATATAAAATTTCTAACCACAATAAATTAGATTTTGGGATTTAAATTTTTAATTTCACATAATTTATTCCGATAGCTTACATAAACTTTTTTTAAAAAATCAATTGTTAAAATAATTAAAATGAAATAAATAAGGAACATATGTATTATTATTAATGCTTTTTGATATGGAATATTTTATGTTAGAAAATGTTAGAATATTATAAATAATAATATTATACCGTTAAAGGATATAAAGGATCGAGATCTATACCACTAATGATATCACTGTTATTATCCAATTGCATTAGAATCTGATTTATGATATCAACGGATTCATCGCTATCGTCAATTTTATCCAAGTACATTTGACTTGTATTTAAACTATTATAATTCATTTCATCACTCTCGGGTTGACTTGTTGTAGTAGATTGGATCATAGAATTAGAGGAATTTTCTGAAACATCAACATCAGAAAATTCAGCTTTAATTTGTGACGATTTATCATCTGATTGTTGTACCACGATGTGTTCTGTTGAAATTAAACGTGAGTTGAAATGTGGACAAGATGATTTATAGGGTCTTTCTGTTTCTAATTTAAAGTACTTATTAAATTCCATTTGAAAATCATTTCGAAGTGATTTCATAAGTCTTTTAGAAGTTAACACTATGAAAAAAGATTTAAAAAAAATTAATTATTAACTAAATGATACGCATTTATTATTAAAAAAAAATACATAATTATTCTTTAAGGAAGTACTTACTTATTACTTATGTATTTGTTTAATAGATTATATTAGATTTTCGTTAATTACAGCAGAGATAACTAAATCATATTGATTTCTAAACCACCAAAAAAATTTTTTGATTTTTTCTATACAAAAATTATTTGATTTTTTTTAACAAAAATTATTTGATTTATTGTGCTTTGAAAATATATTCAGGTAAAAGTCTTTCTCAGCTATAAAATTTTCACTAAAGTAAATGTTCGCTTTCTCTTTCGTATTCAAATATGTGAGAGAAAGTTCTTCGAGCCAGAAAAAGCTTTCTTCAAATTGTAAACTATTTGCAATGAACTATCATTAATACAAGATATGAAAAGTGATGTAAAATATATAACTAGACATAACTCTTAGCGAACATGACGTCACTGATCAAATAGTTATGCTAATTTTTGGAAAATATTTTACTGTAAAGACGACAATGTAAATTAAGCCTAACTGCTTAGTTTTACTTAAAGTCAGATATGTTATTTTATTAGCGAATATCAATATGAATATATACAGACATGTTCTAGATTATGAAGATAATTTCTATTGATTAAGATCTTAATCTAATATACATTTTACTTACCTTCATGTTTATTTTGCTGAAAATCTTCGAGGTTAACTTGTGTCTTTTTATCGTTTTCTACCACCAATTCAATTTCGACTTTGTTTGCTTGAATATTATTCTTCTGAATAAGTTCAACTAATTCAGTTTCATCAACTTCAATGACTTTATCTGATGGAACCCATAACTTAATTTGAATTTCATCGATTTCACCTACTTGGTTTAATTCTGTTTTTATTGGATCTATTGGATTTATTGAAGCTATTTTCTCTGAATCAGAAGAACCTGGAATTACTTTACCGAATTCATTTTCATCGATTTGAGTAAACTGATCAGTTTGCCCCACTACACGAATTTGAATCAATATGTTGGATTCAATCTTATTGGCCTGAATCACATTGTTCGATTCGTTTGCATTTGATTCAGTTTCATTCAATAACATTTCAACATCCGAAATAAATTCATTATCTTCCATAATTTCATGTGCTTCAGCTTCAGATACTTCAATTATTTTTTCAACATCAAATTCGTTCTCCGTATCACTTTCATTCATTTGAATTACTGTTTTAAATGCAATTCCATTCGATACACCATTCGATTGATATGATTCATTTTCAAACCGGATTTCTACATTATCATCATATCTCAGACGTTCGGTAACTATCTTTTCACCATTTCTCTCTTGTAGTCTTTTCAGACGCTGTTGTGCCTTCAAATCAAAATCTTTTTTGAAACATGGTATAGCTCCATATTTTAAACGCTGCATTCTACTTAATCCTATTATTTCAGAATGTTTAATTAATATATAATATAACCAAAACCACTTGTCTTTCTTACCCATTTGATATCTTATGCTCACATGAATATCTTCTTTTTGGAAATGATCACTGCACATTCTCCAAGTATTTTCATTAAATTGTTTTGGCGACTGGCAAAAATTTAACCACTTTTGCAAAAGATATTGATCTTTAGGAAAGCTGAAAAACGAACATTGTTTGGATTTTCTGGTATAATTATAACAGTTCCAGACAGCGCACTTCATTTTTATGTCTTATTATTACTGTAATTTAAACGCCTTTTAAAAAAAATATTTTATTGCAATTTTGCGAAGCAATCTATGATACTATTCTCCGTTGTTTTCTCCGTTTTCACGAGCACCAGTGACGTAGCAGACGCAACAATTTCGTTTTTGACGCTCAACACATGCGATATATGCAATGTAACGCTTATGAAATTCTTATATGTACAATAACATAGATTCTATGTTTACACTGTCAATTTATTTTTATATTGTTACTTTTGCACAAATTGTACGATTTTTATATAATTATCATATAATCCATGCACTTAGGAACACAAACTTTTGTTTTTCTACACGGATCCGTGTAAAATAAAATGGACGCTTATTTTTCAATTTGCTTTCACCGTTTTTTCTTATTAATACAATTTTGTAAAAACCACAACTTCGTAAATATTTTCTCAATAATTTATTTTTCTTTTTTATATATATTTTCAGTATTTTTATATATTAATATTTTTATAGTGATATCAAAAATCGTAGCTTCTCAACTTATTTGTGCTCCGCTGAAACGTCTTTCCTAAAGTTAGTTCTCTACTGTAGTGATCTCTAGTTTGTATGCCATTAAGGTGCCTTGCATTTTAGAGAGTTTATAAAATTCCCGGAAATCATCACTGACTGCTTAAAAACTTCTGAGAAAATTTCCATTAGGCTTTCTGATGCAATGAAACAGATCCCAGTAGGGTTGTTGTTGTTGGTGATACTTAAATGTACCGATCGTTGGTACACTTAGAAAAATAAACGGATTTGTGAAATTAAATTTAAGGACTTTATTATTTCTGCTGTAAGAAATTAGCACAACTGACTAATCCAAAGACTAACACAAAATAATTGCAATGCATAACTTTGTGTGGGAATTATTTGGTGATCTTATTGAGTTTCACAGAAGTCCAAATTGTTTTCTATGGCATTCTGTATTTGCAAATTTCTGTGATCATTATAAGTTTTAAGTTTTAACATTTAGACAATAAATAAGATATCACGTTTTCTTTTAGGGAAAGGAATTTGGAAGAGAAAGAAAAGAAAACTTTAGAAGTGCATATCAGTAATTGAAAGTGAATGTTCTCTAAGACAGTTTAACCAATCGGTCATTAAATATAATTTACTCATGTGTTCGAAAATGTTTTGAATGACTTCAATGACTTTTAAATGACCAATCGATTCAACACATTTGGATTGATTGGTTGTCATGTATATATCCATGTCTGGCAGATGTCTTCGTTGACGAATTGATCCGTTTTGAACTGTCATACATCAAAATAAACCTAGCTTTTGATAGCATTGATAAATCCAACATACGTATATTTACTTCATATGTTTACTAGGTGATTAGAACTCAAGTGTTTTAAATTTGGGAGGTGATCCTTTTTCCAATAAATATGTCATATTTTATTTGTGGTGTCAGTGTTCAATATAAACCGAGATACAGGTTATCCAATAAAACTACCCAAAAAAATGCAGTGAAAAGACTCCTAATATCATAAAATTGTTTCCCATAATTTTTTCAATGGTGTATTTGGGGTAAGCAGGGGGCTTAAGAGATAGTTTAACCCACATACCTCTAGCAATATAATACATACTACAAATTTTTAATGAATTACAAAAACAATGTTGAAAAAAATATTGTGTGATATATATAATCCCCTCTGGCTATGCTGTTGAATTGTTTGATACTTATAAGTAGAAAAACGGAAAAAACCTCAGAGAGAAAAAAAATAAGAAGAGCAGAGAGTACAGAAAAAAAATATTTTGTCCGGAACGAAAATTGAAAACGAATCGAAAAAAATATATCCGAATTGAAACTATGTATATAAATACAATTGGGGCATAATCATTAATATGAATTCCGTTTCAGTTGAGAAATTATTTATAGAAAAAAAATATTTTTATTAAAGGAATTCGTTAATTATGCTCTCGAAAAGAAATGAACAAAATGATTGCAATTATAAAAAAACTGGTTTGTAAGAGAATTTAATCGGAACTAAAGTTAACCCCGAAAAAAATATCAAAACACTAACGAAACAGCTTCCGTCTCGAAGTCCAGCTTATTAGTGTAAACATACCTAAAATATAGAGTTTAACTCAAAAGTTTATAGTAAATGCAAAACTTTTTTAAATTATGAATAAATAATTTATTCGAATTAATAGTTTTAGAATAACTAATGATTATCTGAGCTATTTGATTAGCTTATATTGAAAATAATAAAGACATTTTAATCATATTTTGCTTTCTCCAGTACTTTAATAGTTTTTTATTTTTTTTTTCATTTTATACAAATATGGGGTGTTTTAGATTGCAGTTTTGTGCTTTATCATTGGGACCGTTAATTATTAAAGAAATAAATTTTAAACTAAACGGTATATGTTAGGTTTATTACAATTTACACTTAGTAATTTGTGAAATTTTTTTCCAATTACTACCAGTTTTGTTGTAATGTGCTATACAATACTATCAGAAATGATTACAGTTTTTTCACGACTATCTCCAGTCGTTTTGCAACACTGTCCGTTTTGTTACATTGTAGTATGATTTGAAATAAGAAAGTAAAAAAAAAATGTGTTCGTTTTTAGTTTTCTGTTCATATATATTGCTAATTATTTTGAATTTCGTCAATGACAGGATAGATTTCAGAAATATTTCAGATAGATAAAATGAAGAAAATCAAATAAAAATACTAACTATCCAAAATCTTTACAGTTATAATTATATAATTAAAGCGCTTGAGTCTTATTTTTATTTAAATAATTAAACAATTATATGGTCGAATTAAATGTAAAATTATTCATGTTTATAAAGTATCGTCAAAAATTACACTGCATATATACTAGCGATAAGATATCCAGAGATGGTAGCGGACCTTTTATGAGAAATAAAAAAAGCTTTTACTCTTTTCCCTTTTAGGTATTTAATTTTTTAAAAGAAATAAAAAAAAAACTTTTGATTATAACTTCGGTATTAAGCTATTTACTTAAATGGAAGAGTGTTAAAATGATCTAATAATGTCGTAGTGTGTACATATCTTAAACTGTAATAAAAAAATTAATTTATTTATTAAAAAAATAAATTAAATAGATAAAATACATTTTTATTTATTTGTCCAATATAACTTTTAACCTATAAGTAAAATAAATCATTATTTTCTCCAAATCAAAATTAATACATTAAATATGAAATTCAATGTATTTCAAATATATATCACGTGTGTTTCTCGTATTTTTTTATATCTGTCATAGAAAGAAGGGATCTTCAAAAGCCATAAACAGTTCATAATTCTAAATGTGATGGACTCTCATTGACCAAATATCTCCCTCTTTCGCTTTCACATGTGCTTATACATGACTATGTAAACATGTAAACCTTATGGATATGTGTACTGTTATTGTATATCAAAAAATCTTAGATATTCTGATTTCCTTGCTTTTGTCGTATTTTTACGATATATTCATCAATTCATCAATTGCTTTAAATGCCTTTATTATATCCTATTCTCTAAACTAAAGACCTCATAATCTTTATAAGTTTTAAAATATTTTTGATATCTAATGAGTATATTTTTAAGTTCCTTTAGTATAATTATTTAGATGCTTTTAATATAATTAGATGCTACATAACATATTGTATATAAAAATAATGTATATTGTGATTTAGTTTGCGTTTTTTGGGTTAAACTTTTAAATTTAATTTCAAAGCTAATGTAGCAAAACAAAAACTGGATGATGTTATACAAATTTAATCCAGAAAACTCTTAAACAACAATACTAAAAACAAAAACTAATTTAATTTTTATTAATATTTTTACTTAAAAGAATAAAAGCCTTCCTGCATGTGGAAACAGACGAAAGTGATGCAAAATTTTTTAGAATTAAAAGTGAAAATAATGCAAAATTGAAATAAAAAATCATTCCATTTCCCAGTAAAAGCAAGGAACAATTCAGCATATGTTTCCTGTCAAGAAATTTAAATGAAAATGCAGCCTAGCTAAATAAAGGATGAAACTTAAATTGTGATTGCACATAAGGAACGGATGTGCCAGGAAACCATTTTGTTTTATTTAATTTTTTTTTGTCTTAAACTGATTAATTACAACATGTTAAGCAATTGTGTGGTCTTGAAGAATTCCGTAGCCAGACCAAGTTGTCGTTTCCAACACAACATTCAGAATTCATATATACATAAATGCATATTTTCCGCTTCTCATTTTTCCGTTCATAGTTGAGATATATTTTACTGGAAATAAGTGCATACATATGTTTTGAGGTTACACGCAAATGTGTCGTCACATCCGACACAAAATATACAGGAAATAATTAGTACAATTTTTAGTTAATATAAATTTAAAATATTTGTTCAACAGAACATTATTCTTTGCATTTTCATATTTATTTTATAAATTTATTTTAAAATATTTTTATATAAATAAATGCTTTAAAAGATATAAACGGAATTCTGCTACGATAATTTTAAAAATATCGAAACATCACGTTCGAAGTGATAAATATAACGATTTTTATAGATGCATCCGAGTATAAGCCTTTTGTCAGTCGTATAATACTGTACGTATTTGCAGTATTTATATATTCAGAAAATGCTATGGTATGTCATGTTTACTTTTAGCTAGGATTACGCATTTGCTGCATGAGGTTTACGTGTTGCTCATTCATTTCCTCACCTGAAATGTTGCTATGATATTTACTAAAGCCGTCATCACACCATTTCAATCATAAAATTACCTTTTCTGATTAATGCTTCACTGAACAATTACACGAAACTGAATACGTCAAAGATACACTAGCTTTAGCCACATTTGGTTTGGTGACCGACAAATTTCAGACCAAAAGCGTTTCAATAAGCCTACAAAACCTATTGTTGCCATATGAGAAATACATGTCATAAATATGCGCTATGAAGTTTAAATTTATTGATACTTTTGTTTTTAACAGTGAAAAAAAGTAGTATTGTTTAAAGATTTTTAGACAATCTTCAATTTCTAACAAAATATGATTTTAGGTATATTACTCTCACAAAAGAACGAGAATTGTGTATTATGTCACTCCTTCCGCGACTGAATTATTAATAACTTAATTAAATCATATTAATAAACTATGAATGTATAATTATTAAGTTAGAAAAATATACTTGAAATTTATATTTCATTTCCACTTTCACACATCCTCTTCCACTTCCACATCATCACAGTTATATCGACCTCTGCGCTCTTGCAAAGGTATCATCTGCTGCTCCCAGCGTAATGATAGAACTTTTCGATTTGAATATAAGTTTCCGCAGTAAATAATATGCCGACAATATTTTGAAGACATGGCCTTTAGCCTCAGAAATGGTTATGGGTCCATGGTGGTAACAAAGATCCAGTATCTTAACTTCAGTTTGTTAAGTTTTATTAGTAACTGAAAGTCTGGGCAAAATAATCAAGATTAATCATAACATCTCTTTTAAAATTATCCATTAAATATTATAGAAGTTCATTTAATCATGTATCGCTGATTGTTTCATCTCAAACAATTTTTGTAATTTATAAGCTATATGAATAAATCTTAATACATATATATTTTTCGGGACTGGACTCTGATCATTTATTGTTTGACCAAATAAACTAAATAATTTTTTAATAAAGATATTGAAATTAAATTTAGTACAGAATGTACTTATATCCATATGAAAGAGTATATAAAATTTTATTTATATCAGTTAAGATTTAGACATAGGAACTATATAAACTGCCAAATCAGGCAAAAGAAAAAGTTCTCGAATGTGTGTACTTGAGCATAATTTATAGAACGTTGTCTTGAGTCTTTTTCCAGTTAGCGCATCAGGGCACTTTTACTCTTTGATAGCTGGGAAGTTTCTGCAGACTCCCACCTATCTCACTGACTAACTTTTGTATTCCTCAAAAGCTTCGTGATTATTCGATGACTGATGTAAGATTTAAGTTAGTGCACTTGAAAAGAATATAAGGGAGGTTACTGACTGTTTGAATTTAATAGAAGTGCCGGAAAAACAAGTCTTTTATATTTTCATGCTAAGTACTTAATGATTTTAACCGTTTATTGTTACAAAAACAATTTTTTTAGTTCTATCAACTATGCATGACAACAGTCATATTTAAATGGAATTATAGCTAAGATATAAAAAGGCAGATATTGTATTATTCTACAACATCTTTAGAAAACAAAAAAAAATATATATATATTATGGAGTATATAAAGTATATTAACACTTTTTTTATTAATACAGAGAGAGTTCTTAGAAATAATACCACAAACAATCCAAACAAAATAATTAGATGTGTTGTAATTATCTAAATATTCACTCTAGATCTTATATGATAGATAGATAGATGTCTCTTTGATTCCTAAAGATAAGAAGGGAATATTTCTTAGAATTAATGCGCTAGTATTTTATTAAAAACCTAAGCAATTTGAAGTCATTAACTTTACATTCGGTTTCTTATTGATTTAAGATCTTTGAAACCGCTCTTTTCTAACCCAGTTGCCTAATGTAATTATTTAAAAATTAAAGTTACTATAATATGTAAAAAAAACAATAATTTTAAACAGTTTCATGCCGCAACATTTTTGTGCACTCAATTCCCTTACACCGCAAACGGTTCCAATTGCAATCTCCTTAAAATTATGTACTCGTATTGTCAAAAACAAAAAACAGTCTGCAGTGCAATACAATACAATGCAAATTATTAAGAGTACAGTTGCAGGTATAAAAGTATGTCCTTGTGTATAAATTCAAGCACATATGTATTTAAGCATACTAAGTCAATAATGTTGCTGAAAGTACATTAGAGTTGGTGCTAACTAAATTCGCAACATCTTTTTGCATGCAACGGCATAGATACAAACATTTGATAACACATCCAAAAACTCCATTGAGACATCACATGCCACAAAGTAGAAGTACCAGTGAACACGTAGTCATGCAAAATTACATACACACCGGCGACTACATCATTCTGTGCAACATCGTCCATACAGTGTGCAACAACGTCATTAGTGCATATTTGTAGCTTTGTTTGCCACAACTCAGCCACGTCGAGTAATCATCCTAAAAATTGAAAGCGAAAAAGAGAGAAGTGGTCTCCTCTGCATGGCATCAATAAAAACATCCAAAACATTCATTTGAATTTTCCAAAATTTAAATTCAAAAGATTTAAAGTGACCAAACTGTATAATGAATGGCAATTTTATAAAACCCAAAAAAATTTTAAAGGAACGGTATACAGACTTATAAACAAATATATAGAAACGAACTATAGAAACTGGTTTGAATTATACACATAAAAAAATTATTTATAAATATGACGATTTCTTAACTAAATTTATGCGATAGACAGATGTATTAACTTTATCCGTATACATCCATCTATACTATCAGCCAACAATAAAGGCTTTCAGTTCTTACTAGATGACATAAAGACTAGTGGTAAGCTGAGTTTTCTTGACCAAAATAAGTGCACATGGATTCTATGGGTTCAGGGTCACGCTGGAATTTGTGACAAGGAAATTGCAGTTAATCTTGCCAGAAAAACAGCAACCTTTTTGCTTGTAGATCCTCAACTAGAAGAGGTTATTTCTTCTAAATCAATCTGAAAGAATATAGGAAAAAGATGTTTTAGGTCTGTCAACCTAAAACAATTAAAGAACTACATGAAACTAAACAAAATCCACCTAAAAATTGTTAAGAGAGTTCTACCAAGATGCTGTAGACCATTCACTTACGTTGGGCCCAGGAATCTAAATCAGTTTTAAGGATGTTCAACTTAAAACAATTAAAGAACTACATGAAACTAAATAACAGCGTTGTTTGGTCAGTCAAATTTCAATAAATTAAAAATAAAAAATTTTTGTCTTTGTCCTTTCTGTGCTATTCGAATCCGTCTAAATAAAATCAAATTGAAAATTATTACAGGCGTTGTACCAAGATATGGTGGGTTATTTTATCACCTTACAAAACCATAAAAACATTACCATACACCTTCAAAACTAACTCTAATTGAACTTAACCGTTTTGTAGAAGAGAGGAAAAGACCTCAGCCCGGCATGTATGCATAAATTCAAGAAATGTCTAGGTGGCCATCTTAGTACTTAGTACCAACCATAGTACCGATTTATCAAGAAAATCGCATTTAAATTTTCTGCATCTTCTCGAAAGAATTATCTCAAGGCATAGATCTTTAATCAAATAATTTAGTTCTCCTTTTGATTCTATTTTTATCTTTTTATAGTATCTCTTTTTCTTCATTGATGCGTTAAGCACAACTAAATTTGTATTAAGCTCTGTCCAATTGATTTTTGGTATGCTCCGATAGCACCAAAATTCGAAGGGTTCGATTTAATTCATTAATCTTGTTCAGGTGAACAATTTAAGAATTAAGATATTATAATGTATCAAAAATTTACAAAAACACATTTTTGTTCTTCAATGAAGTGGACTGTTGTTTCTAATGTTTCTTATTGAAAATCTAATACGACAGTATAATTCAGCGAGATATCTTGAAATACCTGAATTCATAGACTTACTTGGAGAAGACAAGTAAATGTAAACTATAGATATATAAAAAAATATCTAAACGCATTTTTCTCAGTGTTTACAACTATAAAAAAACTAAAATTTAAAAGAAGATTCTATTTATATATAAACTATATATTTACTAAATGTTAAAGGGCTTCCTTTTTTGTCATAACGTTTACGAGGTATGTGCACTTTTAATACCTTATGAAAATAAATTTGAAACTGATTTTGTTAATACATTTCTAAGAAACATGTAGTCGTAGTTTTAAAACAAGCATTGACCTTTCTCCACAAAGAGCTCTATAAATTCTAATCCAATTTTGAACGGCTTTGAGTATCTTAAATTGTCAATTAAATTTACATATTACCAAAGTTTCCAACAGAAACCAACCACTTGCCACATGTAAAGGCACAAACTCGTGCACTCACATACCGTGACGTCAAAGTAGACATGTCCTATTTTCTGTTGAACACAAGCTTCAATATATTTAGACACATGCAGTTGAGCAGAGAAATCAATTAAAATCACTTCTATATAATTTAAATAAAATATCTCTGCACAACAAAATTTTTATTGATACAAAAATTCCCCTTTCGGGTTGAGATGTTGATATACAGAGAATAAGGAGATGCGGAGATGCTGCAGTGATCAAATGTCATTTTGTACTACATATTTTAACTAACCACAAATTTAAAGTCTTAACTATGCACGAAAATGTTTTCGTCGTCATTCATAAACCATTCTAAGTGACAATAAATTGCTCAATAACCACGTTCTTCGTCCGACTGTTTAGTTGGTTGGTTGGTCTGATAGTTACTTTACTATGCTATTTAACCAACGCAATTTTAAGTTGAACGTGTGCAACAAAATGTCACATACAAACTACCTTCTTTGGGCACTCACCTTTATATATTGAGTGACCATAAAAAAAATTTATCGAAACGTGCTACTCGCATACTGCATCATTATTAAGTTGTTACTATTTTATGCCGACAATGTCCTTACTAGTCCTTATGCGTTTTCATGCTGTCCTTTATAACAATAATAACACAATGTCAATCGCTTCACTTGCTGAGGTCAAGCTTCAGTACCGACTCGTATTTTGCGACAAAATATCTTCGAATTTGCAACGAGTTCAATAGGTTTCGTTGCATCCATTGATGAAGAACCACTAAATCCAACATAGTTTGATGTTCTAGTTAATGTAGATGCATAGAATTGCGGCATGTAAAGAAATTTTCTATTCAAAATAAAGCGAATTTAAAGTGAAATTTGTTTTGATCATTTAAACTTGTAGATTCAAAGTCTCGCAACAAATAATTAAAACCACAAAATGTCACCATGTCAATTTGAAAGATCAAAAGGATATCAAAGATGGTCGAAAACTATATTATTATACTGAATAAATTAAAAAGGTTTATTAGCAAAAGTAATTTTTTGTAGTATGTGACAAATGTTGAAAAATAAATTTGTTTCTAATAAGTAGCTTAAGATGAAATTGAAAAGAAATATTCTTTTAATAATGATATTGAAAAAAATTTATTGTTAAAAATCCGAGATTGAAGATATATATATTTTATGCGAAGTTTTGCTATAATATATTGGTGAATACATTGTAAAATTTATAAGAATTATTGTACGCATTAAAAAAGTGTATAGAAGAACTCATATCATTTTTATCTTTCGTGCCAATAAATTTGAATAATCGCTATATTTCCAAACATCATGGACGCACAACCTATAAGATTCAATTTAAGAACCATCAGAGATAAGCCTGCCATAAAAATTCTAGTCTCTACATACAACTTCAATTCGCAAAACAACTGAGTTGATTAGCTTTAAATAGGCTGCGAATAAATGTGCAAATATTTGATTTACTGCTAGATCAAGAGTTGATCAATACTGCTAGGCTAATTGCAGTTCTGTCAAAAACACTGGTGTTAAATTCATCTAACATACCACTCAACGTTAAAACAAACAATTGAGCATACGTTGATGATTTTATATATGTCTATCTAGTAAACATTTCTCTGAAGATAGCTAAAATAAATACCTACTATTACTTTCTTCAGCAAGCTAGCACTATATAGTAGTAACTCACTATATGTATACAATCCCGGTCAATCTGACTTCTGTACAGTCCTGGAAACTTATTAACAGGGACAGAAAGCCGAAAAGTTTTCACTGAAGATCATTACCTATATTTTATTCAACGAGCTAACAGTGTTTAAAAGTAATTCATAGTAACATATATATAATATCCCATTAAACGTGGTACGAGTATTTGTATGATAAAATTAGAACTTGGGGAATTATTAATGGAAATAATGTCAATATTGCTAGGTTTATTGCAGTTTCTTCATAACTTTGGTGTAGAAATACATGTAGAGAACCCTCATATTAGTTTCTATACTTCCATAAGTTGTGAAAACTAAGACGGGAATAAAACAATTATGCAACTTCTCTATGATTCTCCAGCTTTAGTTAACAGAAAACAGAAGTTTTAGGAACATAGTTTTTTGATAGCATATCAGAAAGCCTATCTATAAAAATAGGTTATGTTAGGCTAAAGTAGCAACCTTGTCCATTCAAACTCAAATAATGGCCTGTCGTAACACCACGAGTTAGCGTTGTTCATACACAGACTAGAGGTCAGCGTACAACAAAGCCGAAAGGCACGATTTTCCCATTCAGAAAAAATTGTGCCCAACTTACAATTTTATAAACTTATTTTTGGCGGGATGACATCTCTGAAAAGTTTGTAAAAAGAGGGTCCTCGAATATTTCAGATATTTTTTAGTCAATGCTGGACATTGACACATGTAGAGCACAGTTTTTTTTACATGTGCTAAAATTTTTTTGTTTGATTGCTAGTTAAGCAATTCCAAATGGGATACAAATATCTAACAAATGAATGTGAGGGACCAGAATATCTACAAGCTCATCCGCCCTATAGTTACCCGAAATGTCCCTGAGTCCAGGTACATATGTAAGCCAGGTACATTGATACGCATAGCTAACTCTTTAAGAGAAATCCGACATTCCCTAATTGTTAAGGATATGGCTGCAGTGCTTACCAGATATTTAATGGCAACTTAGATGTTCAAAAAGATTACGATATTTACATCGAGACTCAGATGTTGCCTAGAAATTCTGTAAAAATAAAAAAGCTGATTAATTACAAGACGTCTACTTATAACGATAGGATTTTTGTTTTCGATTAAGTCTAAAGCATTAAAAGTCTTAGTCAGCAAGGTTATAATATTCGCTGCCGCCGATTTAACTTCTTACCATTTGGTGTATGTTTCGCACATATGTGAAACTAGATTGACTATAATTATTATACTTCAATAAATCAGAATGTGTCTAGCATCTTCAACATCTTCTGAGCATATAGGGTAGTAGAGATCATTTTCTTTTTTAAAGCAATTACGGTATTGTTTAAAGCAACCACATCCTGTAATTATCTGGAGATGAAAGTAAAAATCGCCATGTTGACGATTCATCCACATGTTTTGATCTTTAAGCAGAGCGTATTTCCAATCGACCAAACAGTTGCTCCTTCAGTGCTACTATTTAGTAATAGTTTGTTATCGTGTAGTTTCTCTTAATTTTGGCTCTCTGGATAAAATCCTATTTAACCAAAATTTCTACTCCGTGTTTTGTATTAATTTTATTTTATGTCTTAATTGTTTCTTTTTTTGGTGAATTATTGGCAGACATTTACGAGCTTTTAAATGATTTAAAATTAAATACAAATGTCTATACGATTTTTAAAAAAGTGAACAACTACTAGTATCTTATAACGGACACACATTCATTATCGAAGTACGAGTATACGAGTATCTAACTTATTTTTGATATAATTCCTTTGATTTATGATTCAAATTCTTTTTCTCTTTGTGTTGCAGTTCATCCAGTTATTCAAGTACCGAATCAATTAGTTGGCGCACCGCTTGGCACTGATGTTCAAATTGAGTGTCACGTAGAAGCCTTTCCAAAATCAATTAACTACTGGATAAAGGACACTGGTAAGTTCAACGAGTGAATGAATCATTTGTTTTGCATTTTATAGACATTCTGTGCAAGTGCTGCCATGGCCATTAGTCAGGTCATTTATTCTACCTTCAACTATAGAAACACGCCATTTAGTCTTGCTCTCTATGTATATGAAATATACATACATATATATATATATAGTGCGTATGGTTGGGTGTACGAATGTGATGCGATACCACATTTGCATAGTACTTACACTCAGTGATAATCAACTCACTTTAGGATTATCTTTAAAAAAGTTTCCACGAAGGTCAAATAAAACTTTTTATAAAACTAAAAGAGCCAACATTTTTGTGGCCAAAAATAAAACAATTAATTAAAATTAAAACTCAAAATTCAGAATTTTATGAAATTTATGAAATTTACTTGCCTAACAAAATTTTATTGAAACGTGCAAAATATTTTACTGAAGCAATTTAAATATTCCCATGAAGACTGCTTAACTTTTATGACTTTTTAATTAATTTTTAATGTTTGCTTGTGGAAAACCACAGAAAACACTTAAAGATAAACACTGATAATATCATAACGAAATTTTAATTTAATTATTGGGGTTGATATACAAAACCACTCTAGTAATCAAAACCCGATGTACGGATATATCTGTGTGGCTTTGCAACGGAAGCAGTACGAAAACTAACACTTCAGCAGACATAAACAATTAAATTTGTTTTTCTATTTGCATAAAAAAATAAAAACTAAAATAAAATCAAAAACAAACAAACCGAGTACGAAAGATATTTGTCTATGAAATATTCTAAAATCGACTCGATTTTTATACGATTTTGTTACAAATGCCGGCTTCTGAATCGAATGGAGTTACTACGATAAAACTCTCTTGCAGTTCATGCACTTAACTTGCATTTACTTTTATCTGTGAGTTCGTTTTCTATTTAGTTTATTTAGGCATTTACACTTATACTTAAAATAACATTTACTTCAACTGGTTTATTTTAATGTACCCAGAATCTATAAACAACAATGGGCATAATAAAATTGTCAATAAATAGTCGTCTTCGTCTATTTTGTGGCAAAATCCTAAATATCCTGCCATTTATAAGTGAATATCTGCAATGTTTACTATTTCTCACTTTTGTGATTGTATTTAATTTTCATTTGAGTTGAGTCCTATAACGTTTATTGTTTACTTCGAATCATTATCCACTTTCACATATGTAAGTTTTCTGCAACTTCATTGTAATCCCAATATAATCCCACATTTAGTTCGGCTAGAGAATGGTATCCACTAAATCGTTTAATGTATGGAAGTTGACATTGTTATTCAATTGGAAATACTGTTTTGTTGTTTGTGTGTAAAGATATCATCAACATATTTGCAACAATATTTGTTTTATGGCTTAAGAAATGAATAAGAAGTGTTGTGTAAATTATTTGTAGAAGAAAATAGAAAACAAAAAATTTATAGCAACTTAAATTTCTATTTTTTGCAACTAAAAGATAGTATTGTCTTATACACATTTGCTTGAAAATAATTAAAAATTAAAATAAAGATATATATAATACTATCTTCAAAGTCTAAATAGTAGTCTCAACATTAACCACAATTAGAAGTATTTTAAATAACCAACTGCTACTAAAGGTTGTAGAATAGACCTACAGTGAGGAAGTGATAAAAATTAATATTTGTTTAAAACAAAAATAACACAATTTACCACTAACGAAAAATCGGTCAGTTGTTTTTCGTTTGCGGGAATTAAAGTTTAGTCACCTCAACCGAAGAAACTTTTTCGGTATACATTCACTTCGTTACCTGATAACGTTTTGGAATTTAATTACATTTATAAATAAATAAATCGTTTACAGAAGATAAATTTCGTGTGACGGTCCTTGGCAGTAGCATGACTGGTACATAAAAGAATATATTGTACATTGAATATATATGTATATTAGGGTGGCCGTTATTTACGAATGTGTTCAAATTCTAGATGTCACCCCCTAAATTTATTCGAATACTCGAAAAACTTCTAAATGTGAAGTTTTAGACTAATCGGATAATGTTTAGAGGTCGCTCATCGACCTTAAACTTCGGAAAAATGCAATTTTTTCACTTTTTTCAAATTTCTTCGCTCCCATCTCGCGTCTTTTTAATTTTTTTAATATTATTCTTTAACATAGCTTTCAAATAAGGTAAAAATCAATCAATTTCGTCCACAATTAACTAAATTATTACTAAAATAAGAAATCATACTCGACGTTTATTGAAGCTTTCAAGAGCAGCATAAATAACATTTGGGAGTAAATACGAGTACGTATGAGCGAAAGCACAGTTTCTTGGACACAAAATGGTACAATATAATATTTGAAGACAATCAAATACTTCCTCACTATATATAATTGTCCACACTTGATTTGAATAATATGCACAAAATAGATTAATAAATATAATAAAAGGAAAGGAGTCCTTAAGTAATTTATTTAAAAAAAATATTAAATTTATTTATTATTTGACAAAACTGTTTTAGTATATTTTTTAAAAGTCTTTCTATAATCTGTTATTACTTGCAATAAATATTGTTTATCTCGCTCATTTTTACCAAGGACTCTATTAAATTCTTCGAAAAGTTTTACTCCTCGCTCTGCCGTATCATTAACAGGTCTTATACTGTGAACAATTTTTAACCCGTGTACATAATCTGTATGTTGGTTCCATTTTTCTGGTTTTAGGTTTAAGAAATCTGTAGATATATTGAATCGCTTAAAAAAGTTAATGGTATTGGCTGTCACAAAATCCTCTAGTGATTTCGATAAAAAATCGGTTACATTCTCCGTCTTCAAAAGAATTCGTTTTTCTCCGTCTTTTTTAATATCGTCCACATTGTCGTGGCTTTCATTGTTATCACCACTATCTACTTCAACATTCATTGATATAATTTTTTTTAACTTATCTGCCATTCTTTTTTTAATTTTAATTGGAATGTTGTCATCAAAAAATGATAGACCAAATGCATTCATCGGATAAACCCCATAAATGGTTACACATCTTCTTAATAGCAGCCTCAGATATTGTCTTATCAATACATCTATAATTATACATTTCTTTTATAAAACAAAAATCTTGGTAAGCTGCTTCTGATGCTATAAGACATTTGAACCAATATTTTACGTAAACATGTATTATGAACAAACAGATTTCTTTTAGCTTTTGCTCTTCGAAAGATGAACTCATTTCGAAATAAATATATCTTTAAACAGTAAAGGGCTTTGGACATCCAACGAGCATGCTGCATTGGTCCAGGGTCACGGAATATTGGTGATGAACTTTCTCCCAAAGAGATGATAACTAGTTCCAATAGTTCTTTATAGTCATCTCTGCAAATTGATTTTTGTAGTTCCTTGTAACAAAAAGTTGTTATTTCATCCTTAACACCTAAGAGAATTTCTTTTGTTTACTTAAGGACTCCTTTCCTTTTGTTATATTTATTAATCTATTTTGTGCATATTATTTAAATCAAGTGTGGACAATTATATATAGTGAGGAAGTATTTGATTGTCTTCAAATATTATATTGTACCATTTTGTGTCTCATATCTGGCTATTTAAACTATCTAACTAAATTCTTAAATCTTAAATTCAATGAATTAACTTAGAGCCATATTATGCAAAAAGTCATTGGCGCGTCAAAATTGGCTCCTTCAGTCCAATTTTTCTCAATGCATGATATGCAGAGTATCACAGAAATTGTAATCATTTGCTCTTAAAAGACATATATGTTGGCATTCATGTTAAGTAATTGAAGAACACTGCTTTGAATAAGTGACAAAGTACAGATAGTCTCGTCTCTCACAAACTAATATGAACCGACATTTTGTTTTTTTCTCACTTTCAACAACAATAACAACAATTTTGATTTTGATGAGCCCATGACTTTTTGTATAGTATGACTCTTCCGAACTAAACTTGACTTAACCAGCGTAATATATAGCTTAATATAACTTATATGTACTTTATTCTATATCTGAAAAAAATTTAGAATGGAAAATTGTAATACAAATAGATGAGTACATATAAAAGATATGATATAAAAGATGGCAGATGTTCTTACAACATTATTAATGAATCGTTTAAGATTTATCAATATCAATATAGATATTGAGCTCTAGATTAGTGAAAAGGTGTTCAATAAAGCAACTACCAGGAACCTTATTGAAACATTGCACAAAATTTTTATTTTATAAATCGGTGAGGATGCATCTTGTTTTGACAAAATATTAAAAGAAATACCTACATTTTAAATGCTTAACGTTGCAAACAAATAACTGAAAGAAGAAGGTCTATATAATTTTGCAAGAACTACATTGCACAATACCTAGTAACAGAAAACTATAACCATCCTGAAGTTACTAGTTTTTTGTAAGACCATTTAAAATCGTTACCTCGAAGATATTTGAGGTAATGATATCGAAGATGTCATATATCGAATATAATTGTTGTCATGAAAAAAAAATTGGTGATATTCTATGTTCGTTAATTACATACCTACGTTTAATCACAAATAGAAAACTTCAAATTTTGGAAAGTTTCCAGATTCAGTTCTGTACTATAAGAAATCACGATTAGTTTAGTGTATATAACATAGTTAATACAATTCAAAAGAAATATCAAAAGAAGCTTTGAAGGTGATTTGAAGGCTTTAAAGGATAACAAGTTACTACCAATTTATGAAAATACACATTGAAATATAAGAACAGGCGTATTAGAAAGTTTGATTTCAAATTCTTATGGATCTTATGACTTTTGAAAATTAATAATATATATTCAAAAATAGTATTCATTATGTTACTTCTACAATACATTTCATCTTGTTAAACTTTAAACATTTTCAACAGGTGAAATAATTGTGTCAACAACAAAATATCACATCCAGGAATCTTCGAAATCAATGTATGAAACGAAAATGACAATGATAGTGCGTAAATTCCAAAAGGACGATGTCGGTTCATATCGTTGCATTGCCAAAAACTCAATTGGTGAAGTTGATAGCAGTATAAGGCTTTACGGTAAGCTGATGCAATACAATCCTGAAAATTGGAATAAAAAGAAAAAAAAGAAAACAAAATTATATTTTTAACAACAGATTGAATTATAAATCCCATTTCCTACCATGCTACTCATTTTTATTTCAATTACCAACGCCTGGCATTTTACACATTTTTTTACAACTCCATTTGTTTTCTTATTTAATTTTATTTTTTGGTTGATTCCCTTGTTCAACGTGCACATTTTCCACTTTTCTTATTTGTTTCACTTTGGTGCATTTTTACAGAAATCCCTGGGCCAAATCGTAAAAATCCTTCAATTAAACATGGCGTCAACGATGCCGACGCAAATGATGTTTTAAAAATGAAACAAGTCAAAGTCACATATCAGCCCGACGATGAGGACCTCTATGGTTCTGCTGAGGATTTTGATGACAGCGACTTACCATTGCCACCGTTATCAACGAATGTATTTTATCCGACTGGCAATAAGCCGCCAACACATAAAGCAACAGCACCTGGTATGAGTGGCATTGGTGGTCATGGTGTGAACACTGGTACTGGTACTGATTTTGGCAACAACGGTGGTATTGGTATATCATCAAACAGTGGGATCGGAGGCGGTGCAGGCGGTGGTAATGGCATTACACGTAAACCACCATTTTATAGCAAAACGGAAGTACGTGGCGCAATGGACAATAATGAACTGACAGCTGCCGGAGGCCAAGTGTCGAT
This sequence comes from Teleopsis dalmanni, assembly GCF_002237135.1. Classification (NCBI taxonomy): domain Eukaryota; kingdom Metazoa; phylum Arthropoda; class Insecta; order Diptera; family Diopsidae; genus Teleopsis; species Teleopsis dalmanni. The sequence continues at coordinate 172,719,947 of NC_051846.1, forward strand.
ATGGCGTTGTTATAACCATCGGCACAGTCAGTGGCAAGTTTTAATAGTTTTGTTGGTTCCTAGTTTAATCACTTCATTTTGTTGGAATTTATTATAATACGCGGTTTTTTAATTCACACATACACAAACACACAATGACACACATACTGAAAGAAACAGTGACACTGAATAGTCAGTGTGAACACCAAAAATTACAAGCCATCATTGTGGAAAAATTCTGTTTTTTCCGGACAATGATGATGTGTTACGAGAATTTTTAAGTTGAAAATTAAATTGTTAATATATTTATATATAAAACAAGCATATATACAAATATTTAAAAATTCAGCAATTGATACATATATATATATATAGAAATACATATATCTATATAGCATACCATATATAAAAATATGATAACGTTAATGTTAAATTTAGTGTAGCGCTCAATTAAATTAAAATTGTTAGTTTAGTTTTTAAACATATATATAATACCAAAACATATATATATGTATATATATATATACATAAAATTATTAAAAATTGTTAAATAAAATGTATTGACTTAAGGTAAGTTAATGAAATATATGTATAATGTATAATTCTTAAGTTTTCAAAGTAACAATCATTTATGCTTTAGATATATATTTGGATTCTATGTAAATAATAAACTAGTATACATACTTCTGATTAAGAACTTACTATTAGTTTGTATATAACACATTTCTTTCAACATTACTATACCTATATATCAAAAAAAAAATTTATATTTTATATAAATTTTTCTTTGTAATAAATTTGGCTTTTTTTTCGTTTATTTAATTTTTTTTCCATATATATTTTTATAATTTTTTTTTTTTCTAAAAATCAAATCAAAAAAATTTTAATAATAATGACTTTTGTTCAACACTTCTATCTTTCTATTAATCAACTTCAAATTATCAATGATTTTTGCATGGTACGGAAATATCACATTATACTAAATAAATAAAAAAAAAATATAATAAAGGATAATAAAAACTTTGGGTGTGCTTCTTTACAAAAACTTTTGATGAAGGTTTTCAATTCTTTGAAAATAAAATTTTAACCAAAAATAGACAAAAAAGTTAAGTTCAAATTTGATTTTTTGTTTCTATATTTTTTTTCAGCTTTTGTAATTTATTTAATTTATTGATTTGATTTGGATGTGACAATTTTCTATTTGTTATTAATTACATTTTAGGGTTAAAAAACAAAAAATAATAAAAAAGGTATTCGCTTATGATTTAAATTAAACAAAACTTCTGCTTCAATAGACAAAAGTTTCATTTCATTTTAATTTCTTTTAATTTCGTGAGATCCTTTTTCCTACTTATTTAATGAAACAAAACAGTTTCATTTTCCTTTGAAAGGACCTGTTCGCACTTCTTTACTGTTTCATAAAAAATTTATCATTCTATATTTGTACTATACTTATTTTATTTTATTAATTTTTTATAAAAATTGTTCATATAAATTTTGTATGTTTCTTAAGTAAGCAGCTGTCGTATATGAAGAAAAGATGTCAAAATTTTTAATTTATGCAAATTAAATGTTGTTGTCATTCAACTTGACATTTCAATGCAAAATATGTGTAACGCATATGAAAATATTTATATACACCTTAATGTATATACTTTATACTATAGCACATACAGCAATATATACTTTTTCACATATACAATATATAAGAAAAAGTTTGTAAAGAAATAAACCTTAAAACTTAAACGAAAAAGAAAAAAATGATTGCATACTTCTGAGGACTTAGGCAAGCTTAACACTGCTTTCGATGTATTCTAGTAAGAAAAACGAATGCATTGCATTTTATCTGCTGCACAGTAACTCAACAAAGATCAACCCAAATGAAGATAAATATACTTTATAATCTTCTGCATGTTTATTTATGATATTGTCTTCTTTCATCAACTAACGTCTTTGGTTCACTTAATTCTTTTACTTTATTTAAATATTTATTTATTATTTTAATTTTGTTTTTGTTCTTTAACAAAAGTTGTTGATTTTTGATGAATTACAAACTTTTACAAAAAAATGTTAGTTAAATAACACGTTGCTTCTGTGGCAAAACTGTACAGTAGCGCATTTTAAATAAGGCGCATTTCGTTATGAAAAGCCAATAAAATCCTATTTGTGTAAGAGATTATTAACAGGCATTTATAAATTAATGATACAAAAAATTACGGCTAACTTCAATCCTGTATATCTAATATGTATAAAATATTATTTACAGGTATTTATAAAATAATGATTCAGTGAAGTGAAGAAATTGTTTTTAATATAAGGTTATAGTTTCAACAAACGCTACATATGTTTCCAATGAACAGAAAACAATAGCAGTCGTTCTAACATTTATTTTCTTAGTTCTTAATAAAATAATTATTTAAAACTGATTAAATATACTTATTTCGAAGCGTGAAAATGGCCAAATCTATATTCCACCAATGCATCAAACCAAATCTAATACAAAAATTAGAGCAATTCAATATCCTTACAGACAGTAAAAACTTGATCAGAAGTAATTAAATAAAACTCTTTCGTAACAGAATGTTTCAAATATAAATATACAATCAATTCAATCAAATTAGTGTGAGACTTTGCCAAGATAAGAAAAAACTTTATTGTGATAGAAAAGATTTCAAATATGTGCCCATGATTCATTAAAGCGCTTCACTCTCTGGAACGTACCTGCAGCCGGTACTGTAATCAAAAGAGTCCTATTGTACCAAATTCATTTTTAATTACATAAATCCCTTTAAAGCTTTATGAACAAAATCCAGAACGAAACCTGGAGAAAAGGTCCAGGTGACAAAAATTTCACATTAAACTTTTAAAAGTCTCAAAATATTTTATATTTCAAGACAAAGGTTTGATATGCAATTCATCCATTTTCATTTTAAATAAATACTTTCATCCATTTTAAATAAAAACTTATTAGCTTAACTTATTACATGTTATACCGTATATATCTCATCTAAATTTCTACATTGACATGCCTAGAAGCGAAAACCATTTCAAACGTATGGTCTCTCGGGACTTACACAGGTGGATCGAAACTTAACAAAAAGGTGGCGGTTTTTCTTCTAATTGCTTCTGGCTAGTTAAGCTGTAATTTCTTTTCTTTCTTTTTGAGTTCTCTAGTACCATAAGACTCAAACTTATGAAATGCAACACTTAAATAAATTTAATGTGTTGTATAAGTGGACAGAACAGCACTACTGCCCGAAAAGATCACATTCCGCTGAGTATTAATTCATCTTTAAAATAAGCCCCCATTTATTTATGATACCAAAGATTACAATTTACAAGATAAAAAACGACTTTACCAACTTTAAAGCTAAATATATTTCAACAACCCTTTTCCAACATCTCCTCTTTTGAATGGGGTGGAATTTCGTGGAAATTCGATTTGATAATACTAAATGCTTTCCTCAATCGTATCTCATAGATTCGGCTCAATAAATTTTAAAAATAGCCTTGCCTATGTTTTCTAATAATTTACTAATATATAAATAATTTACTAATAAAACTTCTTTAATTTTTAATGATTTATCTGTGAATATCACACGATAAATACTATATAAACTTATAAATATATGTGCTATATGGGTTTAACTGTTCTACAACAACTTAAGTATTTTCTTTTAATCTAATGTTGAGCCTAATGTTAGTGTTTCTGGGCACTTTTACTCTTTGATAGCTGAGGGGTTTCTGCAGAGTGCCACCCATCTTACTGAATAATTTGTGTATTCCTCATTAGCTTCGTGATTATTCAATGACTGATCTAAGATCTGCATACCGCCCCGTTCAGTTAGTGATTACTCTGAGATTAGATAGTGCTATGTAGGGCATAGCATATAGCTTCAGAGCTCTGTCGTCTATGTATTTTTTAACCGGATCTATTCTAAGGTCTCTTAGCATGTCATTCATCAGGATGTACCATGGCACTTTGAAGAGTCTTCGAAGAACCTGACTTTGAGCAACTTGCAGCTTCGGGATAGTAGAGTCGGGAGCTTTACTATACGCGACAAACCCATAAAGTAGTGCTGGTCTAATTATCTGGCTGTAGATCTATTAACAATAAAAATAATATGTTAATAGTATAATTAAGTTCAGCAAATCCTAATCATAATGAAAAGAAAGGAAGAATAATAAAAAAATAAAGAAAGATTTAACAATTTCAAAATAGAGCCTGAGCTCTATGAGTCGATATTCGCAAAATAAACAAAGAACTATAAGATAAAATAAGAAGAAATAACAATCCCATAAAAGTTCATAAGCTTGTTGAAAATATTAATAAGTCAATATTTGAGCAAACTAAAGCATTTGAACTATTATTATCTTGGCTTTGTCTTACAATACAAACATATCTGAAATATAAATGAAAAGAAAATACTAAATTTAAAAAAAAATTACTAAATTCACTAATTAATTCTACAAATCCGCTACTTAACTACCACATACATGCCTGTAAATTTAGTTTGTCACAGATACTATCGCATATGCATATAATTTTTAATGAATTAAAAACTTTTGGAAAAACTTTTACAGTAAAGGACACACACATGCATTCAACCAGCAACAACAACAACACTTTACAAATTTTAAAGACACACTAAACTAAACCGCCAAAGGACGCCACTTCTTAACTAATGCTGTGGATGCATTGCTTAAGCTGATGTTGATGTTTATGTTGATATGTTAAGATGAAGTTGACACAAGTGTTTCGAATTACAATACAAAACACATACACACACACACACACAAGTTCTTGTACGCCGAAAAGTGTGCAAAGTTATTTTGCGTTTCAATTATTTGTATTCCATTCTACTCACAATGTGCGTTGTGAGGCAAGTTGTTACTCATGCGTTTGATATTCTGTTGTTCATTTTAACTAAGCGTGTTACTGTTATATTTTATTACATTTTTTTGCACTGTTATTACATGTTGGGTGGCACTGTTGTTGCGGCTGTTTTCATAATGTTAATGTTAAAATGTTACTGTTGCTTTTACTATTGCTGTTGGTGTTATTGCCATTAAAAGAATACAAATTACTCGCTTGTTTGAAAGAAGAAATCCTTAATTACTTTGTTTTGTACTTTAAAATTGTTATTTAATTTCATCCCTTTTTTAACATAATTTTTACTATATCATTTCTTTATTTTTTTTTTTTTTGAAATTGTTTCGAGTTCCTTTTGTATTTACTCCACCATTTATATTGTATTTTATGAGGAACGTCTTGTTTTTTTACTTTTTGAAAAATACTTTTGCTTTTACTTTTATATTATTTATATTTTTTTTCTTTTGTGTAAGAAAATGTTGTGGTTTATTGTTTTGTGGCTCAAAAGCTTGTTTCTATTTAAATTTCTGTGTGGCAACATGTTTATTTTATACCCTCAAGGCGAGATATTCATACAAGAAGAGAGCTACTGAGCAAATGCGTTTCAAACTTCATGTCGGAAGTTTAATTGAATGAATACTTTACTTAAAACTTCTTAAAGATAAATTAAGAAAAAGTAATACTTTACAAGTGTGTTACATCTAAATTTTTAAAAATTTACAAAGATTTTGATACAGATTTAGTTGTTGATGATATTGTATTTTGTTTAAATCGAATTTATTTTTTTATTTATTTTGAGTTTACGAAACTAAAATAATTTATTTGATGCTAAAAATATTCAACTTTTGTGGTTAACAAAATTTTTTGAATGTAAATATTTCAAAAATATAGTATGCTGTTTAAATATTATTTTATTATTATTATTATATTTATAAGTATAAGGTATAAAGGTTATAAAGAAATGATACAATTATTTATGTATATTTATTATCGTCAACATTTTTGAGCTTTACTTCTACTCTACTCTTCTCTGCTCATTATATTTGTTCAGTTTCTCAATCCAAAAGATCTCACATTCTCTTCAATGTAGTCAATAAGTATTTACTTAGATGTCTTGCTTCATAAAGTATTCTTAAAATCTATTTTGACTTAAACATTGAGCTTTTATGAATTGAAAAATATTTTTGCCTTTAGTATACTTGTCTTTTATTAACAAATAATATTATTTTGGAATCAATTAAGAAACGTGCCAAAAATATCCCTTGTTCTTGAAATTTCAAATTGTTAAAGATTCCTTTTCTATGCCAGTAGTTTTACACACTTTAGAGTTACACGTTTCTACTGATCCTATGTATTTCTAGCTTCAGATATTACTAGTTTCAACTTTCTGTTCTATCGTACGTCTACTATAACTTTTTTAACTCCTTCTACACTCTGCACGTATGCTGTATTCATGGTCGGTGGATGCTCGCAAGTTCCCATTAAACTACTCAACTTGCAACCTTGACTACATTACTTATAGAATCATTTGAAGGCTTTATTAATGTGGGATGTTTTTATTCTTATGCCGGATACCTCTGTGGGAAAACTAAACACATGCTTGTCTAAAAAATTTGACCTTATTGTAGCTAAATCCGGGCAACTACAAAAACAATATTCCACTGCTTTTTCTTCCACCTCATCTTTATAGCTTTTGTATTATTTTTTGGAGTAGGCTCTGAGCCTAACAGCATATCTCTGAGTAATAGCCAGTGACTACTTATACAAACATTTACCGGTCTCACCAATTCATCAGTTCTGCAATTTTCTTAAATCTCATTGTATGCTGAAACCCATATTAAGCGTATTTTGAAAATGGTTTACGTTTGCTTTAAAGCTACCAGTCAATCCAAAGCATCAAATACTTTTTAGTGTATCAAGTGCATTAATTTGATGTCAATGGCCAATATATACTTGATGCCAAGTATATATTTATTGCAATATTAGTCCATATGTTTACTTCGATAGCAGCTATTTCTTTAATTACTAAGACGTCCGTTTAGAAAATACTACACTGGTTAGATGAAAAACTAGGCAGGTTCAATCCTAGATCTAACTGTTCTGAACTTGTGTACATTTTGTGCATATTTGTCCTTTTGGAATTCTAGTTTTGGAATTCCTTATTAAATTATTATTTTAAATACATTTTATTCCAAAAATTTAAACCTGAAGTAATTAATACTTTTTGTCCCTAAGGCAAAATATGTTTATTTATTTATTTATTCACAATTTTTGAAGTAGTGCTCTCATAGGCTTTTTGCTCAATATTTTATTATTGTTAAGAATAAAAATTAAAAAAAAATAACGAATTATTTTGAAATAATATTTTTTTAATTAATATTTCGACTTTAGTCTAAAGTCATCATCAGGACATTTTAGGTATTTTATTACAATACTGTTTATTATTTATAACTAACTTAAACAAAATAAAAACATATACTGTGACATAAGTTTTAACACAATTATAACGTAGTATATTAAAGTTTTAATGAAATTTCTAATGCATTTAATTAAAATCTACTTTTAGTAAAACTGCATAATTAAAAGCAACGTATCAGTTACACACATCACAAAAACTAAAGTAAAATTAAAGAAGAAGTAATTTATCATTAAAATTTAAATATGCAAGCAAATCCTTAAGCATATATTATTTCAAATTTTCAAAAAGTTATCACATAACATATTAAATCATAATAAATCAATTTTCAATATTCAATTTCAAAATCAAATCCGAATGTAATTTGAACTCTTTAACAAATATTCTTCATCAAGCCTCATTTACTTACCTTTCATTTTGTATTATTATTTAAATTATAAGTATTCTCGTTACTTATATTTAATATAATGAATTTAATTGTGAAATGCTCTAGATGTTTACATACAGGATATCTTCATTAACGCCAGCCTCGTCTATTGAAATTGTTTTATGAAAATATTTCAAATTGTGCTGTAAATACTTGCCTTCACTTGAAAAACGAATTTAATTGTAATTAAAATAGTAATTCTTATCTCCTTGCCAGTATCCTTTTGTTGTACATTTTATTGTGGCACAAAAATTTAAATGATTTTCCTGTTGAGTTTTGTGAGATTTATGCATTCAATTGCTATTACATTGATGTCCATATATATATGTATCTGCATGTAATATATACATGTGTAAAGCATCATTTACATTAAAATCAGTAAAATATTTTGTAATTGAGTTGTCTTCATTTCATTTTATTTAATTGTCTTAAAGAACTTAACTTTTACCTTAACACTTGCATTCTCATGTATTTTAATCCTTCTGATTGAAAAATAAATACTATTGGGTTTTATTTTTAAGAATTTCTAATTTTCTAATTTTACAATTCACTTATATACTATTTAAGTTGTATTGTCCATTAGAAAGTTATTTAAAAATATTAACATAAATATATAATATTTATTTGCATTTCATTTATTATATTTTATAATTAAACATATCTACAAAGATTGTACTTCATTTATAAAATATTGTCAATTAGTGTAATTAAATTTTATTTTAAGCTTCCACAATAAAATTTTTGAGTTTTATGAGCATTTTAGATATATGAGTTCCTAATTAATTACTGATAATTATTTATACACATACCATATGCCATACACAACCAGACAAATTTTATTTGTAAAAAATTTCTACGATATTGATTTTTTTTAAATTCAATACTTTGTAAATATTTATTCTCATCACAAAGAATGAGTTAGTGCATTTGTGCATCTATGATAGCTAGGGGGAATCTGCAGAGTCCCGCCCATCTCACTGAATAATTTGTGTATTCCTCATAAGTTTCGTGATTATTCAATGATTGATCTAAGATCTGCGTACCGTCCCGTGCGGTTAGTGATTACTCTGAGATTAGATAGTGCTTAGTAGGGCAACCTGTCGGTTTTCGCATATAGCTTCAGAGCTCTGTCTCTTATGTATTTTTTGACCGGATCTATTCTTAGGTCTCTTAGCATGAAATTCGTGCAGATGTACCATGGCACTTTGAAGAGCCTGACTTTGAGCAACTTGTAGCTTTTGGATAGTAGAGTCGGCAGCTTTGCTATACGCGACACACCCATAAAGTAGTGCTGGTCTAATTATCTGGCTGTAGATCAGCTTTCTGTTCTTCACGCTAAGGTTGTTGTGTTTGAAAAGTTATATATCACATATAAATTTTGCATGAATATCTTATATCATATAAGTTTACTTATGTATGGAAATCATTTATTAAAAATAAGATGAGTTTAAAAGTTAGACGGATTCGAATAGCAAAGAAAAGACAAAGACAAAAATTTTTTATTTTTAATTTATTGAAATTTGGCTGACCATACAACGCTGTTTCGAGTATTGCCAAGTACTCTTCATCAGTGGTCTTTGGAAATAATCGAATTTTATTTAATTAGTTTATAGTCCGTATATAATTTGTTTGGACTGCAAAAAAGTTATTTTTGTTGCAAAAATGTAGACGCGTTTCCGATTTATTGATTTATTGATCAAGGACTTTAGTACAGTCGATTTTATTCAATAAACTATTTAACATTTAATACGCTATATACCGACTCATTTCTTTATATTCGAGGCTTTCAAGTTGTAATCAATTAACATTGATTGCACGTACAAAAATCCGGGATCGAGAACTAGTTTACAATATATTGACATTAAGCCAAGTGGACAAAGTTGCTCAAAATACCTGTCTTTACTAAAATCTGTTGTTAAGTAGGCGTTCCCACGAAATCGGAATAATGTCAAAATTTCTATATAGCTTTATTTTATATTATGACTAATGATTTATTATATATTTTTTTATATCTTTTTTTGAAACAAAATCACGAACAATTCACTTTAAAAATAAAATGAGATTAAACAAAATTAAATAGAATGAAATAAAATATAAAAATATAAAAAAATATACAATAAAATAAAATAATATAAAGTGAAATAAAAATTTTAAATTTGTTTAATTTAATTTAATTAAAATAAATGAAATGAAATTAAATTATACTACATTAAATTAAATTAAATATAATAAAATATAATAAAACAAAATAAATAAATAAAATGAAATAATAAAAAATTTAATAAATTAAATAAAAAACATAAATAAAAAAAATCAAAAAACAAAAAAATCTTTTATCTGGCTATAGGTAACTTTTTGTTAAAATTAAAATTCAATATTTGTTCAATATTTTTTAATGTATTCTATATTTCAACTCTCCTTGAGAGTCATCATCACGATAAGGATCTCACATAAATTAATATTAATGAAATCTTTATCTAAGATCATCTTTATCATCCTCTTTATTATTAGATATAGATATGATTAAATTCATCGTCATCCACTTTATTCTATTGTCTATATGTGCAATATGGGCAATGGAATAAAGAGAATATCGCTTACATATAGTTATCATTAATATAAATTTATTTTAGATTTTTATTTTAATGATTTAATTTTATCTTTTATTAATATTTAATCTTTTATTTAAATAATGATTTTGTATTTACTGTATATTTTTATTTATAATAATATATAAATTAAATTAAAACTTGAAGAAGGATAGTCAGATGAAAATATTTATAGACGGAATTGGCATAAAAACCAAATAGGGCAAAGGCTTAGCCGCTAAGCTCCTTCAAAATGAATTTAGAAAACAGTTTAAAAATAAAAGAAAATTATATATAAAAAGAAAAAAAATGACATAGTAAATGAATAAAATTTAGATATTTTAAAAATTTAAAAAAAAAACATTTAATAAAATTAAATGTAAATATAAAAATAAAATCGGTAAAAAATAAAAATAAATAGAATGAAGTCAAAGTAAATAAAATTAAATTAATTTAAAAACAAAACAAATTAAAATAAATAAAATGAAATGAAAAGTTCGTCACCTTTTTTCTTTAGTAAATTAAGAAAAAGTAAAATAAAAATATACTCCTCAGTAAGAAAGAAAAAAATGAAATAAAATAGTTAATAAACTAAAATATATTAATAAAAATATAAAACAATTCAGAGTTATGAAAATAAAATAACGATAAAAAAATGAATTTAATAAAATTTATAAGTAATTATATTTTTTATTTTGAGTTTATATTTATATGTATAGAATATGTATACCGTAATATTAATTTAAAAAATTTCACAATGTCATATGAATAAGTTCATTGCTTTATTTAAAAAAAAAATTAGAAGTTGTTAATTTTTCGAACACAAAGTTATCTAACAAAAGTATATAAAAGTTCTTTTTTTTTTAATTAAAATAATCTTTTATACATACTATTTATCTAAATTAACAGAATATAATAAAAAAATGTATTTTAATTAATTAATTATAAAACAACTAAGAGTTTAAAAACAATAAAAATATGTGCCATTATTAGGAAAAATCAAATTACAAAAAGTTAAAATTTAGATGAAATATATAATAAATGTACATGTTTTTAATTAAATATAAATATATAAGTTGCGAAATTGAAATTAATTTCAAATAAAATGTATCAAATAAATATTTCTTTTAAATAAATAAGAATCATCTACATAAGAGACAAAGTATTTAGTGTAAAAATATAAATCAAGTAAAAATAATTTAATAATTAATAATATTATTAAATTAATTTAAATAATTTAATAATTAATAATATTATTTATATGAAAAATGGTAACCAATTAATTTAGTTAAAAATTCTTCACATGGTTAAAATAAATTATAAGTGTAATAGTTTATTATTTTTGCTATAAGAAATTATAAATTATTTTAATTTCATTTTTAATTAGAGATTGCCAACATTGTTTAATATCATTGGTTAATCTGATTAATGTATAACACCCGAGATTAATCTATAACTCTCTAGATATTTTGCAAGTGTAACAAGATTACCTTAAAATTACTCGTAATAGCTGTTTTATATGATTTATATAATATTTTTATTTAAAATATTTTTGTTCAAAATATTTATATTTATTTTATATTTTCCAAGAATATATAAATAATTTATATGTTGTTTTATTATTCAAACAATATGGCTTAAGAGCATCTTTCTTAAGAGAGAATAAAATTATTTTAGCATTATTGAAATCTTTTATATATCAAAGTAAAAAATAATAATTGCAGCATATAAAAAGTAAATAATTTATAAAAATCAGTTTTATGTATAAGCCCAATACAAACCCAAGAGGTCCTCATGTTACCATAAACTCCTTACATAGAGAAAGCATTTACTGCATTTAAAGATAATTATATAAAATTTCGTATAATAATTTTTATATGTATATAATTAAAATAAAAATATGAAATAACAAAATTATGAAACAAAGCCTTTTTAAAAAAGAAATAACTTGTGTAAAATTTAATTTGTATAATATTACTAAATATTGTAAAAAAGTACATCAAATGTTTCATACTGCAGTATTTAAAATATAGAATTCGATTTCAATGGTTGAAAATACAAATATATATATATAAATAAATATATAGCTAAATATATACTAAATTATACATAATTCTGTATATGTATATATACTTAAATATATATATATATATATAAACATTATATACCATAATGTATTAAATATAAAAATATTATATTAAAAATTACAAATAAAGGACAAATATATTTATTAATGTAAAACATAAACTTTTTTTATTTATGATATAATAAATTTCAAAAAAAAATTTAAGATTAAATATAATAGCACTGTAAAGATAACAGATTAAACTAATAGATAATAGTATAAAAATTGGTGATTGATAAATTAAAATTATTTATAAAAAATATTTAAGAAATATATGAATTTGTTGATAAAGAAATTTGTTGAACAGCCTGTCATCTCTAAAATAACTACATATCTAGTATTGTTTCTCCGGAAATAGTGTTCTACCATATGTTATAATAAAAATTAATTGAGAATTATTTAGGATAACATAAATTTCACGCAACAGATATTTCTTCATTTTTCTCTATATTTATTTTACTTATATCTTTACATAACAACAATTAAGGAAGGAGAAGAAGAATTGTCTGTTCCATTAGTTTTTCATCTGTTATATTCGTAATTTAATTTATAGTAAATTTTAATAATATTTATATCTTTAAACATAACAACAATTAAGGACACAGCACACATTCCAATGGAAACCACAAATATTCCTGACAATGTGTTGACATTATTACAATTCTTAACAATTACTTGAAATGTCCTTTTTTGCTTCAAATGATTTATGTTATTTTAACCTTTACAAGATATTTGGATTATTTGCATAATTTCAAATTAAATAACTTTGATGCAATAATCTTTGAATTTCCGCAAATATGTTGGTCTCTTTGTAAAACAAATGTGTGGAGGTTATTATTGAAATATAATTATTAAAAAATTATTATTTGTTGTTCATTAAAATTTTTAAATTACTTATAATCAAGTAATAGTTGGTGAATTCAAGAACTTCAATCAGAGCACGTTGATCAAAAAGTTTCAGGAATTTATTCAGAAAATTAAAAATACAATTTTATTATTGATAATCGATATTGTTTCCTTCGAAGTACTCCACCCATTGACAGAAATGTGCATATAATCGGATTTCTATATAGCCATCAAAGGTGGTGTATTTCAGAAGAGCCTATAATTTTTATATTAATTAAATTTAGTTTACCTGTGCGCTTAAATAAATGAAACATACATAAATATATAAATATAAACAATTTAATAAAAAATTACCGGCTATATTTCTTAAAACACTTTGGAAATAACATATTAATTATTTAAAAAAAAAAAAAGAATTTAAAACTATAAATTTTTTAATATATTTTTCAATATTAGAAACTTTGAAAATTACTAAATAATTAAATTACTAAATAAAATGAGTAAATAATTAAATTCACATTAATTAAATATACAGAACTACAAATCCTGATCTCTTAAATATCTTCTTGATCTAAAAGCCCAACTAAACTATGAGCGCAAGTGAAGGTTATGAAGTTTTCTATCACAAAACCTAATTATTAAATACATAAATAAATAAATAATTTCTAATATAAATAAATTAATATTAATATAATGTAATATAATATAATATAATAAAATTAATAACTTAATTATTGTAATTAATATAAATTATGCATAACAATTTTTTTGACAATATTCTTCAACCAAAGATCTTCTCCCGTATTTATGACGTAATAGTCAAAAACACCCATCTATTCCTTCAGCCATATTTCTAAATTATTTTAATAAACTCTCTAGAGACTATATGTATCATATGGGTATGAAAAAAATGTTTACTAGATAGAATATATGTATATTGAATAATCTATAATTTTTTTAGTTTAGAAATGAATTCAGTATAAAATGAGAACGGATAAAAATATGAAAGTGAACCCTTTGCAAGTCTTCATGCAAATAGTGTATGATAGTGATTATATGTAAGTATAAGTTTAAAAAGTTATTAAATCAAAAAATAATTTCGAAAGGATTACAGTTCCATATTTCTGTTGATTGTATAATTATACAATTTAGTTCAATTACTCAAAATAAACCATTTAATTATTCAATGTTATCTTTTGAATAAAGATCACAATATATTTGTTGGTAAAATTTCAATTTCTTAATAAGGATAACAGCTATTTCCCCAGATTTTAGTATCACTCCTATAAGGATCAATTCACTGTATGCTAAACTATAACCTTATAAAACTTTCAAGTTACTTTAATGGCACTTGTGAGTTAATAGGGATGAGAATAAAATCATAAAATATGTGCTAAGAGGTTGTCAGAATTGATTCTTAAATGACGACAGGCCTCTTCTATCGAATAAAAAAATAAAACCAAGAAACTGAAAATTAAAGAAAACAATTGGGTTTAGAGTATTAATTTTTCATTTTATGAAGGTAGAGCAATAGATTTTTATAAGGTTGTGCGCCCTCAATAACAATACTGATTTAGCACTGATTTAGTTAGTGTCTCATTTGACACTTTTTTTTTGCTCTCCTTACGGAAGCTGTAACCAATCTTGTATATAGGCAAATAATCTAGTTAAATTCATCTTGCCGAACTGTTTAAGTTAATTAAGACTGTAAATTTTGAATTTTCCTCAATAACTAAACTAATTAACTAGCCTCTTGCACAAAATACATTATCTGTCTTTATGATATGTGTGGACAAAAAATAAATCCTTCTCATTTTTAAGTTTTTAAAAATAGTAGTTTAATTAGTGTCCCCTAAGTTCAAATTTGTAGCCAATTTTTCTCATACACATCTGAATCTCTGGTAAATAATAGACTAAAAGTTTATAATTGGCGTCTTGGTTTCTTAATTTCTGAGTCTATAGCAACAATAGGTTAAAATTCTAAACTTGGGTTTTAAAGGTTAATAAAAAATTTTTATTTTAAGATATATGATTTCTTAATATCAGTAGACTTGCTACGAATGAATAGATAAACATTTTTAACATAGACATTTTCCCCAAATTTTCTTGCATGCTTGAGACACAGTTTAAGGGGTTTTTTTTAAAATCAACTTATAGCAAAAATATCGTTTTTCTTAAAACCAATCTGTAGAAAAACGACCGTTTTAAAAAATATATAAAAAATCCTTTTTTTTCTTTATAGGAAAGAGAGAGGGGAAGATGTTTATCTAATATTTATGTAAAATTTATTATCTAAAATGTTTATCTATTTATTCGCGATAGGCTTACTAACAACACAAAATTTTATTAACCCTTTTAAACCTTAATTTTTGAACTTTAATCGATCCGATTATGCTCAGTAACCAGATTATAGAATTGAGTTTAACTATCCTTATTTAATCTATTACCATTAAAAAATTGTAGAAGAGAATTTATTGTCGTACATCTTAATATTTTTGTAATAAGCTATAGAATGTTGTTAACAACTATTAATTAATAAATGTGTAAGAGTGTGTCACTCTTACACATTATTGATTGGCCACAATTATTTAATTATTTTTAGATACATATTTGAAATGCATTAATAACTAAAAATTGGAAAAAATTAAATTTAATAAATTAAAAATTTAATAAAATTTCGAAGTCAATTAGGGCAGTTTCAGCTGTTAGCTGTTAGCCCCATCAAAATTTTATAGCCGTTGACTTGCTAAGAGCAAAACAAAAACAAAATCAAATTATGCGGTTGAATTCAGAAACCGAAAAGTGTTTTTTAATTGAAACAATTTAAAATTCAATGTTATTAATTTCAATTAAAGCAGTTTAACTGTGCTCATTGCCGTTCACCCTTCGTTTTCTCCAACCACTCGATAGCTCTGGTATCACTTGTACTTGTACCAAGTATCCTGGCTTGTGCAAGGATACGAAAAACGTGCGCGATATTGGCCATTTGTTTATGTAGGCCCTGTAAAGTTGCTTTATAATTGCTGTGTCGGATAAATTTCATGCCAGCGAATTTTTGCTCCTTTCAGTGGGCATAAATTAAGGCGTGAGAAGTTATGCCAGAAAGTATGGCGCAAAATTATGCTTTCAGATTTTTTCTTCCGAACACTCGACGCGCCCACTTCTTACAAAGTTAACTGCCATTAAATGAAGGCCTTTTTAATTTTGCTGCTGTTTAAAGTTCTGAAATTATTAACCGCCTCGTTGGCTTTGTGGTTTCAAGCTGAGAACTTTTCACACGCTTCCATGTTTAGGTTATGGTTTCCTTTTAACCAAGTCAATTGCCTGCTTCTTAGGCTGATTAAGAAATTCCAACTGTTTTACACGATTGCACATAAAACAACTGTCTTATGATGAAATTTGCCTGGACTTGGTAGCTGGAGGATATATTGATTTGTTTATCTTCCGTTGTGGAAGTCGCTGTATAGTCGCAAATAACTGCGGGATAAAATATTGTTTACTAGTGAAATTATTGTTGTTCTTGCATATATTTTAGAGTCAAATTTGAATTTTGATTAAAATAATTGATTTAAAATTGTGAAATTGTATCTGCTACTTAATTATGAGTAAGTAAAATCATTTAAAACATTTTTATATTGTACAGTTTTTAATGGTAATATTGTATAATATTATAAAAATTCTAAAATCAAATGCCTAAAATCAAAGCATTCATTTTACAGCATTAAAGCACATTGATGAAAATAAGCCAATTACTTTGGCACTAATTAAATTTTAATTTTTGAATTTCAAGGAGTAGCAACGCCTTCACCTAAACGCGCACTAAATAAAGTTAATTAAATTTGCTCTAGGAACTCATTAAACACTGAGCAGACAAAAGTGCAGAAGCGCACAAAGCCAAGTTAGTCCCGAGAAAAATTCCAAATCCAAAACAACACAGCTGGACACTGGCAGGAACATTGCCAAATAAAGAATGAAAGTAAATAAGGAAGTTGACGGAAAAGATTATGAAGCTATCAAGCAAATGCTAAAGCACGAAATTATGATATAAAGGCAGGAACTTTGCCAAAATACACAAAAAAAAAAATTATAAAATTAAAAGCAAAATTGTTTAAGTCAATAGGAAATGTTGTAAGGAATGTCGTGGAATGCCAAAAATATTTGCACTAAATATTTTGACTATACATACTTTCATACATTCACAGCTCTCTACTTTAAAACTAAATTGATAATGATGAGAGCAGCAATTTAATGAAATTAAATTAGCATTTCTTTTGATAAAAATGTAGGCGGACATTCTAAACGACAAGAAAAATTACTCATAGTTTACTTGGCCAAAAGCAGTTTAGGACCACTTTGGCTGCAACTCAATAAAACTGCCGCATATCGTCTTCTAGGTTGGCACTTGGTGTGCCAATTGCAGCTCAAACCTATGGTAACTTCTGTTTCTGGCTATTTTATCAAAGCACTCCAGCAATAATTTTTTTAATTTATATTTTGTTTTAGAAAAGTTCTTTTTATTTTATAAATAATTGTGTTTGCATGTTACATATTTTTTATTTTATACTGGAAGCACTGTTATCACACTTACTGCTCTCAAAAATATTTTTTCTATTGGCTCTTGTATTGCAATGAACTTGGTTTTGCATTTTGAGATAAAATATGAAACCAGAAACAGACAAAGCTGTTGGCGGTTAGAGTGCTGGCCACAGAAATGCCATCAAAGCAAATGTGCAGTTGGAAGCTTTCTTCCAAATGCGTACTCTGCAACTCCAATTGCTGTTCTGACAACAACAACAAATGCAGTTGCAACAACATCAACATCTGCTGATTGTTTAACTAAATTTGTTTACATACCGCCAAATTTGTACAGGCTGCAGTGAAGAATGCGGATTGCAGTTCCTCCAAGTTGAATGTGTGTTGTGTGCACAGCCAAAATAGTTGAAGATGCTTTAACACTTTCTTAGTAGTTGCTTCAAAATAAATATACTTAATATTGAGTCAGAAACAGTTGAACGGACTGACAGTTAGACAATCACTTGTCCAAAACAAAAGTGTTTGTGCAACTCAGATTGCCCTGGGTTTTTGCCCAAATTTAATATTAACTGCCTCATGCTTGGGTATTTAATTTTAGATATATTTTCACTTACGAGAATTTTAATATTAGAACAAATTTTTTAATTAAATATGTTATTGGAATGATACATAACTCACTATCTTAATAGCAAACACTTGAGAAGTTGGGTTGTGTTTTTGACGAGAAATTTGTTAACAATGATAGCCTTGGGAGAAGGTGCGCTATCGCTATATAAAATCCTCGAGTTTTCTTACCAAATCTGATCATTTTCGAGAAATTGTTTCCCTTCGAACGCAGCATTATAAACTGATAATATTCCTTATTTATTCTTTTACCATCTGGTGAGAATTGCGAGAACACAAACACGAGAATACAACACCTTCACTTTTGATTGACTTTTACGTGCTTTTTTCGGTTACGACTTAGTAATAGGACACCCAGGCTTGCTAGCACACCAAACTCAATATCTCAATACAACAAAATAATTAGAGTTAATTATTTTATTATTATTAATTATTTATTAATTGAATGAAATTCATTTATTCTATAACGTCTTTAGCGACCTTCAAGCGATGGAATTTTTGCAGACTATTCCGTTCTTTTGACAATATTCGAACGATAACGCATTATATGCTCAAAAAATAGATTAAAATTGTACAAATTGATTCGTGTGAAACTGAAATTGGTTTAATAGTTGAAGTAATTCAATTTTCACTAAATGTTAGTTAATCATTTACTTTTCATAAATAGCTTTAAACTAAAAGAACAGTGGTTGGAGATTCTTCTTCTTGCGGATATTCGAGTACCTGCCAATAAATCATATTTCTCCTATCATTAGAAGAGTGAAATATCTTACTTACGGTTAAATTCAATTTTAAATATAAAATATATAAAAAATTATGTACTATATATTATGTGATATATAAATTATATTTAAATTTCAGAACTTTACTTCATTGGCAGATAATGCCTATTATTGACAGTTTATTTTTCTTATTCCATGTACTCTCCATGTATTTTCTTATTTTCCTTTCACTATTTCTCCAGTCTTTTCAATTATCCACAATTATTTGCAAATACTTGACTTGAAGTCGACCTTAAATCAGTGATCACCATTACCCAACGAAATCGAAGCTACTCACCAGCTTTTTATGTTATGGGTTTTTGAATCACAGTTTAAGTAGTACCCATGCATTGACACTTTGGATACTTTGGATGATGCATTGATACTTTGGAACGAACCATCGATACCAGTACTATACCAAGTAAATGTATTTTTGTGCATTTTATGTCATAGGAAAACCATCGGTGTTTTATTGATACCTCGTCGTACTTAAACGCATCATTGCGGTGGTGATATGAAAGAAGGTGTGGGGAATCAATACGATTATGTGGTCCAATCGATATAATTTTATGTGGGAATCGTTATCGCTGCCACAAAGCATCTAAGAGCAACAACAAAGAATCAACAAATTGAAATAAAAGCCATTTATATATGTGAATATAAATAAATAAATATATATTCCATTTATTTAAAAATAATAACTGTATTAATATTACATATAATATAAAAAACAGATACAAGGAATTTATATATAAAGAAACACTTAAAATTTTTACAAAATAATGAGATGAAATATAGCATTAAACAATATATTTTGCACATTGAATCATCGAAGCTGCTTAAAGCATCATTAAAGCGTCGATGCCATTGTGATTCTTCTGGCATCGATGCCACTATAAGCTGCTGGGTACTGATTGGGGTAGTGTTTGTACTACTTGACCAAAATTTTTGGTTTTATAAGGCTTTATCTAGCTTGCCAAACAAGTTTTTTTTTAGGAAACGATAACGATAAATTCGGTCTCATGGTGGTCTTTCAATATATTATTATAATATTAAAAAACATTAATTTACTTTAGTTCCATAATAGACACATTACTAATTTGGCTTATACTATGTTCAGACAGTCAAATTTCCTTAATTTCGTAAAAATGAAATTAAGTTAATTTTTTAAGTGTTCATACTGCCCCAAATTAGGGAAATCATATGTTTTTTGTTTACAAATCGAATGTTGAAGATTACATGCTCCAAACACCATTTGTATCTGGGCAATTTTAAAAGTTGATTATAATAACTATAAAGGATGACATTCAGTAGTTTTATTAGCTTTGGGGGATTTCAAGTATGTGAATTATTATTTTTTACTATATTTTAAATAAATAATAGTTACAGTTTTTTCTCTATATTCAAATTTAAAAATTTGTTCTAATTTCAAAATATCTACCGGTTTTATTAAAGTCAACTGTCATTGACATGTATTTTAAAAAAATATCCCTTTTTCGTTATCTGAAATTTATCTTACACTTAGTTGCATTCGAAATGTACCTTAAGGGCATTTTACTTAATTTCGTTCTAATTTCCCTGAAATAAAGTAGAAATTAAGGACGTGTGCGAGTTAGGCTAAGTTGATGCTAAACCAAATGGGAGATTTTTTGGGATTTTTTGCACTGCACACATTTCGCCATTTATCAACACGTATCGACACATCACTACATTATCGGCACAACTTTGAATTTCCCTCATTTAGAACGCAACTTAGCCTAACTCGCACACGACCTTAAAACGCAATTTAGCCTAACTCGCATGTCTGAAGGCGTGTCTGAACATAGTATAAGAAAGAAGGCAATAATATATTTGGTTTGGCATTGCTGAGCAATTGAACATAGCAACTGTTAGAATTTATAAATAAAAAAAAACTATTTATTTCTATCACTAAGGAAACCATTTTATTTGCTTCTAGTAAAGTATTTTCATCAGTTAATTTATAGCAATAATATTATTTTACACAAAATTACCGAAATTAAAGTTTTCAGCGTGAAATATTTGAGACCACGTGATATATTTTTGATAATTAATATAAAGAGTTAAGGCGGAGGACTGCGAATCTAACAAACGGAATCAAAATGGTAAGTAAAAAATATTTGAAGACTTTTAATAAAACTAGTTAAGGAAAAATGTAAGCGGAAATAGTTTAATATAAATAGTGCAGTGTACGATACATATTTATTTAATTTTTTAAATAAAATCCTTAAATAAAATCCTTAAAGAAACTTCGGTATAATAGCAGAAAGCAGAAAATTTGCGAAGAATTGAAACTCTTTAGCGCTTGAAGCCAAGCGTTTAGTGATAAAGTGAATATTTTTATCAGCTCCAAACAAAAATCATCATCATTTGCTTACGCTTTCACTGACGACGGTACGAGAACCGCCACAGCAACAACAGACGTACTCCGTTCCATAGCTGGCAACGTTGCCAAAGCCACCATTGCCAAAGCCAACGTTGCGTTGCAGCCATTTTGCATGCCAACACTTGCACTCGGAGCTGCGATAAGAAGCCACGCGGCATAAGCTGCATGCGCTGCACTGCAATTTTTCATATGACACGAACTGCTGTGCAGTAAAAAATTTTATATTTTTATGAATTTATGAAAAATCTCGCTTTTGTAAAAATGATGCAGCGAACGTATTGTTGTAGTTTGTTTTTATTTGAATTTTCACTCCTTTAGCGCCAAAATATTATATACACAAATCGATGGAGTTGTCGGTGGGGGCGTTGTGCGGCGTTCTGTGGCGTTCTGTGGCGTTATGCGGCGGCGACTTGTAGGCAACGAGGATATTTTTGAATAATTTGCAATCATAAAATATGCAATAAGCCAACATCTGTTACGAAATTGTTTTGAAAGCCGCGCCATCACAATATTTAAAACATTATGTCTGTCCGCCCAATCTTTTCACTCCCCCGTACTTTCCTTTCATTGCTTCGTTCATTAATTCTTAAATTTTTAAGGAATATGCAATTTCAAGCAAATAATAAACATAACAAAGTTAAATGTGAGGAATTTTTGGATTTATTTTTCATGGGATAATAGTTTGAGGATTAAATTGCAGAACAATTCAAAAGATTAAAGCGCTAAAGGCAGAACAAAATCATTGTAATGAGAATTTAACTTGTCTATGAATTTGAAACTAACTCAAGATATTGCCTAGTGCCATTTTTTTGTAGAGCTAAGTCCTGCAGTTAAACGTTCAGTCTCCTAAAAGTACTTACTTCATTTTCAGAAATTTTTACAACCTCTTGAGAACTGGTTCAACTTTAAAGATCATTCTCCATAAATACCTCACCACTTTATGAGAGTGCAGAGCATACAAGTTATATACGAAAACTGACAGGCTGCCCTACTTAACACTATCTAATCTCTGAATAATCACTAAACGCACGGGACGGTACGCAGATCTTAGATCAGTCATTGAATAATCACGAAGTTTATAGGGAATACACAAATTAATCAGTGAGTTGGGTGGGACTCTGCAGAAACCCTCCAGTTACCAAAGAGTAAAAGTGATCAGATACACTAACTCAGAAAAGGCTCAACTCAGAACAAGAAGCGTACAATAATTCTCCTTTTACTAAATTTTTTTAAATAAACTAAAAAAATAATCCATGCTGCTACTTATACTCCTAGAATACTCCAATACTCCGAAAACAGAAACTATATATATCAGTGGATCCCAACTTTTTTTAATCAAGGACCTTTATGATATTTTTATTTTTAGTAGAAACCACAAAGTTTAAGAATAATAAACTGTATAATTATATTAGTTAATATGTTTCATGCATCTCTGGTATAATGTATAGTTAATTGTACAAGTGCATAGGTACATTATATAGGCTATAAAATTATTATTATTATGGATAGACTGTGCATGCACTAAGACCTGAGAGATCTTTAGAGCTGCTTTTCACTCAACTAGTCTAATTCCAAACTTTTAAAGAATTTTGTCAGAATCATAAGCCGTATTTTAATTAGGTGTTCAGGACTCAAAAGCCTAGATAGTTAAGTCTGCGTCTCGGCACGGCTTCCTGTTGCTCTTAACAGAGTCGGCAAGAATCGTTTACTGCAAGACCAATATTATTCAGGTAGTATCGCAGTCTACATCGGCCTGTATGCAATTCCATGTAGAGTTTGATATCTGTTCTGCTTAAGTTCAGAAAGCTTCAGCCTTTATATGTTCAAGAATAATAAGCCGATTTGACTGCTGCATGCTTATTTAGATTCTGCTAAAGTCAGTTAGGTTTTGTTTTTCCTTTTCGTTTACTAGGCAGTTGACAAACCTTGCCCAAAGTGGCCAGATACGACAGATAGCTGGTGAAATTATGGCATGCATAATAGGATGTCCGTGGAACTTTGTTCATCAACTGCATTGAAAAAGGCCAGACGATGAATAATGATGGCGATATGATTTAACTGGTTTGAAAGAGGAAATCTATTAAACATGGGATTCGCTTTGGAAAGCAGAGACTTAGGAATTGGAGAATTTCATATTATATTTCCGTCGAGTTTTAATTGCTTATTGTCGATAGATATAGATAGTTCCCTTGCATGAGACTACATTATAACGATAAGTGCCTATCTATAACTTAATTTTTTTTTAAATTTATAAAATTTTTTAAAAATATTTAAAGTGTTAACTAATATTGTTCTTATTTACTTTTCACAGCCGCCAAAAAAGAAGGGAAAAGGAAAAGGAAAAGGGAAAAAGGGGCCCAGTAAGTTATTTTTATTATTTTTAGTATTATTATATTATATTATATATTATAATTTTATAGTATTTGATTAATAATACGTATTAGATTCGCAATAATTTTCAAGAAATTATTTGCTTATTGAGATAAATGTTGAAAATTGTTTACCTTTACAATTATTTTTCAAATTAATAAGAGTTGGTTTCTCATAAGTTGCTAGGTAGATTTGAAACACATATTTTATCTAATAATCTTATGAACGTTATGTTAGAAATATTGCACTTAGCTTAAACAACAAACTAAGTACTAAGGATTACACATCTATTACTCCACAGCTTAGCAACCAATATTGTCAAAAAAACATAAATGCGCATAAAAAGTTTTGATTAGATAACAAATAATGTTTTTTGATAAAATAATGATAAACAATACATAAGTACCCCGATAATATTCTACATGGATCTGCGAAACAAATGACTGAATAATTTCAAGTATTCCTGGATTATATTTCCTAAACAGCAAAAGTTTCAACAACAAGGTCGAGCATGTCTTGAAACAAAACTAGAACATAGTTAAAAAAAGTTAAATAAAATGTTTCTGCCTTGAAAGAAAATAGTTTGGCAATACTCGCTGTACCTGGCAACAGCTGTGTTGTCAGCCAATCAATTAATTAAGAATAATGTAAAAAAAATTTTGTTGTTATAGCTCACTAGTTTTCGAAACCTCTCTATTAATAATATTTTTATTAATATATACGTAAGTGCACCCTTGTCACCTCAACAGTCAGGTCTAGCGCTACATAGACAACCTATTTCTAATGTAGAACCTCTGACTTAATACACAGAAGCAAATCTTAGGTATCTAGGTTAATATCTGCCTTTACAGGGCATTGAACCATAGTATGGTATCTCCTGTAATGTGTGTCTGCCAGCTCTCGAAGAAAGGACACTAGAACACCTGATGTGTCTATGTCCAGGTTTAGCCAGAACTAGGCTTAAGTTTCTGGGGTCTCCCTTCTTTAACACACACGGCAATATCTCTAGCATTAGCATTGACCAGATTCTTGCATTTATAAATGTCTATAACTGGTTCTAGCTTAACCTTCTCTCTACTACCTACTATTTTGAACCTTTGTGGATTTAAAATGGTTTTTTTAGCTAATTGAGGAGGATTCGTTCCTTCCTCCATCAAAATTAACTAACTAACTATGAATACATATAAATATTATTAATAATATTAATGTGTATTGTTTTAAAATAAAAATAAGATTGACCTAATATCTCAAAGCAAAAACTAAAATCTATGCAATTAATTAATTTTAACAAAGAAGTAAAAGTTTTCTTACAGCAAACAAATTCTTTTCCATATAAATTTATGATTAAATAAATCTTAAAAATTCTGAAAATATTGGAAAAAATGCATTCAATGATTTTCAGCCACAAAAAAAAAAATATTAACAAAAATTAATATAAATAATTTTCATTGTCAATGCAGAGATTCGGAAATATTCGCGAACAAAAAGAGCAATAACAATGGCAAAATAAGAATGCATCGACGACTGCAACGAAGGGATTAAGCGGCTAACAAAACGGCGAAAGGATAAACCCCAAGGCGCTGTTTCGCTGTATGATAAATGAAATATATTAGCTGTGCATATAAATTATTGAGTTTTTAGCCGAATTTGTGCTGAGCTGTCAAGCGATTCTTTTGTTTAGTTTTGCAAGATTTGCAACCATTTTATATGGTTTAGCGACTTTTTTGAGTCCTTAAAATAACATATTTTGCATATTTTTGTATTAAGCGGATTTTTATTCAACACTTCAGTCCACTGCCTATCCAGCCTATGCATGGCAAATAGATGGGGAATTCAGCACTAAATTTTGTTTACTTATTTTAGACGCATTGACGTTGTGTCGGGATTTTATGCTTACAATTGCAGTTTCCGTTGTCTTTGTTACCATAAAAGCGGATATTGTTGCAATCAAGTGCATTGAAAAAAGTTTATCGACATTTTAAAAGCCTTGGAGGATATGTGCAATGCGTTTCATACATATTAACTCACCAAAAGAGTAAAAAGGACCTCTTATAAATATTAAATATTGCACATAAAACTGCACAATGTGAGCGCCTTTATTTGTGTTGCATAAAATATGGTGACATATCCGCTTAGATCCTTTTTTAAAATTGCACTTAAAAATATTTTTAATATTAATGTCAAAATACGAAATTCGTAAAAATTATTTGGCGGTAGTAAATTATGCGAAGCTGCATTATAACTTGCAGCATTTACCAGGCATCATGCTGCCATATTGTTGCAAAACACATTAAATTTTGAGCAATTTTTAATTGTTTTTTTTTTTTGTTTTTGTTTTTGTTTTTGTTGTTTTTTGCTTTGTAATGAACTCTTACCAAGTCCAATACAAAAACAATTAAGTCATAATAATTATGTTGCAACCAACGACCATTGCACGCATAGTTACGAGTCCAGAGGTCCATACCCGCACTTCACATTTACTCATCCGTATGAATTTATTTATTCCACTCACAACAAATAAAAGAAACCATATGCAACAAATGTTGCATGCTGCATGCTTAAATTGCGTACTGCGAATGCTGCTTAATTGCCTGCTGCCATTACTGCTACTGTGTCCACTCTATGCGCTCTAAGCCAGCAATTTTAGTTGACTTCATTTTAAAAACCCACAGAATAATAAAAAAAAAACCAAAAAAAAAGAAGAAGAAAGAAATTGTTGCAATTTTCTGAAAAGTTTTCCGGCAAGCCGTTCGGTCCCAAGCTCGTTTTACGTTTGCTCTGCCCATTTCATTGCTGTCAAGTGGAAATTTTCATTATCCTTGAAAGTATTGTTGCATTTTAGTCTTCAACAACACAATTAATTAATAAAATATTTTTTAAAGTAATTAACTCATTTACTTAAGTAAATATTCTTTATTAATTTTTTTTATACTTAATTCCTTTTCCTTCTCCTAATTGAAATAATTAGTTTAGAGTTCTATTTCCTATGACAAGAAATCTATTCCGAATGGAAGAGACGTAGCTATAGTGAGGAAATTTTAAAATTCACAGTTTTGATTTACAAATAATTACTACTATCTAGTGATACACTGAGGACTTGGATGTGCAACCCGTAAGAATGTTGCAGAGGCAAGACAAGTGATAAATCTCTGATAACGATACACTGTGGACTTTGATGATATTGCATAAGCAAGACAAGTGATAAATCTTTGATAGCACTGTAGCTGTGAGAGGTTTGGTCACAAACAATAATACTGTACTCGAAAATAGTGGGTATATAACAATTAATCTCTCTCGAAAAGAAAGGAGGTGCTAATGATGATGAATTTAAACTCACCATTTGGGTTTGCGAATTAATTAAACTAGATGAAATTAATTGTAAATACAAAATGGTGAACATTTATAGCTTCAGTGGAGTTTTGGAAGATAGATTCTTCCTTCCTGACAATATAATATATAATACAAGCATGTAATGAACTGCAAAATCACTCCCAAAAAAGTTTTTTTCTAGTATATCTGCCCCTTCACAAAATCCTGACTAAACTACTGCACTCAGAAAAATAATTTGGTTGATTTAACCAGATATGAACTCAACAAACAAATCTCCCGAGCGACTTGGGACCTATCTCTATGTTGACAATTATAAATTCCAAGTTATAAAAGAATTTATTTTTTTGGGAACCAGTGTAAGCATCAAAAATGATGTCAACCTAAATATTCAATGAAGAGTCACGCTTGTCAAAAGATGTTACTTCGGGCTTATTAGGTAATTGAGAAATAAAGCCCTCTCTCGACAAACAAAGACTATGCTCTACATTCTCTTATCACACCTGTCCTACTCTATGGTGTAGTGGCCTGGACAGGTACCAATAGTGATGAGAAGGCATTATGAGCATTCGAGAGAAACAGTTTGGGAAGATCTATGGTCTGTTATTACGATTTGGGTTGGCAAACCACTAATCCGACTAGCTGGCGGAAGGTATTGGACGCGACCAAGGACGGCTTACGTCTTTGATGGTCAAACTAAGTAAGCTATTACCTAGTTCGTATGAGACTTTCAACTGAGTTAATTTCAATCGATTTAGTTACGCAAGCAGTGCTTTTTTGTGGAACGACGCACTCATGGATTCCAAGAATAACTCAAATCATATACGATGACCATTTGGAAATTATAAGTGAATCAGTCAAATGTTATCTTTTTTCTTACAACTCACGACTTTTTATAGTTTTTGCATCAACAAAAATAGAGCTCTGAAATTGTTTGATACTGTGAATGCCCATGCTTAAAACTGTACTCTCTCAAAATATCAGGAAGATATACTCGGCTTAAAACTATGCTTGTATGAAATCAGCTGAGTAACTTATTATCATAATTCAATGAAGATCTTGTTATAGTGAATTATCCAAGAAGTAAGATACCTTATTCAGTAAATATGATTTAGACACTAACTCACATTAAGAACATAAGAAGAAGATGAACAAAAACTTAACGGGTAATTTTCATTTAAATTCCGTTGCCCTGATATTGGGTACAAATTTCAAACTGTTCTTTTTTAATATAACATAAATTATAATACTCATAAAATGTATTCATTTGATAACATAAATAAAGGTATGAACGAGAAGTTTCTTTATTCATTTCATCTATAAGTCCAAGAATATGTGTTCTGCTTTCTAACATTGTTCGACAATAGCAGTTGTTATTGTTCACAACAAAAATATATTTACAATAAATTATTTATGTATGTTCTTAGTAAAACGAAATCCATATGCTATAGAAATTAATAGATGCTATAGAATCCTGATGTGTAAAAATTTGAGTTCAAAAGTTAATCCAAAAGTGAATCAAATAATTGAATACTGAGCATGAGTATTTTAACTACTGACATTATTGTTTGTTTTTTTACTTCATAGTCCTTATCGATGGCGTCGATACATCGAAAATGGATCGAAATGATCTTGAAGCTTTTGCTTTACGCCTCAAGGCTGAGCTGGATCGTGAAAGGGAGGAACGTAACTACTTCCAATTGGAAAGAGATAAAATTCGTACATTTTGGGAAATAACAAGAGGTCATTTAGGTGAGTATATAATTTGTAAAATATATTTTTATTCTTCCACATGATTAGATCATCTTATTCCATAAACTAAATACCTGTAGATGAAACATATACTGAATTACGTGAAAAGGATCGCGAAATTGAGATGGCAAATGAATTGGCTGAAAGAGAAACAAAACATGCTTTGCAACAGATGAAACATTTGCAATATGAAAGCCAAAATAAAATTGGGGAAGTCCGAGCAGAGGCCATGACACAATTAAAATTAGCTCAGGAAGAACATGCCAAACAAGAAATGGAATTGTTGAAAGACAAACGAGAATTTGAACGCTTTTTACGTGAACGTGATGAGTTACATGAACTTCAAATTCAACAATTAAAAGTGGCTCATATTTCTGATGCAGCGTGAGTAGTAATTTTTTTTTTTTTGTTGACATAAGAGCACTACCATTGAACGACCGCTTATATCAAGTTTTAAGCTTACTTAGGCTAAATATATAATTTTACAAAATTCTGATATACTTTAGTTCGATAGAATTATACTTAAATGTCGGAGGCACTGGTACAAAACCAACTCGATTCTAAATTGAAAAATCTGGGTTCGAAATATCTAGATTGAAGTTCAGAAGCCTAGTTTAACCCTCAATAACAGAGAATTTCATAAGATAGCTGTATCCCAATGTTTCGTAACCTTTTTGAGGTACACTCCATTCAAGAGTTTAAAAACATTTTAATATTCCCCATATATAGCATAAACTATTACTGTACGGAAATGCAAGCAGTTCAGTTGATTACTTATCCCTTTTATAACGAAGAAAGATCAACAGTAAAAGATGACAGAGCACTGTTTTATTTACATATCCACAAGATGTTATATTTGATACTTTTGATAGTATAACTACATATTATTATATATAATTCATCTACATGATCCAATCAGATTAGTTAAAACTTTTTATTTATTTACTTCAATTTCTTCTATTACAACTATTTAATGATATGTGATTAGATATATTAGATAAAAGAGAAGTATAAATTATATATTTCTATTTGTGCTGGATAATCACCTTGTAGATTGTGCAATATATTCTTCCTAACTTTCAATGTCAGATGACTAATAGTTTTTCAAGGAAATCATGCACGGTTTCCTATTCGTCCTATTAAATCCATAATATTACCTAAGTAAATTTTTAAAAACTAAACTTTATTTCACATATGTACCTATCTTCATTATTAGATCAGTCAGTATTTTTTTTTTTAAACTTTATTTCACATATGTACCTATCTTCATTATTAGATCAGTCAGTATTTTTTTTTTTAAAAACCCATTACCAATTGTTCCCTTAATTGATATCTAACTAATGATATTATTTTATAATATAACATCCTTTCTCATGCTTTCTAAATACAGCTATACTGTTTTTGGACATCCTCACCTTCATTCCCAGAGTTTTTCAGGAGAACCTTCCAAAGGTGTTCCCTTAGATGGAAATTATATTTATACATGCTAAATAAAAGAGGTGTTATATATTCCCTTCTATCTTTTTTTCCTATTTAATCTATTGTAAGTCAAAAATAATTTAAGGGAACGATGCCTTTTTTAAGACATCCTTACTATAAGTGTCAAATAAATCAATACATTTTAAGACAATTATTTAAACGTGTTCCCATAGACATTATGTATAAACTGCAATTTTTTTAGCTATCATTATAATCTTTGATATTAGATTACTAAATCTTTGAAGAAATCAAGAGAAATATTATTACATTCTATCTCATAATGAACTCATGATTTATATCATTATGCTATTAGCCTATTAAACTTTACGAATAAGGCACCAGCACAAACATCGATTACATTTCAATTAATTTTTCGTTAAAAGATTCAATATACTACGCTATAACATATTGGAAAGAGTTTGAGTTACTAAATTTTATCATGCACGTCATTTCCAAATTGAATACTTAATATATCAAAGGTTAGTTTTCAATCATAGTAACAGCGAATAGATATCAAAAGACCCTTTCACCAAAGCACCTTTCTAAAAAATTTTTTATGGAAAATAAATTTGTAAATTTCTAAAATTCTCATCTTGCTTCACTCTCTTTGTGTTTCCAGTGAAAGAAAATTGGACTTTCAAAGAGAAGCTAAAGATTTAAATTTATTGCATGAGCAAAAAATGCAGCAATTGAAAAGGGATCTCGAGCTTAGTTATGAGGTACAAATGTCTGAAGTGCAGGAACGTAAAAATACACAACTTGCTAGGTTAATTGAGAGCCATGAAATAGCGTTTAATGATATGAAAAACTACTACAACGACATCACATTGAACAATTTAGGTCTAATCAGCAGCTTGAAAGAACAAATGGAAACGCTACGTAAACAAGCCGAACGTAGCGAACGTGTGACTTCGGAAACATTAACTGAAAATCGCAAACTTAAGGAACCGCTCGAAGAAGCTAGAGCTGAACTGTCTATTTTACGACGCAAATTAGAACATTTCAATCGAAACGCTAGTCATCTGAAACGTCTACAGGTACGAAATGAACAAATCGAAAAGGATTTGACGTCTATCAATTGGGAAAATGAAGCTTTACTAATGCGAAATGAAACATTAGTAAAGGAGCGAGAAGAGTTGAAGCTGAGATTTAATGATGTTGTGACGGAACTACAACAGAAAACAGGACTCAATAATGTTTTACTTGAACGTAAGATATCAGTACTGAAGCGTGATGCTGAGAAACGTGATGTCATGCTACGTGAGTTAGTATCCAAATGTACTGTTAACGGAGAAGTACCACCCCATCTGGAAGAAACTGTTTCGAAAATGTTAGATTACAAGAACAAATTGATTGAAACTATGCGCTATGAACTAACGCGCACTACAAAGGCTCACGATGATTTACTGGCAACATATGAAGCAAAACTTAAAGAATTTGGTATACCGAAAGAAGAATTAGGTTTCGAACCATTGCAGTTCACAACTAAACGAAAATATTTATGTGGACCAGCCGGCTTAGTGACAAAGAATCAGTAAATTTTGTAGATTATATAAATAGTGTTATTTGATTTGTGGGGTCAAGAAAATTATTATTTTTCCTTATTTGAAAGCAATATATAAACATTAGATATATAATGAAATAAACCTCTATTTAAATAACATTTATTTATTCATGTATTAAAACTAAAAGATATATTATTTAATTATAATAATGTACTCTGTAAATGGCGGATAAGATTTTAATTTAAAAAGTAAAAATCTTTTTCTAAGAATTATAATCCCTATACCATATACCTACTTTAGAAATATAGCAGATGCTATAAAGTGTTTACATTATTACTATATAAGTAAAATTTATTTTCTAATTTTTATATGTCGAATTAGAATGTACGAGAACATTCTAAAATAGCAACAATGTTGTTTGCATATACTATATTTATTATTAATATAATCAATAAATAAATTTCAAACATAAATAAACAAAACATGGGTTGGTATGACATTTTCCGTTTATTATATATTTTTAATCGTTTTTTCAGATATATAGGAAAAAATAATTTTAAATTATGATTAAATTTTACATAATACATAAATTCAATAATTAAATAATTCTAAATTTTTTTTTAATATAATATTTGCAACTCTATTTTGTTTTATTGATCTATTCGTTGAATCGTTTAAGTGTGAACACTTAATTTAATTAAGCACTTTTCACTAATTACTAAGTGTAAACTGTAATAAATCTTACACGTATCGTTTAGTTTAAAGTTTATTTTTTTAATATGAAAATTAACGGTTCCAATGATAAAGCACATAACTGCAATCTAAAACACCCCATATTCGTATAAAGTAAAAAAAAATATAAAAAACTATTAAAGTACTGGATAAAGCAAAATATGATTAAAATGTCTTTATTATTTTCAATATAAGCTAATCAAATAGCTCAGATAATCATTAGTTATTGTAAAACTATTAATTCGAATAAATTATTTATTCATAATTTAAAAAAGTTTTGCATTTACTATGAACTTCTGAGTTAAACACTATATTTTAGCTGTGTTTACACTAATAAGCTGGACTTCGAGACGGAAGCTATTTCGTTAGTGTTTT
Source organism: Teleopsis dalmanni (assembly GCF_002237135.1). Lineage (NCBI taxonomy): Eukaryota > Metazoa > Arthropoda > Insecta > Diptera > Diopsidae > Teleopsis > Teleopsis dalmanni. The sequence goes on from NC_051846.1 coordinate 172,753,063, forward strand.
GATATTTTTATCGAGGTTAGCTTTAGTTCCGAGTAAATTCTCTTACAAACCAGTTTTTTTTATAATTGCAATCATTTTGTTCATTTCTTTTAGAGAGCATAACTAACGAATACCTTTAATAAAAATATTTTTTTTCTATAAATAATTTGTCAACTGAAGCGGAATGCATATTAATGATTATGCCCCAATTGTATTTGTATACATAGTTTCAATTCGGATATATTTTTTTCGATTCGTTTTCAATTTTCGTTCCGGACAAAATATTTTTTTTCTGTACTCTCTGCTCTTCTTATTTTTTTTCTCTCTGAGGTTTTTTCCGTTTTTCTACTTATAAGTATCAAACAATTCAACAGCATAGCCAGAGGGGATTATATATATCACACAATATTTTTTTCAACATTGTTTTTGTAATTCATTAAAAATTTGTAGTATGTATTATATTGCTAGAGGTATGTGGGTTAAACTATCTCTTAAGCCCCCTGCTTACCCCAAATACACCATTGAAAAAATTATGGGAAACAATTTTATGATATTAGGAGTCTTTTCACTGCATTTTTTTGGGTAGTTTTATTGGATAACCTGTATCTCGGTTTATATTGAACACTGACACCACAAATAAAATATGACATATTTATTGGAAAAAGGATCACCTCCCAAATTTAAAACACTTGAGTTCTAATCACCTAGTAAACATATGAAGTAAATATACGTATGTTGGATTTATCAATGCTATCAAAAGCTAGGTTTATTTTGATGTATGACAGTTCAAAACGGATCAATTCGTCAACGAAGACATCTGCCAGACATGGATATATACATGACAACCAATCAATCCAAATGTGTTGAATCGATTGGTCATTGAAAAGTCATTGAAGTCATTCAAAACATTTTCGAACACATGAGTAAATTATATTTAATGACCGATTGGTTAAACTGTCTTAGAGAACATTCACTTTCAATTACAGATATGCACTTCTAAAGTTTTCTTTTCTTTCTCTTCCAAATTCCTTTTCCTAAAAGAAAACGTGATATCTTATTTCTTGTCTAAATGTTAAAACTTGAAACTTATAATGATCACAGAAATTTACAAATACAGAATGCCATAGAAAACAATTTGGACTTCTGTGAAACTCAATAAGATCACCAAATAGTTCTCACACAAAGTTATGCATTGCAATTATTTTGTGTTAGTCTTTGGATTAGTCAGTTGTGCTAAGTTCTTACAGCAGAAATAATAAAGTCCTTAAATTTAATTTCACAAATCCGTTTATTTTTCTAAGTGTACCAACGATCGGTACATTTAAGTATCACCAACAACAACAACCCTACTGGGATCTGTTTCATTGCATCAGAAAGCCTAATGGAAATTTTCTCAGAAGTTTTTAAGCAGTCAGTGATGATTTCCGGGAATTTTATAAACTCTCTAAAATGCAAGGCACCTTAATGGCATACAAACTAGAGATCACTACAGTAGAGAACTAACTTTAGGAAAGACGTTTCAGCGGAGCACAAATAAGTTGAGAAGCTACGATTTTTGATATCACTATAAAAATATTAATATATAAAAATACTGAAAATATATATAAAAAAGAAAAATAAATTATTGAGAAAATATTTACGAAGTTGTGGTTTTTACAAAATTGTATTAATAAGAAAAAACGGTGAAAGCAAATTGAAAAAGAAGCGTCCATTTTATTTTATGCGGATCCGTGTAGAAAAATAAAAGTTTGTGTTCCTAAATGTATGGATTATACGATTATTATTTAAAAATCGTACAATTTGTGCAAAAGTAACAATATAAAAATAAATTGATAGTGTAAACATAGAATCTATGTTATTGTACATATAAGAATTTCATAAACGTTACAAAAGATTGCATATATCGCATGTGTTGAGCGTCAAAAACGAAATTGTTGCGTCTGCTACGTCACTGGTGCTCGTGAAAACGGCGAAAATAACGGAGAATCATAGTATAGATTGCTTCGCAAAATTGCAATAAAATATTTTTTTTAAAAGGCGTTTAAATTACAGAAATAATAAGACATAAAAATGAAGTGCGCTGTCTGGAACTGTTACAATTATACCAGAAAATCCAAACAGTGTTCATTTTTCAGCTTTCCAAAAGATCGATATCTTTTGCGAAAGTGGTTAAATTTTTGCCAGTCGCCAAAACAATTTAATGAAAATACTTGGAGAATGTGCAGTGATCATTTCCAAAAAGAAGATATTCATGTGAGCATAAGATATCAAATGGGTAAGAAAGACAAGTGGTTTTGGTTATATTATGTATTAATTAAACATTCTGAAATAATAGGATTAAGTAGAATGCAGCGTTTAAAATATGGAGCTATACCATGTTTCAAAAAAGATTTTGATTTGAAGGCACAAAAGCGTCTGAAAAGACTACAAGAGAGAAATGGTGAAAAGATAGTTACCGAACGTCTGAGATATGATGATAATGTAGAAATCCGGTTTGAAAATGAATCATATCAATCGAATGGTGTATCGAATGGAATTGCATTTAAAACAGTAATTCAAATGAATGAAAGTGATACGGAGAACGAATTTGATGTTGAAAAAATAATTGAAGTATCTGAAGCTGAAGCACATGAAATTACGGAAGATAATGAATTTATTTCGGATGTTGAAATGTTATTGAATGAAACTGAATCAAATGCAAACGAATCGAACAATGTGATTCAGGCCAATAAGATTGAATCCAACATATTGATTCAAATTCGTGTAGTGGGGCAAACTGATCAGTTTACTCAAATCGATGAAAATGAATTCGGTAAAGTAATTCCAGGTTCTTCTGATTCAGAGAAAATAGCTTCAATAAATCCAATAGATCCAATAAAAACAGAATTAAACCAAGTAGGTGAAATCGATGAAATTCAAATTAAGTTATGGGTTCCATCAGATAAAGTCATTGAAGTTGATGAAACTGAATTAGTTGAACTTATTCAGAAGAATAATATTCAAGCAAACAAAGTCGAAATTGAATTGGTGGTAGAAAACGATAAAAAGACACAAGTTAACCTCGAAGATTTTCAGCAAAATAAACATGAAGGTAAGTAAAATGTATATTAGATTAAGATCTTAATCAATAGAAATTATCTTCATAATCTAGAACATGTCTGTATATATTCATATTGATATTCGCTAATAAAATAACATATCTGACTTTAAGTAAAACTAAGCAGTTAGGCTTAATTTACATTGTCGTCTTTACAGTAAAATATTTTCCAAAAATTAGCATAACTATTTGATCAGTGACGTCATGTTCGCTGGGAGTTATTTCTAGTTATATATTTTACATCACTTTTCATATCTTGTATTAATGATAGTTCATTGCAAATAGTTTACAATTTGAAGAAAGCTTTTTCTGGCTCGAAGAACTTTCTCTCACATATTTGAATACGAAAGAGAAAGCGAACATTTACTTTAGTGAAAATTTTATAGCTGAAAAAGACTTTTACCTGAATATATTTTTAAAACACAATAAATCAAATAATTTTTGTTAAAAAAAATCAAATAATTTTTGTACAGAAAATATTAAAAAATTTTTTGGTGGTTTAGATATCAATATGATTTAGTTATCTCTGCTATTATGAAGTGAAATCTAATATAATCTATTAAATATATACATAAGTAATAAGTAAGTATTTCCTTAAAGAATAATTGTGTATTTTTTTTTAAATAATAAATGCGTATCATTTAAGTAATAATTAATTTTTTTTAAATATTTTTTCATAGTGTTAACTTCTAAAAGACTTATGAAATCACTTCGAAATGATTTTCAAATGGAATTTTATAAGTACTTTAAATTAGAAACAGAAAAACCCTATAAATCATCTTGTCCACATTTCAACTCACGTTTAATTTCAACGGAACACATCGTGGTACAACAATCAGATGATAAATCGTCACAAATTCAAGCTGAATTTTCTGATGTTGATGTTTCAGAAAATTCCTCTAATTCTATGATCCAATCTACTACAACAAGTCAACCCGAGAGTGATGAAATGAATTATAATAGTTTAAATACAAGTCAAATGTATTTGGATAAAATTGACGATAGCGATGAATCCGTTGATATCATAAATCAGATTCTAATGCAATTGGATAATAACAGTGATGCCATTAGTGATATAGATCTCGATCCTTTATATCCTTTAACGGTATAATATTATTATTTATAATATTCTAACATTTTCTAACATAAAATATTCCACATCAAAAAGCATTAATAATAATAATACATATGTTCCTTATTTATTTCATTTTAATTATTTTAACAATTGATTTTTTAAACAAAATTTTTATAAGTAAATTATCGAAATAAATTATGTGAAATTAAAAATTTAAATCACAAAATCTAATTTATTATGATTTGAAATTTTATATATATAATGTGACGTTTATATATATATTAAAAATATTCCATATCAAAAAGTATTAATAATAATAATACATATGTTCCTTATCTATCTCATTTTAATTATTTTTATAATAATAATAATAATTGATTTTTTAAACAAAGTATATAAGCTATCCAAATAAATTATGTGAAATTAAAAATTTAAATCACAAAATCTAATTTATTATGATTTGAAATTTTATATATATCATGTGACGTATATATGTATATTAAAAATATTCCATATCAAAAAGCATTAATAATAATACATATCTTCCTCATTTATTTCATTTTAATTATTTTCATAATAATAATAATAATAATTGATTTTTTAAAAAAGTTTATAAGCTATCGGAATAAATTATGTGAAATTAAAAATTTAAATCACAAAATCTAATTTATTGTGGTTAGAAATTTGGTATATATCATGTGACGTTTATATATATATTAAAAATATTCCATATCAAAAAGCATTAATAATAATACATATGTTCCTTATTTATTTCATTTTAATTATTTTAACAATTGATTTTTTAAACAAAATTTTTATAAGTAAATTATCGGAATAAATTATGTGAAATTAAAAATTTAAATCACAAAATATAATTTATTATGATTTAAAATTTTATATATATCATGTGACGTTTATATATATATTAAAAATACTCCATATCAAAAAGCATTAATAATATTAATACATAGGTTCCTCATTTATTTCATTTTAATTATTTTCATAATAATAATAATAATTGATTTTTTAAACAAAGTATATAAGCTATCGGAATAAATTATGTGAAATTAAAAATTTAAATTACAAAATCTTATTTATTGTGGTTAGAAATTTTATATATATCATGTGACGTTTATATATATATTAAAAATATTCCATATCAATAAGCATTAATAATAATACATGAGTTCATTATTTATTTCATTTTAATTATATTCCCAATAGATTTTTTGAACAAAATATATATATATATATATATATATAATTTAACGTTTATGAAAAATATTCCATAATAAAAAGTATAAATTATAATTTATATGTTATGATCATTCTATCAATTCAAATATTTTGATTTTGAAATGATTATTTTTAATCATGTTCGGATACTTAAATATAGTTTACGATAATGATTTGTTTTACAAAATAATAAAATATCTATAACATCTGCTCTCTTTTCATCCCAAATATTTAGTTTTTCGTTTAGTTGATTTTCGTTTAGTGCGCACAACATCCTGTTGTTTAAAACTAACACCAAACTTTCAATTGTCTCATTTAGGTAGTTTTGGTCATAAATAATTCAACTGATTTAAGGCGAAGAACGTCGAATCAGAGCTTTATAAATGAATTTTCCTAAATGGAAGTCAACAAAATTAAAAATTTATGACATTTGCTTTTTATGTAAAATGTAAACAAACAAATTATTTCAGATGCATAAATCAGTTTATGACAATGGAAACAATTAAATCTTGATTTTATTAACATAAGCATTATTACCAGTGGTGGAAATATGTTATAATACTATTAATGCATTAAAATTCAATTTTACCACAAATCCTAAGAATTTATTTACACAGCAATATTGTTTTTTCTACTGGGATCTTCTTTGGACTGAAATGACGTTTCATTAATAATTCATTGTGTCGCTACCTTTATTATATGAAGTATTTGTGTTTTTCTCTTATTTTGAACTGCTCAGTAAAATATTATTAATCATTTTGTGTTGAATCATAACAATTATTCTATTCAATGACTAAAATACGAAGATGTTCTATAAAGAATTGCTATACAATGGAGGGAAAGTTCTTTAAGTTTCCTAAGCCAGGAACTATGAAATATGACAGATGGTTGGAGAAATGCAGTTCTTCATATCGTACAATATCAACACTGAAAAAACCACTTATTTGTGCCAAACATTTTGAAAAAAATTGTTTTGGGAAAACAAGATTATTATTTGATGCAGAGCCTTCACTTTTTCTCTCTGAAATTGGAGTTAAAGTAGAGAATGAATCTAATATTCAATGTATGCAGAGTGATTTTTTGAATGAAGATGTTGAGGAAAGGATTCAATTTGAAAACAAGGAATTACATATGAATATAAAAAAATTAAAAGCCCAAAATATGTCATATCAAAGGAAAGTGGAACGTTTATATAAACGAAATAAACAATTGAATAAAAAACGTTTAAAACTTGGTAAGATAATAAAATGTATGATTTTGCATGCAAAAGTAAACAAACGTTTTTACATTTCTTCAGTTTTTAACTGCAACATGTTTGTTATGAATGGTTTATAAAGGAATGTCAAAAAAATTACACTGCAAAAAAAATTTAAGCATATAAGTGAATGTTCAAAAAAAGTATGTTTTATATGTACACAATTTATTTAATTAGATCATTAATTATAATAAACAAATATTCATAATTCGTGATAACATATATATAATGGTATTGAGATTATAAACGATTTTGAGTAGATTGAGTAGAGTAATTGCTTTCTAATTTTCTTTATGCTTATATAAAAAAAATAATTATTAATATTTAAAATCCTGTTGAATTAAACTGAAAACTCTTTACAATAAAGTAATTATATAATACTAACCAAAAAAAAAAAAAAATTACACAGTATTAAAAATCTTTACATAAAAGTAAATTATATAAATTATTGTTTTTTTACATTTTAGTGTTTAAAAGTGAAAAACACTCCAAAGAACAAGAAGCAGCTGAACAACACAGCATGTCTTATCAAAATGAATTGGAAAAACTATCTGAAGTATCTGAAGAAGAAGTCAATCAAGATATTAAACTAAAGCAAGAAAAATTTAATATTTTGCAATCTCAACTCAGTAATCAATATGATGACGATTATCATTTTTTAATGAGTTTTCGACATCCATTAAAAATTATGCGACCACAAACTAAAAGTATGTTTTGTACAAAATTAAAAGCACTTTTAAACAGTTTTACACTTGGAATTAATTCTATGAGTAACGAAAATGGAAATAATTCAATAAATTTATAGAATTAGATTAACACTAATTGAGTAAAGAAAACAGAATATGAACACAAAAAAAATTGTTTGTAATATTTTTATATACATAGTTATATACATAATAAAATATTGACTAAATTTTTTTATTTATATTGTACAGAATTTATGGTTGATTTTATTGAAGTATAGATTTTTCGATTTACTTTCAAATATATAGTTTCAAAATGTTAAAGAAGAAATTATAATTGTACTGTAGGTTAAATTATATACATCCTCAATGAAAACTTTTCTAACACACCTTTATTAAGCCGATACTGCTTTTGAGGAAATAATTTTTTATAATCAAATATATCCATAGAAAAATCCGTAAACTATTACAATACAAATTTAAAATCTTCACTTACTCCGTCATATTTCTCTCACCCATTTATGTATATTTAAAAAGTTCTTGATAATTCAATTATAATTATTTCAATATCGTTAAAAAAAATTACGATATATTACGATATTTGCAGTGTTGCATATAGGCAGATTCTAAATTTGCATAGGCAAATCTATAATTTTGTAACTAGTTTAGAGAGACAACGTACATGACTGATTTAATCTACTTTAAGTCTCATAATATAAAATTACTGTAATTTTCATAAACTAGAGCAAAATAAAAATTAGATGCAACGTTCAGCATTTTTATTTGAGGGATCAAATACGAAAACAAAATTTAAATTAATTTATGAGTTGTGTGTAAATGATTTTCTTAAAAGTATCTTACAAACAAAATCTTAATGTAGCTTAATGTATGCGGTGTAAATAGGTTATTAATCATTATACGACAATACTTATTCAGCTTAACCAAGAACATCTTAAACGAACAAAAATCAGAGTTTTCACTGTATTTTGTTTTTTGTAGCTATAGTAATGGTAAAATATTTGCATATATATTTAGAAACTGGTTTATTTTAGTGCACACGTACATTTTTATGTATACGCACAATATATTAAATTTTTTTTCATAAAGAAAGTTGAAAATATGAAAAGGAAAATTATAATAATTAAATGGTGATTAATTAATTTGCAATAAAACTATTTCTGTGAAGGTAAAGTATACCATTAATTTCTGTCTATTAAAGTTTTTTAAATTTTTTGAATTATTTTTTTAAGTGTACGCTCGCAACTGTCAAATGAATGTCACGTAAATAAAACAAAACAAAAATTCGGATGTCGTATTGGGAGCGTAAACTGTTTAAAACAGTAAATTAAACGGTAAATTTTGCTGCAAACAAGCGTTAATGAATTGTTAAATGTTAAATAATAATTGCTTTAACCGAACGTTCTGCTATGAATATTGAAAAATTGATTACAAACGTCCGCAATGAAAGTTGTTTATGGGATCAAAAACATAAAGACTTTTACAATCCTTTGATAAGGGATAGACTATGGGAATCCATTGCGATGGAGTTGAATGTAAATAGTAAGTACGATCTATAATCGAAAACTGAGTTTCAATCAATTGCACCGAATTCTTAGTGTCTCAATTTAGTGAGAAATTTTTTTTTAATTTTGCTATTTTGTGCAGTTTTTTTTCAACAACCTTTGTATCATTGTAGCTTATATATCGTGATATCGTGTTTTAAAACTATAAAACTCAATTTTCAATTTAGTTATGTCAAATTTTTACATTGATTATACAAACAACGATTAACAACCTATAGTAATTTTAGAAGCAGGCGGATCTACTTACTGAAGCCTCAGGTGACTAATTGCCTTTCATCTCTACTAACAGGAAAACTATTAGGACGTATCCTCGCATTGTGATAAGAATAATGTATAGTTATTGTTTGTAATGTTAATGTAATAACTTGTAACTTCAACGGTTAATATCTTTAGAAACAGTATATAGCAATATAGTGTATGAAAAAGATGTTCCGTATATTTAGTACTAAAATCCATTTTGTATGAAATATCATAAAACTGCATATAAATAAAATTTTTACAATATTCAAATTTTGTGAAACCCTTTATTTAAATGTAGTCGTACATACATTTTTCGAAATGGTTGTTAGGACTAGTATTAATGGCACATTGTACAAAACCAGGCGTATACCCTATTTACTTTTTTGCAATAAAACTGCGTACCAAGTAAATCTTGCTTAATTAATAATGACAATGAAGATTAAAAACTAATTAATTTTTATAACATATATTATTTATTACTCAAAGGCTTGTTTTTTTCAAAAACAAAAACATTGTAATGGTTTATTTTATTTAATTTCATAGAATTTATTGCTAAAGACCGTTGGAACAGACTACGATATAAATATCGCGTACTATTGAAACAACTCAAAGAAGCAGAAGAAGCTGGGAAACCCTTTACATGTACTTGGAAATATTTTGAGGATATGTCATTTATAAAAGATAAAGTAATATTAACAATAAAATATAATTTAACAGAAGAACAACCTACTAGCCACCACAACCACCAACTAAACGATAGTGTAAATGGTACTCATAGCGAAAAACTTAAAGAATACATGGAGCACACAAATGAGAACTTAATCCAAATAAAAGTTGAACCTAATGAAGAAGAGTTTCTATCGAATTCGGAGTCACAAACGGATATTGAAGAAAATGAAAGAGAAGATAATATTACAATGCAATCAAAGGGATCTAAGCATGAAACGAACAGAAAAGAATGTGTGAATAGTGAAAAGGATAGCCTTTTGGTATTGGAGCGAGAAAAACATGAGCTTTTAGAATCTCAAACGGATAAGAACAAAGATGAAGACTATGAATTTCTAATGAGTTTTCATCAACCATTAAAACATATGAATTTAAAAGATAAATTGTTATTCCGTTGTGCCATGCAAAAACTTTTATATAGTTGTTTGGTTGACGATGGATATTGCAGATCGTGAAATGTGAGTATAAATTAAAAAGTAGAAATTACCTAAACAATAAAACTGTTTAAATAATTATTAAAGTAACTAATAAATAATTGTAATTATATACAATAAATTTTGTTTAAGATATTTATCAAGAATCTAAATCGGAGAAGAATCGAAACCCTTATATATAAAGTATTATCGCTTTTCTTCCTGTATTAATAGTTAGTAATTTTATAAATGTTCTTCTTGATTGATATCATTTTTAATATTATATATAAATAAAGAAAAAAGTTTTTGGAAAAAAATTTGTTAATAGCAATAATTCCACTAAATAATTAATTAAAATAAAAAAAAATTATGTATTTTATAATTGAGAAAAAGGCTGAAGTGAAGAAAATAATTATTTTTTTGTTTTGATTTGGGAGTTGACCCCATTTTTATTTAGAATTCATTTTATATTTTATTTATTTAAATTATTCGTTTATATTGATATAATAAAATTCAATGTTAAATAAACATATAGTCGGTTTATATTTATATTTGAAATGTATACATGTTTCGTATTAATTTAATTTTTTTTAATTATCAATTTGTGGAAAAATTAAATTTTTAATTGATTTTATAAAATGTGATAAAATAACGATAAATATAATTAATATGTTTAAATAAATTGGTTTTTTTTATAACATAATAATAATTTACTGTAAATATTTTATATTTCTTAACATAAATTATTTGCTCATATTTAATTTTTTTATTATTGTGAAAAAATTTATATGGAAAAGAAAATTACTTTAATAATTAAATAATTACTTTTAAAAATATCACATGACACATCGGTTTCAAACTATTTTTGTTTTTTGTTTGCAATTAAATATAATACTTTTATTTTTATTTCAAAATTAAGAAAATTAAATTTTTTGGACTGTTGACTTCTTAAAATAAATTATTGTATATTTTTATTTTCGAATTTTCATGTTTGCAGTTAGTCGATTTTAGGCTGAACTATTCGCAAATTATTAATTTGATATATATTATTTAATTATGCTATATTAAATATATAACAGATTGTTATACAATAGTTTATAATACAATAACTGCATATATATTTATAATAATTTATATATAAAATATAAAAAAATATTTTGGAACAATTTAATTTAAAGAAAAAATGCATTTATTGTAATAAAAAAATAATAATCATTCTATTTATTTATAATTATAAGTAAATAAATAAATTATTTATAATATATTTTAAAAAATTAATTTACTGTGCTTTTAGTTAATCTATGTTCGAATTCGAACCTAAATTCAAATTATTTAAAAGTGTTCTATATTAATTAATATATAAATTATTTACGTTTAAATTTAAAATATGAAATTTATGGAAAAAATTTTTATATTATAAATTAAACAAATTTATAAATTCGTGCAAAAAAATTACTTTTTCTGATTTAAATTTTATAATTTCACAATGTCTCACACTATAAACAATAAAAACATTATTTAAATTTATTTAAAAAATTAATAATTTTTCTTTAACATTTTGATGTAATATAACTATTATATTAAAAAAAAACAACAAATTTAACATAAAAGAGCAACTATAAATAAATTGACCTGAACTATATTTCCTTACAAAAACATTTAATAAATTAATTTATTAAGTCATTCATTTTAAAATTTCTAAATTAAATTTCTTTTAGCAATTACCACATATAAAAATAATTGTTTAAAACAATAACTTATAGTTAAACAAAAATATTTTGTTTTTTTTTTAATGTTATTAAAATATAAATTATTTCAGAAATAAGTATTTTTAAAAACTTTAGTGTTTATCATATTTATTTGGAGTCTAAAAACATTATTAAAAAAACAAAATAATACCTAGTTTTTGAAACATGGAAATATTCTACACATTTTTAATTTGAATATGAAGTGTAAAGAGGATTGAGTTTATGTGGAATTAAAAGTAAAATAAAAAATAAAAAAGTATTCCCTTTAAATTAACAATAATAATGTATGCATAAATTATATTATATTAAATATGAAAAATATAATCTAATTTATAATACAATTCTTGGGGCATATAATAAAATTTATGTAATAAACATATATATATATATATTTAAATAATATAAATATATAAAAAAAATATATGTATAAACAAAATAATATATAATATAAAATAATATATAATATAAAATAATATATAATATAAAAAAATATGTAACGTAGATAATATATCATAATATTATATTATATAAAATAATATATAATAAATTGTTTTTAGAAGTTAGTCCGAAATATCTCTAATAAAAATATTTTTTTATAAAAATGTGTAATATTTTATTCAAAAAACATTAATAATAAAAAAAACGTAAAAAAATATATAATATAAAATAACTACTTCATCATCATTTAAAATAAAATTAAGAATAAATAAAATTACACGAAAACTACTTTGTAAACAAAATTACACATACAATTTTAAACGAAATAATTTAATGAAACATTTTAACATTTTTCATGTGATTAAAATTAAATGTATTAATGTATAAAATAATATAATAAATGTAAAATAAAAATACGTATATATCTTCAGAAAATTTTTAAAAAAAAATCAACATAAGCAATTAAAATAATAAATAAAATATAGTAATATTTAAAATTATAATTATTAATTATTTAAAAGTAAATTGATTAAATAAATATGTATGCATTATAAAATTAAAAAATAAATAAAAAAAATTTTGTCATTTTAAATTCGAAATATCAATATCGTTAAAGTTCAGCATGTTTTTGTGTTTTAATAGATAAACTAAAAGTCTTTACCAAATATATCATATTTCTGTTTTAATAATAATTTCATTATTTCATTTCATTTTGCTATATTTCTTTAGTATTGCTTTGTAGGTACAATTTGGTTTCTTTTGTTTAAGCAATCAGTTGCAATATTTAAATTTGTAAGTTTCTTAAGTATAAATATTTCATTTCAAAATTATTTATATATATATATGTATATATATGTTTCGTACTATTTTTGAATTTCTTTAGCATTTTTCCATAAAGAAAATAAAAATAAATTTCATTAATTTTTCTATAATTTTTGCTTATTGATCACAACGTTTGATTTACATTTTTCACAGATTTTCGGAAATTTCTGATAAAAATTTCTACATTCATTTTTGTTTCGTAATTTTCATATTAACTTAAATATATATTTAAAAAATTTATTGTTCGTTCTATTTGTTTTTGTAAATACAATAATAAAGAAATTTTAAATATTTGTTATTTTTTAATGGCACCGTAAATGTAAATTTCATTTGCCAAATTTTAGTTACTGAAAAGGCAGTCATGGATAATAATTGAACTATTTTTTTCTGTTTCTGTTTTTGTTTTGTTTTGAATCAGATTCATTATTGCAAAATATTTTTAAAAATTTTACTATTTTTTGTTTATTTTATTTTAGTTAAGTTTAGTCTAAAATGCTGTATAGTGTATTCTTAATAATGTGTTGTGTGTTGGCAGCATTGTAAAGATATTCGAGTTATCACTGATTAGTTCGAAAATTATATCGAAATTTTTTAATAAATACAAAATACAATTTGCCTAATTCTAAGTTTTAGTTTGCAGTACATTTATTTTATTTTTGATATCAATTTTAATTTGTTCAATTTTAATTGTTCGATATTTCACATACATAAAATAAATAAATAATTTCGCATAAATTCGCACATGAAAAGTAAGGCATTCGACTTGGTTTTTTGTATATTTCAAAAACCCAATAGAGATTACATTTTAATAAAATTAATAATAATATAATTAATTTATTTATTATAAGTATTACTTTATATTCCAATCGCTTAAATAATATGAAAAAAAAATGCATGTCTTTGATAAAAGCACTGTGCTCATGCTCATGATATGAATATATAGAATTAGCTTCTTAATATCTTATAATTTGGAAAAGGGTAATAATGATGGACTAGTTTATTGAATACTCAACAATTTCACAATTAAAATAAAATAAAAAAAAATTAATTAATGAGGTTTCTATAACTATTGTAGGTTTTGTTATAAGTAATAATACAAAAATTCCTGTGTAAAAGCTGTAAATCCATAATTTATAAAAATCAATAGATATCCTTTAATAATAATAAATACTTAGCTATATATAATCTTCTATAAAAACAAAATTAAATGCTTAACAAAATTAGTAATACAATTGAATAAGTATTTTAAAATTTCTTAAGCACTACAGATTAAATACTTTTTTTTTTAAATTTTTTTAACTAAATTATCTTTTGTTTTTTCTATTGAAATCTATTTAATGCAAAATTATTGATTACATCCACTGAGTGCATATTAACGCCACAAATTTCCAAGATATTCTCCACATGTGTTTCCGAATACTGCATTGACTTTTTCCTTTTGTGTAAGTCTAATAAAACGTACCTATAAGTATATAGCATATAATTATCTATGCAGTAAATAATATATGACTATAAGCTATTTAAATATTATTATATTTTTTAAATGAATTAAATGTTAAAGTTTTTCATTATATGCAATACTCACTTTGCTCTTTCATTGCGTTTCTGTCGGTATGCATTTAACCTCGACATTAGGAAGTCCGATTTGTTTTTTGGATTACTCAACGCACCTGTTGGTACAATAACTAGAAATAGATCGTATGTATTTTTTGCTTGCAAGGCGTGTGTAATTGGTGCAATCAGAGGTTGTTTAACTTTTATTCTCTATTAAGAAAAAATAAATATAAATAAATATTTTAACAACGCTATATAGAAATTTAGTAACTACATTTATTTTTCTGCAAAATTTAGTAGCATCCTCTATGTTCATATCTTTTGTCCATCTCAATGTCTCCAATTGTAGAGCATTTTCACCATAATAGCAAACATCAACATTATGCTCTGTTTTAAAGAAACCAAAGGCAATCGCAATAGCAGCATCGTATTCTGTCAGATTCTTGAGATAAAGTATTTTTCCTAATTAATAAGAAAAGAAAGAAAATAGTAATAAAATCTGTGCATATATGGAATTTAAACTTACTAGATCTATTTAATTTATTCAAACTAATCGTGATATGAATGCGTAAACCAGTAGCTTGATTTGCTCCAAAGGATTTCCTATAAATCGTTTTGATGAAATCCGTTTTTATGAAATCAATCTTCGATTCCTCCTAAAGAGCATTGAGAAAAAATTATGTTTATTAAAAATGTTTATTTATTTATAATTAAATAAAATAAAATTTTTATGTATTAGCATCGATCTTATTTGTTTGTATGTATTTTTTTTTTGTGGAGCTTGATGTTGTTTCTTTTTTAATATTATATATTATCATTTTCATATTATTTAAAGTTATAAAAAACGACTAACAAAGAAGGAATGCATATTAATTTATATAGAACTATATATATAACTATATATATAACTATATACATAACTATATATATAACTATATATAAACTATATATGAACTACATATCTCGAAGTACCATTTTATAAAGAAATAGTTCGACTTGTGGAGACTTATTTTGGTAATTGTATGTGCTATGATCTCTAAACCTCTATGGAAGTTTGATTATTTATATACATACATATTTCACATTCCCTTCTCGTTTAGGTGATTTATTTTTAAATTATTGGGACCAATTTTCCATTATTCGACCTTATACCTTTTTGTCGGATTCGAACGAACAAAAGTAGACTACTTCCAGTCCTATTCGATCAGTCCAATTTTCACTAATAATTTTATATAAATCCAAATCAAGTCACCTGTTTACAAAACAAACCTTGTCTACGTCCTTCAGAAAGCCTGATTTATCCAACTCTATCAACAGCATAATGGGATGTATGTCATACTGATGTATCAATTTCTTATTTTCCAACAATTCTTTGCATATTTTAATTGAAGGTTTATACTTCACGTCCTTATTACGAATTAATGTGGCCAAACATTTGATCAGTTCTATATAAGGCATACTCTTCAATAAAACTTGCAAAACTTCGGTATGCTGCAAAAATGTGCTGGGAATATTTTCATAACTGAAGTTAGCTTTCTGTATAATTTCTGCAGCCTCCTCTGGGTTTCGTGTGGTGCGTAATTTTGCCATTAGCATAATGTTTTCAGGATATAACACTTGGTTATCACTATCAGCAGTCTCTTTATTTATATCGGCAGAACTTTTGAAGAAAATTTTATATGAGCGGAACTCATCGTCTGTGACGTTGCACAATTTGATTAACACACTATGCGTGAAGCCACAATATTTCCTATGATGAAACCACATATTATTAAGTGATTCCTGCGTCTGTTGACGGTACCAAAATGCTATGGCTTTACGATGTGTTGTAGAGAATATTTTTCTTCCATTTAACTTTTGTATGAGAAAAGAATATTTGACAAATGTGAATAAATCCTCATCGGCTGTTATAAGTTCAGCAATTGATGTACGTAATGTTGTTTTCCATTTGATATCAACTTCAGAACTCAAATATGTGGCAAATGCAAATAACGGCTGAAAGTATACACAACACCACAAAATTGTATGTATGCATAAATGTATATAATTTATTAACAGTTACCTCATCGCGACGCACTAATTTCTTTCCAACAAGTACAGACTTCAATATTTGTAAAACTATTTTGTCATTCAGTTTTTCACAAATTTCTTTTAATTTGGGATAATACAGTTCTACCTCCACGTCTTTATTTCTCTTGTGTACACATACTGCCTCAAACGAGCCAAGGTAGCAAAATCTTCGGAACAATATATTTTCGGTTAGTTCCACATTCATCTTGTTGTATTAAAAAACAACTGCGACACCAAAAAATATTAAAATTATAATTATAAAAACAAAATTGATTGGAATCCTAATAAATACTATGGTCACCGCCTTTTGCAATGCGAAAAGTACGAAATGACTTCAATTTTGTTTTCTATACTTTTTCAGTGTTTAGCTTTTTTGACATTTCGCGCAAGTTTGTTTTTGTCGTTAGTGCTTGAATTGCGTTCAATGAACACAGCTCACACAATATACACTGAAAAAAAATTTATGTTTATTTTAGTTAAGTAACAAAGTTTTCACTAAATCGTAAGTAAATTGTTTATATGATATATTAAAATTTTATGTATTAAGTAAGTATTAAATATTCTAAAAATAAATATATGCTAATTTATAATAATTTCATTTTTTTTATTTAAGTATAAACACAATAATATCATGTAAGGAGTGTGCGGTTTAATAATTGGTTATATTACTAGTAAGGTTCAAGAAGTAAAATAAATTATTTAGGCTGTGTGCGAGTTCGAGTAAATTGAGGTAAATTAAAATTTCTTAAGAATTTTTTGCACTGCAGTTATTTACACTTATTTATTTCACTTATTTATTATTTTTCTATTAAAAGTTTTCAAATTTATATATTTATTTATTAAACATCTTATAAAATTTTTCCAATGGTAACAACTAATTTACCCTACTCGAAATTCTGGTAAATACCAACTTTCGCTGTCATACCGTCATAATTTACTATTTCCTATCAATTTACGATCAATTTATTCGAACTCGCTTACGGCCATAAGAAATTTATGAATAAATAATATGAGTATATAATATAAATATGAATAAATCATTATCACAATAAAGTATTAATATGAGGAGTATGCCTTATAATATTGGAATTATATTAACGTTCAAGAAATAAAATGCGTTGCAAAGAAAAAAAAATACTATGCGAATGTACAAATGTGTATAAACGAAAATATCTCACGTTTTTAACAAAACATTAAGATTAACATTAAGATTAAATACCAATTAAATCATATAAAATCTAATAATTCAAGCTTGAGCCTACATACACTCATGTATGTAGAAGCATTTTTCAGACAGTCATGCTTAAGCTTTTTTTTTTTGTAGTGTAAATTCGCAATTTTGACTTTGTATAAAAAAAAATTTATGAGTACTTTCAAAATTGAACAAATGAAGGTAAGTCATTGTTGTTGCTTAAAATAAACAAAAAAACACGTTTCAATTTCAAATCGTTCTTGTTTGTAAGCTCGCGTTTATTTTTCTAACTGCACTTACTGTGATTGATCAGTTCGATTTCAGTTATAATGCAATCAGTGAGTTTGACGCGTGTTATTCTTAAATTAAATACAGTTTTTATGTAAAATTTATTTTATTAATAATAATAAGTAATTAATTAAATTATTGCAAAAGAAAGTGTGAGTTAGATATAAATATAATTAAAGTGTGTAAATATATGTGAAGTCTTTATAAAAAAAAAATATTGTTAAAAATTCAAAATTCAAAGGAATTAAATGTGAAATAAATTATTATTTTAATATTAGTATTATAAAATTAGTGAAATATAATAATATATTTATATAAAAAGAAATAATATGTGATTAATAAAAGTGAATAATATTTAAAAAATAATTTATCGGCGGCAAATAAATACAAATATTTGTATGCATATACAGTGAAAACTCTCTAGAGCGGATATTCATTGTTTACGAAATTTTATTCATTCAAGAAAAAAGTGTTCGATAAAAAGTTAAATTGTTTTAAATAATAAAAAAAATATAATTTGTTTTAGCGAAATTGTTTACACAAATAGAATATCCGTTAGTAGAGCTTTCATTGCTTATGTTTACTAAATATAATATAAAGTAAGTAAGTAAACATATACACATACCTATATACATCTGTAAACAAATACGTTATTATACGTTATAACATCTGCATATTAAATTGGGAGTTATATTAAAAATAAGGTAAGTGAATAAATATATTTTGTTTTTTAAATATAGTGTATATGTTATTATACAATAAAATAATATGTTCTTTATGTATGTTTCTCTATGTATATTTAAACGTACGAAATAAATTTAACGGCTTTGTTTACCTTGCCCTTGCCTTTCATATATGACAGTACAAAAAAAAAACAGCGATAAAAGCAAGTTCGGGCAAGGAAAAGTGAAACAACAACAAAGCAGCTGCATTTCTTACTGTAAAATTATGGAAAGCTTGTTCTTTAAAACAACAACAAAACTGTTGCACTTCTTATGGTACAATTCTTTGTTGTTTTTTGTTTTTTGCTTAAAACAATAACAAAACTGACAATTCTTACTGTACGATTATGGAAATCTATTTATTTAAAATAACAACAAAGCCTTTACTGTAAACAGTAAAAAAATTTTTTATTATTTAAATTTAATATCTAATATATAATAATATTTAATTTAATTAATATACAATATATATTATTTAAATCTAAAAATTGAACACATATTTGTTATAAATTGTGTACCTATATCAATTCAATATGGCTAAGGGTCAGTTTTAAATTGCACATTTAGGTTAAGTAACTCTTAAGTGTTCGATATTAAACACTTAAGTAATACTTAAAATTCAAACATACATGTTATTTAAGTTTCAAATCGACACTTAAGTGTGCATTGTAAAGTTGTGGCCTAAATTTAATTTGGTTTTAACTTGTATTCTACAAGTTTAATATCAAAATATGGTTTCACTTCATATCATTAACCTTGTCAGTACCAACTTTGGGCCTTCAGTATTAAGGTGACACTAGACAGAAATGAATAAATAATTTTCCATTAAGTCTCAGTACTTCCAATGACACTCAAACTGTAAAGCTTATTGAATATCCTTTTAACTGTACATTAATAGTAAGCTTTTAAGTTGTTATAAACATAAGAATATATTAATAATCTAATAATAACCAGTTGTGCGGCTGCGATTACTTGCAAATATTTTTCATAGTTATTCGGCTAAGAACCAGCCCCAGCGCTGTCCATATAAGTCTCTATAGTAGACGGGTGAACCCTACTAATTACGCCTCGAGTGTTGATAACACTGGCACTGGGACTTATAAGAAGGATTTTATTAGGAGTACATACTAGTAGTTTTAAAAATACTAAAAAGTTGTAGTCGGGCGTTATTATAACGAAATGATCGGGTCCGCCAAACGTTCCGTTATAAAGTATCTGTTATAAAATTTTTTTTTGTTGGAACTACGTGTGGATATGTGTTTGGAACTACGTGTGGATTTTCATGTTGGAAACTATTGCAAAAACATTGGCCACGTATGTTGTTAGGCTTCAGTCTCTCATTAGGAAAAAGTTTAAGTTTGTTTTCATTATGAAAACCTTTGAAAAAATGGTTGTTTGACTATATTGATATTAAATTACATATATTTATATAGAGAATATTAAAAATTATTTAAAAAAACATATAAACGAATTAGTGGACATTGAATACATTATCGGATTTCAGTCTTTTATTAAATTTGACACGTCAATTTTGACCCAATTGTCTCTATATTCTCGTTGTTTTTTTTTTTTCATTTGTACAACCATTCATAACCCGTAGCAGTTTTGTAATATAATTAGCAACAAGTATCTAGATACTGTAAGTAGGTACATATTGCTGTACCAAGCGAACAAATTTCCATTCCTGTATCTTGTGTCTGTATCCAGACAAAAAATTATGTTTCTTTATCTTTTATGAATTGGTACAGTTACTTCTAAGGCAGAAAAAAATATTTTAAAGTTATAGTCATATTTCTAACTGAGAGCAACATCTTTTAGTTTGCTATGAGTTAAGGATGTTAATCGAAAATTCGAAAGGTAATAATAATTTAATTTGTAATTCATCTATTGAATGAGGCGCTTACAATTTTTTCATGGATCTTCTTACCTGATGAGTTACTTTAATAGTCGGGCAACTTCTTTATCATTAGAAATATATCTAAAAATCCTATCTAAAGAATGATATTCATTAAAATATATATAATAAAAAAATAAAAACGATTTTACGAAATTTATTTTTCCTCAAATTATTTTTTGTTTTAAATAGAAGACACTTATCTTAGTTTCATTCACTTCTTGATTCTGATATATCCCATAATTTGGACTTATACTATGTAAACGAATAAATTAGAATTTGTAAATAGCATCATAAATACATCTCATCATAAATAGTTCAGGTTGTAGAACAAAAATATATGTGTTCTCCAGTTAAGTAAATTATTTTAAAGTATTTGCAATTACTTTCGATCTATTCATTCTAAAAACAGGTCGAAATAATAAAGATAATATCCAATAAAAATATATTCCTTGGTTATCTCTGTGTAGTTTTTTTGTGACGCCATTTATAAAAATGAATGAGTATATTTAATTAGTCAAAATCTATAATAAAATGTCTAATAATAATAATGTTTAATATACTCTCATCGAACCTCCATTATTCTACCTATATACGCGGCTCTTCTTCTTACGCTTACAAGCCTCTTTGCAAATCTAGGAATTTTCGCGACGATAAATCCTTTTTTTATGTCCTTAGTTATCTGCACATCTGTTTTATAATAAGAAAACATTAAGTATGTGTTTGTATCTAATAGAGAAAAGGTTTATGATGACAACTTATTCAATAATAAGGTCGAGTTTATTGAAAATATTCTTATATAGTTGCTATTATAGTTGCTATTGAGCAGTGGCGTTGCTTCAGCTTTTTGGTAGGGTGTTCACAATTTGATCAAAACGGAATTCTAATTAAAACGTGCTCCTCCACTTTTTAAATGCAATTTCCACACCACCTTTGAGGTATGCATGCGGTGCGTTACCTTTTTTAAGGATGTGGTTCCCCTAGAGGCCTATTAACATCCATTTTCACTGTCGATCTCAATTACTTATATGTGAACTTCAGTCGTCTAAAAATTTTCAATAACATTATTATAAAAATATTCTTTTAGTATTAGTTTTTTCAGCAAACCCTTTTCTATTGAAATAAGTGCTAAACTGAAAAGCCTTTATTGTCCCAACGAATTTCTCAAATATGATTTTATTCTTTTCATTGCGGAAAAACTACACTCTACACTAGGAGTACTAACTGGCATTATTAGAATCCGAGAATGCTCCTTTGAAATCATTATTCAAAATATGTTCAAGTATCTTGTACACCTGAAGATACTTGAATGTACTATTGTTATTAACTCAATTTTGAGTATAGTTAGATCAAAAAATGTGCCGCATCGGTCTTTTAAATAACTGAATTGAGTAGTAGGAAAAACTTTTACATATTTTTTTTGAACTTTTAATAAATCCACAAAAAGAAGTTTATTAAAACTTCTAAATGGTACTTCCAATTGGGATATAATTGTATCTATATAATTGTATCTATTGATGAAACAGAAATTCAAAATGACTGTGAAGACTTGTACCATCTAAACGACGAGTTTTATTTGGAGGTTTTATAACGGCCACCGTCTCGTCATAAATACTTTTAAAATCTTCTTAAAAAGGATATCTGTAAAAGCTAAATTTTTTGCAAACAGTAATAATAAAAAATGGGTGTCGCATTTTTCTAAAAAAATGAACAACTAACACACAGAATACTTTTTTTATCCCATTGATTTGGTTCCGCCGAAATTCTCTCAAAAAAGCTATAAAAAAAAATTTACTGTTCTGGAGTTTGAAGACCAATGTCGCTGCAATATGAGGAAATTTTCATTTCACATGTTCAAAAAAAGCTTGTGTTCTTTTTGTGGAAAGTGAAAAGTAGTATAAAATACTGACCATGATACAAAAAAATAGTTTACACGCTCCTATGAACTCTACAGATTTCGACCAAGTTCAAGCTATGGGCGGAACAGTGAATAAAAACGGCATTTGGGTAAGTCTCTTTAACTTTGGCTTGTGTTCCATTTAAACATCCTGACATAACTGCTGCGCCATCATACCCTTGTGCCACTAGATTTTTGCCAAAATTGTAGGAAGTTGCTAAGTTAATTACATGAGTTGAGATCGTGGCAGCTGATCTATCCCTGCTGACATCGCTAAAATTCACAAAACGTTTCTGCACTTGGCCTATTTTGTGAATTAGTCTTATTACAATAGACAGCTGGGATTGTGATGATATATTTGAGGACTCATTCTTGTGCAACTAGTTTTTTGCCAAAATCGTAGAAAGTTGCTAGGTTATGTACATGAGTTGAGATCGCGGCAGCTGATCTATCTCTAAAATTCCAAAAACGTTTCTGCTCTTGGCCTATTTTGCGAACTAGTCT
Source organism: Teleopsis dalmanni (assembly GCF_002237135.1). NCBI lineage: Eukaryota > Metazoa > Arthropoda > Insecta > Diptera > Diopsidae > Teleopsis > Teleopsis dalmanni. Next base: position 172,776,479 of record NC_051846.1, read on the forward strand.
TATTACAGTAGACAGCTGGGATTGTGATGACATGTCTGATGACTCAACCTTGTGCAACTAGTTTTTTGCCAAAATCGTAGGAAGTTGCTAGGTAAAGTATATGTGTTAAGATTTGAGGACTGTCCACTTTTGGACCAACTTGGCTTCGGGATCGCGAGTTTCCATACAATTGTTAAGTGCTGAAGTCTTGTTATGGAATTCAATAAATTTCGCTAAAACTAATAGCTTGTTTCGGACCTTCAAGTCTTTTAGTGGTAATAAAATCAGCACCGGGTGCTTTCCCTTTGTTTTGTTTAATAGTGTTTTCGATCTAGGTAGATGTTAATAGTGGTATGTATATCAACTACCTACAAAAAAATATTTTTTTAAGTTAATGAAAGCTTAGAAATTGATTTTTGTAGATCCATACAGTTGTTACGTCCAAAATAACGCAAATAGTTCCATATTAGATCCACTTTATTTGAAAGCGATTCAGTTTTGCAGTATTTTCTCTTCTTAGGCACATAAGTTTTTTTTAGGAAAGGCAACTTTTTCTCTTCGGGGAAGTTTTGTTTTGCTCTTTTGGACACCCCGTTTTAATGGGGGACAATTTTTTTTCCTTTTTTAAATGAATGTTCGTAGTTATGAGATAAATGGTTTTTTTTTCTCTTTAGATTTTTTTAGTATAGGCAGCCTTTTCTCTTTAGGCAACCTTTTTTTTCAATTTTTTTTTATGAAAGAATGTTTGTAGTTGCGTTTTCTTTTTTGTTTATGAATACGAGAGTCTTTTAAGGTGTTATTAGGTTTTTTAGTACATGGAGACTTTTCTCTTCGGGCAACCTCTTTTTTTAAATTTTTTTTTTTTATTTGAATGTTCGCAATTATAATAGGATAAATGATTTATTTATCTTTTTTTGGTCTTCTTAGCTTTTTTAGAATAGGCAGCTTTTTCTCTTCGGGCAACTGGTTTTTTTTTATGAAAGAATGTTCGTAGTTTCGTTTTCTTTTTTTATGATTTCGAGCGTCTTTTTAGTTGTTATTAGGTACATGGAAACTTTTCTCTTCGGGCAACCTTTTTTTTTAATTTTTTTTTTATAAAAGATGTTGTTAGGTTTTTTAGTACATGCAGCTTTTTCTCTTCGGGCAACCTGTTTTTCAAATTTTTTTTATATGAAAGAACGTTCTTAGTTATAACGGATTAAATGAGTTCTTTTTCTTTTCTTTTACGATTACGAGCGCTTTTGTAAATCTCAGTATTTTTGGAACGATAAGATTTTAAAATTTTACAGGCCCGTCTAATAAACATTTAATATAAATATTATTTCATGTACTTACAAATCTTTTTTTTATATGTTTTTCAAACGAAATTTTTGTTTTAGGTTACATGGGTTTTTCATTTTCTTTTTCTTTTTCGGACACTTCGTTTTATTGGGGAACAATTTTTTTCTTTTTTTAAATGAATGTTCTTAGTTATTATGGGATGAATGGTTTAATTTTTTTTTATGATTTCGAGCGTCTTTTTAGGTGTTATTAGATTTTTTAGTACATGGAGACTTTTCTCTTCGGGCAACCTCTTTTTTAAATTTTTTTATGAAAGATGTTATTAGGTTTTTTAGTACATGGAGACTTTTCTCTTCGGGCAACCTGTTTTTCAAATTTTCTTTTATATGAAAGAAGGTTCTTAGTTATAATGGATTAAATGAGTTCTTTTTCCTTTTTTTATGAGTATGAGCGTTTTTGCAAATCGCGTCATTTTTGGGACTATAAGATTTTAAAATTTTACAGGCCCGTCCAATAAACATTTAATATAAATATTATTTCATATATTTCATGTATTTAGGGCGTATGAGTTTTTCTTCTTTTTCGGACACTTCGTTTTATTGGGAAACAATTTTATTTCTTTTTTTGAAATGAATGTTCTTAGTTATTATAAAATAAATGGTTTCGTATTTTTTTATGATTTCGAGCGTCTTTTTAGGTGTTATTAGGTTTTTTAGTACATGGAGACTTTTCTCTTTGGGCAACCTTTTTTTAAATTTTTTTTTTATGAAAGATGTTATTAGGTTTTTTAGTACATGGAGACTTTTCTCTTCGGGCAACCTGTTTTTCAAATTTTCTTTTATATGAAAGAAGGTTCTTAGTTATAATGGATTAATTGAGTTCTTTTTCTTTTTTTTACGATTACGAGCGCTTTTGCAAATCTCGGTATTTTTGGGACGATAAGATTTTAAAATTTTACAGGCTCGTCCAATAAACATTTAATATAAATATTATTTCATGTACTTACAAATTTTTTTTTTATAAACCTGTTTTTCAAGCGGAATCGTGTTTTAGGGCATATGGGTTTTTCATTTTCTTTTTTTTTCGGACACTTCGTTTTATTGGGGAACAATTTTTTTCTTTTTTTAAATGAATGTTCTTAGTTATTATGGGATAAATAGTTTCACTTTTTTTTATGATTTCGAGCGTGTTTTTAGGTGTTATTCGGTTTTTTAGTACATGGAGACTTTTCTCTTCGGGCAACCTTTTTTTTTAATTTTTTTTTTTTATGAAAGATGTTATTAGGTTTTTTTAGTACATGCAGCTTTTTCGCTTGTTTTTCAAATTTTCTTTTATATGAAAGAAGGTTCTTAGTTATAATGGATTAATTGAGTTCTTTTTCTTTTTTTTACGATTACGAGCGTTTTGCAAATCTCGTTATTTTTGGGACGATAAGATTTTAAAATTTTACAGGCCCGTCCAATAAACATTTAATATAAATATTATTTCATGTACTTACAAATATTTTTTTTATAAACCTGTTTTTCAAGCGGAATCGTGTTTTAGGGCATATGGGTTTTTCATTCTCTTTTTCTTTTTCGGACACTTCGTTTTATTGGGGAACAATTTTTTTCTTTTTTTAAATGAATGTTCTTAGTTATTATGGGATAAATAGTTTCACTTTTTTTTATGATTGCGAGCGTCTTTGCGAATCTCGGTATTTTTGCGACTATAAGATTTTTAAATTTTACAGTCTCTTTAGATAAACATTTGATTATAAATACTGTTTTATGTACTTACAAATATTTTTTTTATGAATCTTTTCTTCAAAGCGTATTCATCGTGAATTACCGTATTAGGGCTTTTAGTAATTATATAGAGACTTGTTGCTGCATATAGCTGCATTATTCAGTTGATTTTTGAGAAAAAAATATTATAAATCAATGAAGCTTAACAATTTGCTTGGAGAAAACTTGTAACCAACTTCAAAATATGGATCTAATATCTCTGGAAAAACATTTTTATGAAAAAAACTAAATGAATCATTTTAAAATTTTTGTTCGATATATCAATGCTAACTATGTAAAACATATATCTGTCAAGAATATAATAAAAATAGCTTTGTCATTTATGTAATTAGGGTTTTTAATACACAATACTACTTACCATTGAGAACAGCATATTTGCCCAAAATTCTTAACTTGAAATAGTCTTCTTATCCGATCCGAAATTGTAATCAAAAGGTGTTGGATAGCTTTATCCGCCCAGAGCAATATATCAAAACTTGTGAGATGGCTTTATTTTTCCAGAATACTTCTGTTGAAAACACTAGTAAATTATTGTGTGAGAAATATATAACTAATTATATAAAATTATAATAAATAAAATATTACAAATTAATTTTGCTCAAAAAATTATTTTTAGGAGAAAATTTGAAACTAACTTCACACAAAAATAAATGAAACTAGTTTTTACAAATGTTTATTTAATAAAGAAAAACTAATTGACAAATTTAAAATTTTTTTCAATGATTACTTAAATATTATTAAAGATACTTCAATAATCAAATTTTTTATTTAATTAGGTTTTTTAATACACAAACCGTTTGTCCATTCTAAAAACCTATCTAAAAGTTGGGTGTTACCTTTGTCCAATCAGAATACTAAGAACTTGAAATAGCCTTTTCTCAACAGAGCACTTTATTAAAGGTCGTAGTATAACTTAATCTGTCCAGAGCATCTAAACAAAAGTTGAAAGATAGCTTTATTTGTCTAGTACACTTCTTTTGCAAACTTTAGTTGGTTATGGAATGTGGAATATATAACTGATAATATTTAAAATATTATGTATAGTAATAGTTTTGTTTAAAAACTTTCTAGAACAAAATTTGAAACCAACTTCACACAAAAATATACAAAACTAATTTCCACAAAATTTTATTTAACAAAGAAACACTGAATGACAAATTTCAAAATTTTTTCAGTGATATATTGATTAGTAATATTTAGAATATTTGGATATTTATTAGCAACAAGAATTCTAATTCTAATTATCTAATTAGAGTCCTTAATACACTCTCTTGAAATAAATCCAATATATATTCCACCAGGAAGATATGCTTCCTAAATCATCTGAATAACTCATTATCATATTTTTATGAAACACTTGTTTTATCATGTACTGAATCAAGTGCTTTAGTGTTTAGATTAGGCTTTAGTCACTAATATGCATTTCAACAAGCAAAAAAGGAAGAATAATATAAAGACATCCTTACTCCTATATATACTGATATATACTTTATGGTATTTTCGACGTTTCTTTTAATGCGTTAAAAAAAATCTTGACAAGTCTAATATACTCTTTTAACACTCTTTTAACGTGTAAAGGGTATAAAAAGATGTTAGTAGGAGGCCCTTAGTTAGAATTTGCTTATGGGCCTAAAAAATGTAGTTACGCCACTGGTCCAGAGCACAAAATCAAGCATTTATAAATGATTCACACTTACTGATTTTTTTATTCAAATAATAAATATTTGAATATCAAGGTAATTATAGAATTTTATAAGTGTTAACCCAGACATAAGTTATATTTCTGTTACTGCTGTTGTTTGGTTAAAAGTTATTTCTCTACATCCCACTATATTTTTCTCTATTGTTGTCAAAAATTTTATGTATGATTTTCATATTAGAATGTTTTGTGGCACTATTCTCAAATATAAGTAATATTCCCTGTTATCTGAATATTCTCTAAAAATCGCATATTAATGACTTCCACTATTAGGTCATGAGGTTGCTTCCTGATCACTTACTATCAAAACAAATTTTCTTGACTTGGTGCAACATAGAGAATCATTCAAGTGTTGCAATTTTATGTAGAATTGCTTTCTCTCTCCCTCTCGCTCTCTTTCTCTCACTCTCTCTCTCTCTCTCTCTCACTCTCTTTCTCACTCTCTCTCTCTCTCTCTCTTTCTCTCTCTTTCTCGGTAGAAGCTTCTACAAGATTGGAGTTAGCAAAATATGAGTTCAATACTATTGAGAAAACAATATAGGTATTGACCTTATTAAATATGTAGCCAAAAACGTATATATGTATATGTATAATAATATATATGTTTAATAATTTAGTATTATTTCCTTAATAAAACAAAGTTCCAAGATAATTATTCTGGCTATTATTTTACGGTAACCACTTAGTATTATTTCCTAACCTAAACGAAGTCCCGAGACAATTATTTCGAGAAAGAATATACTACACCTACTACCCGATAGAAGAAAATTGATTTTTTTGTTTGCTATACAAAATCGTTTATTGCTTTTCCGATTCATTATCAATAGTAAGTAATTGTATATTACTTATTATATTAGCTCAAGTGGGCAAATAAGAAACAAGTTCGCCAGTCCAGCCTCTGTACCTAATAGTATATAAGTAAATAAATAAAACACCAACTTGAAAGTGAAAGATAATAAGTTTATTATAATTGTTTTTATGTTTGTTATATTAAATATAATTAATTGATGATAAAATTTATTTAAATATATGTTTCATATATTATACCATTTCTTTTAAATATTTTTGTCAATTATTTACTTTGGCATTCCATAATTTAGGTGTTAAAATTATGATTAAATTAATAAAAAAATAATATTAAAAATTAAGCAATTTTAATTCTTTGTATCGAAAATTTAAGTTCTTTACAGACCTAAGTCGAGACGAGTTAAATTGTTAATTAAATTTTATAATTATTATTTTTAATGCCAAAACTGCTTAATACTGTTTTCATATATATTAAATAAATATTATAGCAAGTAGTTACGCAATTAACTAAAAAATTATTGAATATAAAAGCAAAATATTTTATATTGAGCAAAATTGTCAGATTTGTATATTGCTTTCATATTATTTAATTTTATTAAGTCAAAAATTTTTACTTTTTTTTATATATATTTTTATATATGGTTTCTTAAGCATTTATTAATTTATTATTTTGTGTTAATTGAATTTTTAATAATGCAGCATTTTTTTTAATTTATCGAATTGAAAAATAATTTTTTATAAGTTTTTAATATAACTTATTCAGCTAATTTCCTAATTAATTATTAAATAATTATTACATAATTTCATTACTTATAATATTTGATTTAAATATTAGGTAAAAATGTTTTTAAATTTTTAATTATATTATAATGTGTACTATTTTAAAATGTACACATATTAATATATATAGAGTTATATATATTTTTGAAATATATGTTTAAATCTACAATTATTATTGCCAGCTTCGATAAGAAAATACTATCGTACTCATAAATTATATGTATATATGACATATAATTATATATGTGTATATTTTTAATTTACTGTCATCATTTCATAAGAGTATATGTTTTCTTTTAAGTGTTAATTCATTTAATTTAAGTTCTCAAAGAAATATTCGATTTTAGTTATAATTTTTTTTTGAATAATATATTATAATAATAGAAAATGCGCTTTCAGGACATAAGGTTTGGTGTATGATTTGCTTTGTTTGAGTAAATGGCAAGGACAAATTGGCTATACTCGACTCCATTAGCACTTTAATTTATTTCTTCATTTTTGCTCTTTTAATTATTTTAATAGCTATAAAATTTTTTATTTATAAATATAAGTATATTTACTTAATTTTGTTTATATCTTTTTCAATTGCTTGTTACTTGCTTCTGTATCGGTTTCATTTTGTATCCTTAATTATAAAGTAAATATGCGTTTTAGCATTTTGCCGATTTAAATTTTATATATATGTATTTATATATATATAGTATTCATTTATTATATATAAAAATTGAAAATTGCTTATATTAGTTTCATTTGAGGTTTTTAGTTTTTAGTTCAGTTTAGTTAAGCTATATGTAATTTTAAATATTATTAGCTAAAATAAAAATTAATTATTTTATGACTTCGTGCTCTGTAATAAATTTGTCTATTTGAGTTGTACATAAGTATTTGAAATATTTTTGGCTAAAATGGTTTAATTAATATGTTTTATATATACTAATATATCTAAATATATAAACTTCAGTTTTATGTTCTTCATAAATAGTAAGAATCAAGTTTACCCGAAGAATAATGAAATAGAAAGAAAATCAATAAATTATTTTAAAAAAAGTTGAAAAAGAATTAAATAACTGAATATATTTATAAATAAGTATATAATATTTTTATAAATTTATAAAAAATATAAGTAAAATAAAATAAAATAAATTTATAATAAATTGTTATAAAATCACTCATCGCAATAATACTTTTAATATAAACTGCGATTCCTCTTGATGTATAAACTAAAATATGTGTTTATATATAACTATTAACAAATTGCTATTATTCAGAATTTTTTATAATATTAACAAATTCTTTACTTAATTAATGTTTGAGATTTTTTAATTATTATAAGCATTTTTTTTCATTTAAAATATTCAGCCGCTTAAGCTACTCTCGATAATAAGTTCGCATTGATCTTTTCCTCTGCCTGCATTTTTTATTATAATCTTCACTTATTTATTTGTATTTACCCTAGCTCTTCCTTTTGAGAACAGTTTGTAGTACAACAGTTCTATAAAGGTCGGAGTACTTTACCCCACGTGGACGCCACATTTTCATATTATTACATATTTTTTAATATGTTATGATATATATATATATTATAATATTAATTTATATATATTATTATTTTATGTATTATAATATATATATATTATGTATTATATTAATATATTATACTATAATAGTATAATCTGACTTTTGTTAGGTAAATGATATTCGTTTTGTTTTTTTAAGAAATTTATGTGCGATACAAATGAGTCGTGGTACTAAACTTCTCTCACTTTAAGATCCAGAAAATGATACCGAGATGATTTCTTAAAAGAACAAGACCGATAATCTAAAAGTAAATAAATTATAAAATCTAAAAAAAATGTTTATTTATTTAATTTTCTCTAATAAACTAGAAAATTCTGTTTCTTCTTAATCTTCTGCTAACCAGAAGATTAAGTTAGATCGTCCTATTAAATACAAGGCAACTTCCCAAACTTCCACAACGAACTATCATTAACTAATAATTACCATCCATGCAATAATAACGAAATAGCTTCTCAAAAGAACGCGATCGATGGGCAAAGTGAATAAGTTAAAAAATAAAAAATAAACATTTTATTTATGTATTTATTTTCCTAATAAACTAAGAAAAAAATTTAACGTTCCTGCTTAGTCGAATAAAGTTTCTTTGGATTATCTATCTATCGGGCCATCTTATCTTGTCTTCGCAACTCAATAAGATTGATTTATGTGAGTTGATAGAATGGCGTTTTTAATTAAAAATAAAAGCGATATCTAGTCACTATTTTTCTATGTTTGATTTTAATCAGGGTTTAGATAGTACTAGGTCAAAAACTTTTTTCCAATAAGACATTGGGAAGTCCTTACCAAAAGAAATACTGACTTTTGTTCGAAAAATAAAAGTATTTTCTGTTCGGTTAGCGTTAGTTATAGCATTAAAGATCTACCATAGTACTTTATTTTACTAGAAACCTAGAATTTGTTAACTTCTGTTCTGTTCTGTTCTATTTCAACACACTATAGCATCGTCAATAGTTTGTCAACTTCTATATTGTATTATTTCTTACAATATATTATTGTTTAAAGGAGAGGGCTAATTTTTTATATATACTTAGACGGGCAAATTTTTTGATATATACTTAGAGGGGCTAATTTTTTATATATACTTCGAGGGGCATCACTAGCAGAAAATGATCATAATTAGTTAATGATAGCCCTAAGACATTATGAAAAAATAAAAAATCTTAATTGATAAATAAATGTCAGTCATTTAAGTAATTAAAACAAAAAAATTAAATATTGATAGTCCTAAGACATAATAAGAAATGTAAGTATCTAACTTTGATATATTTAATGGCTAAATAAAATAATTTTAAAAAGAGTTGGTAAAGCCAATATTTTTAGTAAAGTAAATAGTTATTTGAGTTAGTTTAATGAATTTTAAAACTAATTTAAATTTCTTAAAATCAGGATTTTTATTTTTTAATTAAATTACCTTATATCAAAGCTTTACTGAGCATATACTAAATAGAAAGAAAGTAGTACTTAGTAGTATACTAAGTAGAAAGTTCTACGAATGTTTATAGGTCCATTTTAAATCTGGGTTAAGAAATTTTTAGCAGATATTACTTAAAAATATTCAATGAAAATATTTTTAAGTTTTTATAGATACAATTAAAGAAAATAAATCCACGTTGAAAATGAAATAATAAAAAAAAATTAATGTGTAACCAAAGTGCTTGGTTGCTGCACTAAAAAAGAGGTAATATTTTTAGCAAATATTTTTGTAATAAAAGTTTTTACAATAAATTTGGATATAATATAAAAAATAAATATTTTCAAAACCTTCGGGTATACTTCTAATATAGATGATAGCCTCTTTTGACAATTTTTCATATTTAAATATACAATTTTTATTTACCTTGTTTAATTGTTATATATGGTTATATTTGTATTTCTTATAGTGATCGTTCTAATTATAAAAAATTTATTGCACGTAATATTTTACAAGTTTTAATTAAAAAAAAACATAAAATATAGTATAATTAAACGAAATTTATTTAATATTATATAAAATAATTTATAATTTGTATATTTGAACTGATTTAATTTTAATGGCTCTACGTTTACCATCACTCATTAATACCTCAGTTAGGTTCACCTATTATTTCGCTAAAATTTTTCTGTGTTTTGACATTTTGTTATGGGATATATCTTTTTTTAGTAATTTATTTGACAATAGTGCTATAAATCATATAGTTTACGTAGACCACGTTGAAGATAGTCTATGTTGTAAAATATTCATCGGACTTGTATGTTTTCAAAAATCATTCGATTTCGGTAAGCAAATTCGTTGACTACAATTTGGGACGGATTAATAATTAAAAAAGTAAATTTAATTTGAACTGAAAGAAAAGATAAAGAATTTAATAAGATTAATTTAAGTTTATATAATTAAACAAATAATTTTAATTTTTAATTACTCATTACAATTTAACTATATAAGGCAGAGTAGCTCTAAATGTTTACTTAATTATTATATATATATATATAATTCATTACTTTACAAGTTTACCTTCTTTACTACGATTTATTGTAATAATTGTAATAGTTAATGTAACTATATATTAAACTAGCTATATGTACTATACCTCTTTACGCAAATTTGTTTACATTGTTTTATATCATATAAGTTTATTTATAAAGTTTATTTAACTAATTAATAGTATTCGCTAAATATTTCATAATTATAATTATTATTAATTTTTTACATGAAATCACAGTCCGTATGTGAGAAAGAATATTTTCTTTTTTAATTATTTTTTACAATTGAAATAAATTTTCTTATTAATTTTTTTTTTTGCTTTAAATTTATTTAATTTATATATAATTATATTTCATGTTTTTTTTTGCATATGCTTTTTATATAAATTTATTATTTTCATATTTCCTTTTCTTTTGTATATTGTGTACGTATATGTATTTGGAGCAAAAATGTATCTTAATTATATTAAATAATTATTTTATTTAAATTTTAATTTACTATGCTAATTTTTTCTAATCTTCAAAAAAAGGCAATTTTTCACAATTTTATTGTTTAATTAATTAAGTTCATAATAAAATCATATACTATGCGTCATTAATATTATTAATTTAATATTTTGATATTAGATTTTTTCAAACTACTAACTATGCGTATATGTTTGTATATAATTAAATGATTTTACTTGATATGAGAATTCTAAGAAAAAATTCTAATATTGCTGTAACGGTGTTCTTTAATATAAATTTTTTTCCATCTGTTGTTTTAAATAATTAAAGAAAATATTTTAATTGTTTATTATGTTATTAAGCCAAAGTTCTTAGACAGTCTGTATGGTAACGTGTAATGTTGTCTTTTAGAACAAATTTATTATTACATTTCAAAACATTTTCCTATAACAAATAAATAATAACGAACAGATCTTGAGGCTATGTTAAGACCTGATATATTAATGAATAAAACCTACAAACATATCGATCAAAACTTCAACATTTTTTTTAAAAATAAGAATCTTTTTATTGGCGTTACATATTTAGTAAGGAATCGACATGGAAAAGTTTTTAGACGCTCTTTAGATTTTGTTATATTATATGTAAATTTCATATATTAAAAATTCTCATTCCCAATAATATTAATACTAATACTAATAATACTAATAATATTAATACGTCATCCTCTTTATTCTATCGTCTATATTGCAATATAAAAAATTAACATTATTTTTCCATTTTTTAAACAAAAATAAATAAACTTCTCTTGTTTAAATATTTTTTTAAACAGTCATTATCTTCAATATTTCATTGACACTGTTTTAAATGCTTTATGAGGTTTTACGTATTTGAATCTCTTCAAAACGTTGAACTAATATAAACTGTCAATTACATCCATAGACTGCTACAGAGCGTTGTAAAATGTATATTATTATTGTGTTTTTCTTCTTTTGCCGACTCCATGGTAAACATTATCTTAAATCAGTATTTAAGAAAATTTTAAATTCTGTTCAGTAGTTTTTATATATTATATATATTATGATTTTTATATATTTTTTAATTCGGCTATAGGTCCCTTTTTTTTTTAAATAATTCAACGTTTAATATTTTCAGGATCACGATCTAACGTAAATTAATATTTCTAAAACTATATCTACGTCATTCTTTTTATTCTATCGTCTATATTGGAATATAGACGATATGTCATCTTATTTATTCTATATATATAGCAATATAACAATATAGACGATAGAATAAAGAGGATGTCGTAGATATAGTTTCAGTAATATTAAACTTGGGAGTTTGCCGAATTTTTACTAAATAAATAGATTATGTTAATAGTATATTTAAATAATAAATAAAAATGAGTTAATAATCATAATATTCAAAAATAATTCATTTGTAGGTAGCTTGTTCTTAGCCTCACTGAACAATGTATCACTTTAAATTCTAGAATGCAAAAAAAGATTAGATAGATTCTGAAACTAACAAATTGTTGGTTGTTTCGGGAGGAGAGCAGGAATATTCAACGAAAGCAGTTAATTTTTAGCGAACTGAAATGTTTTTAAAAATACTTTTTCTAACATTTATTGTTTTTCATTTAAATATATAAAAAAAATATTATGTCGTTACCAGACATTAACAAACTCCTCTCCACCTCACTACGTCATTATTCGTATTATTAAATATTATAGGAAAATGTGATTTAATTTATTTTTTTTTCTATTATAAATACTAATTCTTAAATTTAAAAATTATTGTAATGCAATTTTAATTCGTAAAATTTCATGTTTTGTTTTTTTAAGTTCTTATTAATTATGGCAAGATTATAAAATAATTTCTAAACCCATATAAGCCATATCATATTTTTGAAGATTTTTTTAGTATAAAATTTTTAATTACACGTTTTGTAATTTTAAAATGAAAATAAAATTATATTTTTTTTTCAAATATTTGAATCAAATATTTGAATATTTGAATATTTGAATAATATTTATTAAAAGCATAATATTTTGTTGGGACAATTATTTTTATATATAAACTTTTTAGTGATAAATATAAAAAAGATAAAGGTTTTTATGTGTAAAATATAAGAGTATCGAAACAAATTTTAATATAAAACTTATAAAATTTTTTTATTTATATATTTTTTATTTTTTTCAAAAGACTTATTGCTACAGATTTTAATTTTAAAGTAGAAATCAGAATTACATTTTTATTTATTATATCTAGTTTCATAAAATCATGAGATTGCTGTTAAAAATCTAGTTTTGAAATAAAATAAAAATTTTTAAAATAATTTTAATTTTTAGAAATAAAAACATAAACATAAGGTACTGGACTTAACGAATATATTATTTATTATTGTAAATTTTTTTTTCTTAATGTTTTTTATTTATTATTGTTATTTATTTAGTATTGTTATTTATTTATTATTTTACAATCATAATCATGAGATTGTTGTTAAATTTCTAGCTTAAAATAAAATACAAAATGTTAATAAACATTTTAATTTTTTATAAATCAGAGCACCTATAGGGTTTTATGAAATTAGATATTAAATTTATATAAGTACTAGACCAAACAAATTTAATATTTATTTATTCTTTTAATAAATTTAAAACAACACCCGAATTTTGAAAATTTAGTGTACTTAGTGGCGTCTTCAGGTCAATATATATATTTGTATATATATACATAAATAATTAAAAATAAATTCTGTACCAATAAATCTTTTAACAATAATTGATAATAAATAAAAATAGTTTTGTAAAATAAAAAAATTTTTGAATAAAATTTTATTTGAATTCTAAATTAAAGTGAACTAATTCATATTAATCATATAAGCAAAACGTATTAGTATACAAAATTTAATAGACAACTTACAGACAACTTATATATATGGCTTAGTAATGAATTTAATTAATTTTATTTTTGTACTAAAGAAATCAATTAATGCACCAAAAGTCTTTTATTTAAATAAATATTAGCTAAATTTGACTATCTGCATTTAAATATTTTATATCAGCAATTAAATTCAAATATTATTTTAAGAACTCTTAGTAGTGTATATTAGTAATACCCAAAACTATTACATGGTTACCCAAAAAAAATTTAATAATAAATTAAATAAAATTTTTTTGTTTTTATATTTATTTAAATGTCGTATTTATATTTAAAATAATATCTTTATCACGTTAGAACTTGAATAAATTTCTGTATTTCATTTCAACGTATAAAATAATTAATAAATTTTATGTTGAATATCCAATATCTATAATATGAATACGAACGTACTAATATATTATCTATACATTATTTTATACTGTATACTATATACCTATATAGTACATATTATATTTAAATAATTTGAATATATATTTTAAAAGAATAACTGTCATACACTCGTACTCGTAATATTGATAATAATAAATTTTGGCAGTGTAGAAATACTAAACCGAAGTAGATACATACCTTGTGAACAAAAAAGAACTTTAATTTTTGATTTTTGAATTCCCGTGTTTATCCAATCGGTAAATTATTTTTATTTTCACGCTGGTAACACTATTATACACATTCTGTCAAAGTTTAACGCATATCGTACGATTAGTTTTTGTTTGGTGTCTATACAAAGAAGTCGAAATATTTTCGTGTGGCTAAAATTTACCGATTGGATAAGCGCGGGAATTCGAAAATAGGCCTCTCGTTCTTTTTTGATCAGAAGGTACGTATGTAATTATTATTATTGAATGACCTATTTATATACAAATACATACTTTTAAAAAGTCGTGAATAAAGTATTCAAAAAATATTTGCAAAAAATCAAAAAATAAAACACTTAAATGTATGTAATTAAATACTCGCAATTATATTATTTAATAGTGTTATTATTTAAAAAGTCATAAAAAATGAAATTACAAGAGTAAATCAGTTGCCAAGATTATAGCAGTGTGACAGGATTGTATTCCCAAATGTATAATTTTTAACTTTCCCTAATTTATTTCATTTAAACAAATAGTATTGTTCATTATAGGAGAAAATAATTTAAAAAAAATTCAACTATATAAATAATTGCCCAACTATAATTATAACACTTCATAATAAACAATAACAAACTACTTATGAACAAATTATATAGTTAATAATAGAACAAAATTATATTAAAAAAAATTTAACAATATAAATAATTTTCCAACTAATAAGCACAATTTTTAATAAACAATCACTAACTACTTATAAATTTAAAATATTTATATATTCAAAATACAATAAATTTTAGTGACTTTAATACTCAAAAAACCATAAATCCAATTAAAACCATAAGCTTTCAAAAATTTTCAATCTACTAAAAAAATCTTCAAATAAATCTTTACTTCAAGCCCAAATATTACTAGGATTTTCAAAAATATTTATTGTAAAATAGATTATTTTTTATTTAGCATTAACTACAATTAACTTAAAAAGCCATACTCTTACGTCTCCCACCTGCTGGTACATGACTAAATGCACCGCGTGGCAAACCTGCATGTGAAACGCTACGACCCATACGAGCTTCGCTACCACGACGTTCACGTGCCTTTCTTAACAGATCCGAAGTACTCGGACGTCGACTATCACTGCCACTTGAAGAACCGCTGCGTTTACACTGTATGTCTGAAGTAGAGGAACGTCTTATATTACCACCAGTTGCCATATCATAAACATATGGAGAAAGAAAATATGGTGAAGGCGAACTAGCCTGTGAACGTGACATATCTTCCATACGATGACTTATATGCAACAGCTGTGTACTAGAGCGATTCTCTTGTGAGCTATTGCGTCTTGATGAGTAGGGCGATTGCGGATAATCTAAAAGTAAATTCTCCGATTCTTCAGTGTCGACAGCTTCGATTTTTAAATATGGCGGCATACGATTATTAACGGCTGGTGTACGTTGACCGGTCGGTGTATCTGTTATCAGACCGCTACTGCCATTTGCATTACCCGCTATTGTTGTTGTTGATTGCGTTTGTGAGGTTTTATTGCTACTACGTAATCCCGAATATAAAGATTTAATATTAAAGTCGAAAGATTTAAAATTAAGTAATGAACAACGCTTTTGTGTTTTCGTTTGAGCAGTGCTGGAGATATCGATTGATGTATCGATTGTTGTGGTATCGATAGTGCCATTATTATTATTAATTGCAATGGTAGTGGATTCATTTGCTGCTAACGTAGTCGAAACAAGTGAATTTGTATTATTATTTAACGAATCTATTTGTATGAAAGTAGCATTATCGGTACCGCTTGTTATATATGTTGTCGCTGAAGTTGTTGGTGTGGCTAATGTTGTTTTATTAATATTATTAATTGTATAACTTGTATTAGTAAAATTTTTATATAATAATGAAGAACGTTGTTGTTGTTGCTGCTGGTTTGTTTGTTGCTGTTGTTGTTGTTGTAATTGTAGATCATGTTTACTTATTGTTGTTGTCATAGTCGTACTACTTAAACTAGTTTTACTACTAATCGGTTTCAAAAATTTATTATCGTTATCTAAGGACTCCTTTCGTCACTGAATAACACAGAAACCTTGCTTTGAAGCATCCTTTGCATCGGTATCTTCACAGAAGGCCTCCTCTTCATTTTTTGGTGATTCCGCCCCGCAGGGACCGCCACCACTAAGGCTCGGTGGGCCCTGGGGGAACGCTGATTGTCACCGAAGGGCCAACGTTGATATCATTGGCGGTCGTACCGGTTTATTTTCGAGTATGCGTTCAAGTTCCAACATAACGCTTGTCGAAAGGCGTGGCAGTAGCTAAAAATTAAAGTTAATAAAAATTATTACAAGTAGCCATTTTCATTATATTCATCATATTTCATCATATTGTTAAAAATTATGATTTTAATAATAGTATCTATGCATAATATGAAATTTTATAATTCGGAGAATGTTTTTTATTTGGTCTAAATTCTAAAATTTGCTTGCAAAATGATACCAATTAATTTTTTGAAGAAACTTTCTTAAACGTTGTCAAGAAAAATGACATTTTCGAAGAGATGACGTTAATATTTGAATATGATTCAGAGAAGAGCCGTAGCTACCTAATATATCCCTATAGAAAACAAAGTCAGAGGGTTGAGATCACATAATTGTGAATATTTATTCACAGGATCATTACCTGAAATAATGATCTCTTCCAATATTTTATTTCAATATTGTGATAATGATTCAATGTTGTCAATGAAAAGCAACTGGAAGTGCATACCTTACACACTTCGAGCAGCTGAGACCGTATAAAGGCATACGGTCTCTGTATATCCCCAGAGACAATGCGATCTCAACCCTCCGACTTTGAGGGTTGAGATCACATGGTTGTAAAGGTTCATTCACAGGAGCATTATGTGGATCTCTTCCAATATATAATGTTATATATAATTATATAATGATCTCTTCAAACATTTTATTTTTAAACGTTGCACATAAGCAGTATTTAATTCGAGAATAAAAAAATTTTTAATTATAGAATTTTAGTATTATCCAATAGCCGTAATGATCCGATTAGTAATATCTCTGAAAAAATATTAGTCAATCAGTTCTTCAGTCTCTAAAGTACATCAAAATTTAGCCATGTCATAGTGCCGAAACGTACTGAACTTAAAATAGTAAACCAGTCAATTGTTATGGTTCTCACTGAAAACAGTGTTACAAATTTAAAAATTAAACCTCTAAACTATAACTAAATATATACATATTTCTATGTAGAGCATCTGTGTAGATATATGTACATGTTTAAATTATTTAAATTAAAAAGAATGTTTATAAATTTCTTATTATAAAGAGAATATTACCTGCAGAGACTGCAAACTCTGATGCAATTGCTCTGCTGATGTAGCACCCAAAAGTAAGCATTGCACTGGTTCATGTTTAAGTGACCAAGCAATAGAGAGCTGCGCGGGGCTACAGCCTAATTTCTCTGCTAAAGCAGCAAGATCTCTTAATCGATCACAATGTCTACGACCTTCCTCGATGCGATCCTTGCCCCAACTACCTTGAGGTGATAATGCGGCCTAAGTTATATGTAAAAGATACGTAAATAAATATTTTTAAAAAATTAAACTGATGAAATAAACTCACATTACGATTAACTTCATCTTCAGTCCAGGAATAGCTTTGACTTTTTGTTTTAAATGAACCTTTTGGCAAAAATATTTTCTCACCATTTTGTGTATCACTTAAAGCCATTGATAGTGGTCCCCAAGCCATTAGACCCACACCAATTTTATTATACATTTCTGGTAAATATAGTTCACATTTCTCACGACAGAACATATGATATTCAGATTGTTCGACAATTGGCGTAATGCAATTGAACTGACGGCAGTTGGTATATGCTTCCATAATTTCAACTTGTGACCAACGTGCCGTACCCCAGTACATAGCCCAACCTTGTTGTATAACGTAGTTCATGGCACGTACAACTTCTGATTAAAATACAAACAAAAAGTTTTACGAAAAAAAAAAAATATTTTTCATATTAAAAAAATTTATTTGATATATAAAATTTTATTTTCTTATTTTGAATTACCTTCCATGGGGCACATGGCATCGGCTTTATGTATAATAACAATATCGATGTATTGCAGTTGTAAGCGCTGTAGACTAGCCTTTACGCATTCAATTATATGTTTACGGGAAAGACCACGTTCATCGGATCTAAAATAAATCAACAATGAAAAGAAAAAATACTTCTCAAACTCGTGTTAAGTAATTATGTATATAATATGTATATTAAAAATGTTCTATAACAATTAAATTGTGCTAGTCAATTTAAATTTTACACTTCACTAGACCATTCATGGAATATTCAATATAGCTCAAATATGTCATTAAAATAAACAATAGTTAAAGTACCAGTTCATAGCACTGTAAGAGCATTGAAACAGAGGTGAATAAAAGTTAAAACAATGCTTGTTATCTACACCAAAAAACCCGGAATAATATTTAAAAAATTCTCTGCAGAGAACGTCTTTGTAAAAAGATTTTTAATTTTTAAGATATTAATTTTTGTGAGACCCTCCATTAGCACGTATATGAGATAGACCTCATATTGATGTGTTGTTGAAAATTTATAATATTTGAATGATTTCGCATACATATAGCAGTGAAGTTATTGTGTCTCAAGTGATAGTAGGAGCAAGCCTTTTGAATAGCTTCTATGTACACGGAATGTTATTCTTACATCGCTTTACGCATTAAAAGTATATTGGTTAGGAACTACATAACAGACACATGTAATTATCGGTAGAGGGCCTTGTTACAATAAAAATAATAAAAATTAACACCAATGGTTACCAATGGAGTGGAGCATTTCAAAATCTTTTATGCTACAAACCGACCCTAACTAAATAGAAAGCACTCAGTTCTTCAAATGAAAACCAAAATTTCACTTGTTAAGGATTTTCTAATATTAGATCAATTTCAATTTCCTGCTTTTGATTTAAGAGCGAAATGTCACCTAATGGTATATGAGATTTAAGACCAGACAGAGATTTAATCTGCATCTTAGATTCTTCTAATTCACCAGATCAATGCTAGAGAATCACACAAAATATGTTTAGAGGCATCATCTGATTTTAAGAAGAGCCACAGTAGAATCTTCTCAGAGAGATCCATCATTTCGATATAACTACAAATATTCTTAGGTTTATTCTATGAAGGAAGTAAAATGCGGTCAGCCAAATTTCAATAACCAAATTGAACTAAATTTATTGTTCTTGTCTTTTCTTTGCTATTCGAATCTTTCAAACTTTTAAAAAAATAGCTTCTTTGTCGTTAAAAGAAACGTATCTTTCCGTAAAAATAATTGACTCTAAAAATTAAAAATAATTAATTTTTATTGAAAATTAAACTTACTTTGTGCTCCAATAAACTTTTGTTGTAATAACATAAGCTGTACGCTTCCAACCCGTGCGTTGTAGTATTTTACCAATTTCGGTCTCCGAGTGCGCTTCCGATATATCAAACAGATTAATACCACTCTCAATGGCCAATTTGAGTATTGCTTCTGCTTGCTCATCGCTGACACCCGGCGAAAAAACAGGCCATGTACCTAAGCCAACATTTGATACACGTAAACCACTTTTGCCTAGATTCTTATAACGTAAGCCCGGCGTAGGCGTTGAACCATGCCTCAGCGGTAGCGCCGGATTGGAGCCGAGGCTTATAGAGCGGCCTTCAGGATTGTTCGTTTGTTTTAATAAAGGAATTGCCAAGAACATTTTCATTAGTTTTATGCGTTAATTTCATAAGCAAGATTTATATATCACGTTTAATACAAAAATTAAGTGCAAAGAGACAAAACTACCAATTGCCAGTTCACAAAGACAAAAAACAACTAAAACAAAAAATTTATTGCAAAGTTTATTTTGACGAAAAGGCTGAATTGTGTTAAATATATTAAAAAAAAAACAAAAAAAAAAAAAGAAATAAAAAATAAAAGGGAACAAACAATAATTTCTAAAAAAAGCTGTCAAAGGGCTGTGTGAAATAGGAAAAAATGCTTTAACTGCAAAAATAAAATACAAAAACAAAAAAAAAATGAAAAATAAAAAAAAAATAATGTGAGTAATTAATTACAAAAATTATACATTACTCAGGACACGTAACATTTTGTGTACATTTTGAATCCTTGCTACAGGCACAAAATACAAATTCACTTAAAAATGTATACTTTTTATGTTGGATGGACACGTAAGAAGAGTTTTGGGTATGAATGGAGGAGTAGCTCATTTACAATGAATGCCATGTCGTGTTGTATGCGAGAACAGTCGAAATTAGTTTCTTATGATAATTTTACAAAAGGAACAGAATTATGTAGACAACATAAACTATACACAAATATGTATGAGATATATGTATGAATAAAAGAAAACTTTATAAATAATACCAACAATTAGTTAATAACTAAAGAACCATTTTGCTATATATATGTATATATATATATATATATATGCCACTATAAAAGCTACAACGACACGCAACAACATGGCTACGCTTTATGGTTAAGGAATTGTAATTAGAATTGGAATTGGAATTGGGTATTAAGTGTGGATTATTGGGATCGAAAGCAAAGAAATTTAACATAAAATTGGTAGTGAGAAATTTGATACCGAAATCAAGATGACCTCCCGTACCACTGAACTCCTCCATACAGTCTAGTGACGCTATTGGGGCCCGGCACCTGCAATTAAACGAAAAGCGAAACATTTATTAAATAAAAGTCAATTTATTGACTGCATTCATGTTTATTTGTAATTAATTATTGAAAATCGTGTTGAAACTTTTGCAATTTATTTAAAGTGCCCCCAAGCGATTTTAATCCTTATACTAGGTATATAAATTTAATAATTTTCTTCGGTATTTTTTTGTATTTTAAGCATTTTATTTTACTTTATTTTTTATTTTATTTTACTTTATTTTTTATTTTATTTTACTTTATTTTTTATTTTATTTATTTTATTTTACTTAATTTTATTTTTCATTTTATTGATGAAGAAACATTTTTAATTATAAAGCAACATTTTAATGGCAGCTTCATTTATAATATTTTTTTGTTTTATTTAATTTCGTAAGTTTTTTAATATCCTTTCATATACACAAGTATTTCGTGTAAAGCTGCTGTTCTCAATTTCGGTGAGAAAGTTTAATAGAATTTTTAAAGTTAATTAAAAATTGTTGACGATGTAGCTTTTTGCATATTCACCTGACTTTTTACTCTGTTTTTGGTTTTAATAGCCCAAAAAACTGTAAACTGCATCCTGGATGAAGCACAGGTGTTGACAGAGTACAAGCATTTTATATTCAAAGGTTATTTGCTCAAGTTGTTTAAAAATTTTACTATAAAAAAGGTGCTTAGGGACTCAAAATACAGTACATATGTAACAAATCCAACTGTGATAGTTTTTATATATTATATATACGCTTACAGGGCCGTCCGGTCCTTAGAGTGAAATGGGCAGTGCCTTAGCAGTCCAGCCTTTTGAAGGCAGAAATTGTTATTGGCATTATATATTAAAAATATTAAAACTGTATAATGTGCGCGACTGTTTTATTAAATAGGAAAGTAATATGTTTAAGAAATCACGGTCGTTAAATTTTTTAGGACGTCACTGTACCGTCCACATATGCTCTGCAATGTGAAGTACAGGGAATAGCCAGGAAGTGCGCCATTTACATATGCTCTGCAATGTGAAGTATGCGGTGTAGCTAGAAAGTCATATTATGATTTAAAAAATTAATAACTTTTTTATTTGCAAATATTTTATTTAATATAAAAATATTTTTCGTTTTCAATATTTAATCTAAAAGCTTGACATTTAAAACAATATATCATTATGTAAGGAATAGAACTTTTTGTTGTTTTAATATTAAAAATGTTCATACCAAAGTTATCTTAAGAAATTAGAAGCAACCTAGTACTTTTGTCTGTTTTTGATGCTGTTACTCAGCGCTTTTTTTGTTTTAATTGCCGCTGTTTTACCTATATTTTTACTGCAAGCAAGAGTTTTTATTTTCTTTT
The DNA here is from genome assembly GCF_002237135.1 of Teleopsis dalmanni. Classification (NCBI taxonomy): domain Eukaryota; kingdom Metazoa; phylum Arthropoda; class Insecta; order Diptera; family Diopsidae; genus Teleopsis; species Teleopsis dalmanni. The sequence goes on from NC_051846.1 coordinate 172,798,900, forward strand.
TGTTGCTGTTTGAGTATAATAGCAAATTTTTAATATATCCTTTTAGATATCATTCTTTTAATATATCTTTTTAAATTACAAAAATAACTCACATAATAGTAATAGCATTAGCGTGGGAGATTAAGCATATACAGATTATTCTATTCGCATTTTTAGAAATCTTTCAACGTCAAAAAGATCTTTCAAAAAAAAGATTTCTTTCAACGTGGCTTGATATAGGAGACAATTTTTATTTTTTTTTATTTCTAAAGAAGTATGTCTTGGAAATATCACTTTCATATAAACTTTATTAAACAGTAAATTTTTCGTTATGTGTAAGTAATGGTTCATAAAGTGATTTTCCTTGCCTTGGAAACTCGGCTGTCTTAACAAATTCTTTAAGACATCACAACCCAAACGATGACTAGCAGGTTTAATTGTTACATCTACTGAAGGAACTGTAAGGACGTATGTTATCATATTTCAATAATGTTAAATGCATTATTGATTGGTGTTGGAGCGTAGGATACATACAAAATGTGTCAGTTCTTATCCAGTGAAATCCAATTTATTTTGGTTCATGATGGTTTGTTAAAGCTGACTTGTTGAACCCATAACTTCATGAGTCGACCCAATCGATCACCATATTGTGAATTGAACTTCAATTTTTTGAGTTGTTATAGCTTTCAAATATAAGCTACTAATGATTGACTAAGACTAGGTACGGTTATCGTCATTATCTTTCGCATAACAATAGTTAACAATAGCATTTATGGCAACGGAGATGGAAAAGATGCAGAGCACACCTTCCTTTACTGTAACATGGGTAATATATACAGAAGATATAATAGCCCAGATTGAACTAATAAATCTCGAAAAAATACTAGAAAAGATAAGAGTGAATAAAAAAACCAGTGAAATATGTCGGCTCAAGTTTGGTAATGAGAGCCAATGCTATTTGTACCTTGTCAGTTAGACAAAGCAGTATTTTTCAGTAATAAATATCAACTTTTGTGTCTTACTAGCAAATTATTACACTTTCTGTAACACTCTAAATCCCTGAAGAGCCAATTTTGATATAACATAGTCCTTATGGAATTTTTGGCTGTTTTTTGTAGTTCGAAAATTCGAAATCCACAGTGTTAGATTTGAATGCACTAAAATTATCTGTTAAGAACGAGTTGGGGAAACTTCAGACGTCAGATTATGAAAGACTTGTGATGACGAAGATCTAATTGAATTTTATTATTAAAGTAGGAATGAATGTGTATATTTTATACTGCTTTTAAAGCAGTTTTATTAGAACTTTGCTTAAAGCTTTTGTAAATATCTTTAAATAAAAAACATTTCACTGTTCAATATCAGAGACAGTCGAATGGACAAGGTATACGTAAGTTAACTTGCAGCTGTCCTGTTAGTCATAATCTGAATGCGATAAACGATAAATCTGAATTAATTAAAGCGGGCAATGTGACAATTATCCATTCGCGTCAAGGATATTTACGTTGGTAGTTTTTTAATGAAGTTCCGACTATAGTTCCGCAACCAATTTCAATGTGTGTTGTGTGGTTGTTGTCGCAATTGCAGTTTGTTTACTGCAATGCAATTATATTTAAAATTACATTTATGAAGGTAATTAGAGTTGTTGGCTTCATTTCGGACCAACATAGTTTGCTTACTTGCCATTGGATTAATTAAAACGAATTTTTGAAAAATCGCTACCTTTAAAGCGTATAATTACTTGCTCACATGCGCATGCAAATGTGTTCTATAGATGCACTTCCAATTGTTGGTGTTGTTGTTGTCGTTGCTGTTTTCTTCGGGTCAAATAATATTGTGGAAACGTATATTTGTATGGACGGAATCCGAAGGAACGACAAACAGCAGCTGTAGTAGCAATAGCAACAGCCACAGCCACAGCAACAGCCACAGCCACAGCAACAAAGAGAGTTGACTAAAGCAACAGCAGCTGCAATTTGTGTTGCAGTTGCACGTTGAAAGTTGCAATTTACATTTTAAATTTGCATTGCATTATAACGTGTGAATATTATCCATATGAAGGATTTATATGCAATTACGCTTGTATGAGTATGTGCATATGTATGTATGTGGGTAAATATTTGGCTTTCTCTGTTGCATGCGGAGGTGGCACACAAACAGCTACCGCTTAAAATTTCACTTTGTGCGATGTGCGCTTTGCGTTGCATGACGCGAAGCAATTAGCAGCGATAGTCAATAGCAGCAAACTCGGCAACATCCAACAAACAGTTAACCAACGTCATGTTGTTGTTGCTTTTATTGTTGCTGCTGTTGGCAGTGTTGCATACAAAATGTGTGATTAAATGTTTTACCTTTGAGCAGAAGGACCGTCTTATCGATTTTAATATAAATTAAGTTCTTTGAAGCTATAAAAAGCGTTGCTGATAATAACAAACGCCGTCATTATTCAATGAAAGTGAGAAATGTTTATTAAGCGACTTATGGATATTTTGACATTTATAACTGCTTAATCCTGTGCTTTATTAAAACACTTTGCAAATTGAAAAAGAAATTGAGTGGACTATTTTATTAATTTTATGATAAAGGGCTTTCATAAATATGCAAATATGTGTTTATATTTTACTAAATCTGAAATTCAGAATATTGGATGCAGCTTTTCTAAATCAAATTTTACATTAAAAAGTTACTAAATCGAAGATATCATAGTACACAGATATGTTAGAAAGAGAACTATAAAAAATTATAAAAACTGAATGATTCAAACTACTTCAAAAACTTATATTAGTTTATTTCAACGATCCAATGTACTCAGTTAGGGCTGTTGGCTTATTGTGTTATCGTAAATTAACTTTAGAGGTATAAAAACCTATAAAGAAACTATAAAGTTTATTTAGGGGATAGGTTTTGCAGTTGGTCACGATTCTCAAAAAGGAAATTTGCTTTAATAGTAATTAGTAGAATAATATATAATAATAGTAGCAGAATATGGTATAATAGTAGCAGCTAATGTGCATGCGTAGCACAGTAACAAAGTAGATGTGAGACACTTTTTCCAACACTCCACAGCAGCGACAGGAACGTTTAAACGGGAGACTCAATATTCTAGCATTATTTCATAAACGGTTGTAACCCATCAGCAAACTTATCACTGGAATGCTGAATTTTTACTTAATATAATGCGCCCAACTTGCATACAGATGTATGCATATTATTGAGTCTTCACATCGTTTATTAAATTGCAGTGCACAAGAAAGGCTTTAACAGATGTTTGCATAATATCAATGATATACCCAGATTTTTCAGATACTCCGAATAATTACCTTAATGCAACAATTGCCAAAAAACCTTTCTATGACCGAGATCCAGAGTATAAAAAACATCTCCCGGCAGTAAAGCGTCTCTAGATGGAAACGCTTTGGAGTAGCACTAAAATAATTAACAATAAAGTCGTGACCGTAGTCAGTGGCCTTCAATTATAAAATAGCTTCTAACGCTTAACTAAATATAAATATTAATAAATATAAATATGACTCCTCAGTGAGGTATGCAGGTCTGATATCAATTACTGCTTAGTCTGATAAAGTGATAAACAATAATACAGTCAGGCGTAGAGAGGGGTTATGAAAAAACCTCGCAGTTAATAAAGAGTAAAACCGCTAAACTGCACAGACTCAACTAGTCTCAACATAATAATAATAAATATGACAGAAAATGTGTTAAACTAATTGAAAATTTAAATCTTCCTATTCCAAACTATTATAAAAGTTGCTTAAAATAACTGACTATACTAAAATTCGGTGTTAAATCGGTAGATAAGCTAGCTTAAGTATTCCTGACTTATGGTTTTAAAATGGTTATGATTTTTATTATAAAAAAATTGATTTTTATGATAAATTATATGATATTATGATTGAAGAAACTATATTTATTTTGAACAATAGTAAATTATATTTTATTTTTAATTAATGAATATATTATTATAGTTTATACTCTAAATAAAGGCTTATACCATCAGAGTTGAACTCGAGTTATACTCAGCTGATAGATTGTTTATGTGACAATTTTTTTATTTGTTGAATAAACTATTCAAAAATAATACACAATCTGTACTGCAAATATTATTATTAAATAATAATAGTTAGGTTAGGTTATGCTCGGTTATGTATCCACCGTTGTGATATCACAAAGAGTAATAATAATAGTTTCGCATATTTATCACTAGTATTCTTTATCTATGACACTTGTAATATTCATTGTGACATATAAGCTTTTTTGTCTCAGATTAATTGAACAATTAAATGGTTATTGTATTAAAAAAAAAAATACATACCATAAATCTGAAGAGTTGGAAAAAAAATTTTAATAAAGAGTGCAAGCGTACGTGGAAATTGCATTTACAGATGGCATTGTTTTTTTTTTTAATTTATATTGTTACCTGTAAATTGTTACCGGATTGGACTCTTCGCTTGTATTATCCATATTGTTGTTGTTATCATTGCTGGCAATACCAATGCCACCAATGATACCAGTCCCATTGACGAATGCGGTCACTGCATTGCCACTGATATTGCTGCTATTCATGGGTGCAATGCCAATGCTGCCATTCAAATTCAAATTTATAATGGCCGGCATGACACCAACATTCAATTCAGTGTTGCCAATATTGGTATTGCTTGTATTTGTATTTGTATTTGCGTGCCCGATTGTGATGGTTGTTGGTGTTGTTGATTGCATTGTGGTTATTGTGTTGCCATCGACACCGTTGCTCGTTAAATTGGACAATGCCAATGACATTTTTATTTTTCAATTATGCGTTCACAAAGTGTGGTAAGTAAAAAGCAATTTACGAAATTTTTCAATATCGCATTTAAAAATTTATTTTGCGGTTACAAATTTATTTGATTATTTTTTTTTGTTTTTTTTTGTTAAATATTGGACGTCATAATTATTACTTATTATAGTGTTTATTATAATTATTTGGTTCTGCAAATTTGTTTTTCTTTTTTTTACTATTTGGTCGTTTTTTAAATAGTTTAAATTAATTTTACTTTCTGAATTGATTTATAATAAATTTTCGTTTAAAGATATTTATATAGTAAAGTTTAAAATTAAGCGCAAAACGAACACAGCTTCAGTTCAATTTATATTTTAATTTTGTTTCTCATACAAATTATTCGATAAATTATTATATTTTCTCTGAATAAAAAAGCTTAAAAATTTTATCGTTTCAAATTGACTTAGCAGTTTTTTATTTTCATATATTTTTTAATTTTATTTGAATTTATTTTTTAATTTTATTTGAATCTATTTTTATGATTTTATTTTTTGTGAATTTAATTTAAATCATTAAAAATGCAGAAAAGTTTTTACATAATTTTAAGCAGTGTACTTTACGTTTTTTATTTTTGTTTTTTTTTTTTACTAAAAACGATTGAATAGATTTTTATGTTGTATATTTTGATTATTATTATTTTATTATTATTTTTATTATTAAAAGTTATTAATTAATTTGTTCTTATTGAAATATTTGTTGCATAGTTTAAGGCAGTTTTAGTTTTTGCTTGTTTTGTTTATGTTTTATAGCAGTTTAATGTCTATTATTAAATTTTACCTAAAAAATTTAAAATTAATAAGAGAAACTGTTTTAGTATCAATTGTTCAATTATTAAATTTTATAAAAAGGTTTGTGTTTTGTTGTTTAACATTTGTTTCTTTTTTTTTTACTTAGTACCACATAGCGTATGCGTAACGTCGTTTTTTAGAACAGAGATTTTCATTTTTGAAGTTTAAAGATGAATTAATTATATTATAATTATTAATTATATTAATAATTATATATAATTATATAATAACTACGGTTTCTAATGCCTTTTGATTTATTTGTTGAATTAGAATTATTTGTTGAATTTAGATATTTAATTATTTCATGACTAAAAATAATATTATTGTGTTACATTGTTAACTACCGAAACTGAAAATAATATTTCATATAATATATCAAGGTTATGTGATTCATTAATGATTTTAATATTTTAATTCAATTTAAGTTTTAATGATTTCAGCATATTAAACTAAAAAATAGTTTCTTTTAGGGTTACTGGTCAGTTACGTTAAACTATTGTTAAAAATATAAATTAAACAAAAACAAATTAAGTCATTTAACATCAATTTTTATTTAGTTTAATATTTTGAATATAATTTTATTTTTTTTTTTTTTTCAAAATATCTTTAAATTAAAGCTGAAATGTTGAACTAAATAAAAATAATTGGTCCAACATAATATTATAACTAACCCATTTTTTAGTTAATAAACTGGTCTCATAAAAAAATTTAACATTAAATATAAGTATTTAAATCATTACTGAAGACTATATTCGTGCCAAATTATATGGAGTCTTATATTTCTGTGTCAAAATCATATATGTGACATATAAATCATATAGACATATATAAAAAATCTTTATGAACCTACACTATTATTTGTAAATGTAAATTGCTCATTAACCAGACTATCGTGTTCCTCACGAAAGCATTATCGAAATCTTAAAAATTAAAATGAATAACCTACAGTTTTGCCCACAAACTTTTTTGTGAGAAAACGCCTGCAAGTGATAGTTTTCTAACAAATATTTTGAATATGTGATAAGTTTCCTTACAAAAAAAATGATCGGAAATTCAATAGTTACATTGAAATATCTAATAAGTAATACAAATTCGTTTTCTGGTTGCTGTGATATTTTTTTTTCAAATAAATTTACTTATCCTCGTACAAAAAAAAAACAAAATGTCCCAACTGTATATATTCGTTACAAAAAATATGACAAGATCTTAAAATAATAGGCAAATCAATGGAAGATACCTATTTCAACGTTTTTGTTATCATTTCATATTAAAATCAAATTTATAAAGACTAACGTGTCGAAGTCTTTAATATAAACATTAACCGTTTTAGTAAATGAGAATTATAATATTTAAAATTAAAATCTTAAATTATTTACTAAACGTGATGAGAATTATACCCAAAATTTTAATTTTAATCGTATGAAAGAGCAGCATGTGGCAACTAAATACTTGTACAAAATATAGAAGTATTTCGAGTATATCCGAAACTATAGAAAGAATATTTTTTCTAAAAGAAAATATGACATATGATAAATATGGTTATATGTAGCTTCATATTTTATTTAAGTTTAATTAAAAATTTATATATATATTTATTAAATTCAAATTTTTATTAAATTAATTTCAAAATATTAGATATTTAAAAATTTATAAACAATTTTAAAAGATTAATAAAATAAATTAATTTTAAGTCATAGTTGTAAATTAAAACAAACGTAGAAGTTTGAAGAATAAATCTTTTATGTAATAAGCGGTTTCACGTATTTTTAACTAAACTTTTAACTAAATAAGACAAATGGTAATTAACTCATATTATGTATTTTTATTTATTAATTCAAAGATATTGTTATATCACAGACGTAATGCTGAGTGGAAAATGTGTGGTTTGTTTGCGAAAGTTATTGTAGGATTAGACAGGTACTTTACCCAAGAGCAGATAATTACGCTTTTACCTAATGAAAGCTTGATGGTTATATGTTTGTTTTAGGAGAGGTTATAGGTAATTAGTAACACAAGGAATTTATATTCATTCCCTCATTCACTATTCATCCACAACAAAATCTTGTTTAATCTAGTACCTTTCCTAAAAAACATACCTGCTCAAAAAGTATCCGGATTTTGTTGTTAACTACTTCTTAAGTAATAGACCTTTCTCAAAAAGGTACTCCTTTTTTTGTTATGTTGGTACACCCTTTCTTGACATATGGTACAAATTTGAGCGCTATCTGTCAATTAGTTTGTTTACAGCAGCTGTTAATGTGAGACTATCTCAAGTGCATTTAGCGATTTTTACTATGAAAAATTCTTAAACGCGATTTTACAGGTCAACTATCTTATGCTTAAGAAATTGATACTGAAATGTAACTTATAAACTAAGAAGCTAAAATTTTGTGCAATTTCGTTTGCAATAAAACTGCCATGTCTTTTTTTTGTCTTCTTTGGTTAAATATGTTAAGTGGATCCACCTAATATATCCAACCTTGTACACTAGCAATAAAACATTTGGAAATGTGTTTACAAAGTCCAATATGACATCAAAAATAAAATTCACAAGAGTTCAGAAACCCTAAAAGTATGCTTCGCTTTCTTAACAATAAGGTAACAATGCCATCAACCTGAAGGACACTTTCATTGATAAACAGTGACAAATACAAGTACGTCTTCTTTATTCCTTAAAAATTTTTATAAAATCCAATTGAAGGACTATCACAAAAAAAGTTTTTTTTAAAAAAATTGTAGAAAAAAAATGGCACAATAACAATGCATTTGGCAGTTACTTAGCTTGAAAAGGATATGTGCTGTGTGCTGTGTCCTGTGTGTGGTTCTTAGTGCACTTAAAGACATTTAGAAGTGTGCGCACTTGTTTGTTTGCCCTAACACATTGAAATTTGTGTGCGTTCTTGTGTTTTTTTTTTGCTGTTTTATGGTTTGTTGGCTTGAACGTTCATTGTTGTTTGGTTTTGATAACATTTGTACATCCTGGTTTTTGTGTTTTTCGCAGTGCTATTCGTGTGTCCCTAGAATGTTTTTTGCTTTGTCATGGTTTTGTCTTTCTTAGTGTCAATGTTGATTTTTGTGTCACTTTGAGTGTTTCCTCTACGTGGCAACTCGTACTTCGGCCGCAATTGAATTACAAAACCGCAATTCATTAAACTTTAATGCAATTTAAAATGTTAAGCTCATGCAATTTCCATTTTTATTGACCGAACACAATGACAAAAACATTTCAAATTAAGTTTTAATTTTCATTTTTTGCATTAAGAAAATAATTTTGTTTTGTAAATTGAAATGAATTTTTCATGTTTGAAAGGATGTTCGAAAACAATGCAATATTATAGTATTTATATTTTGTTTTTCTAACGAATTTAAAATTTCAGTTAAATCCTCTTTTGTCTTTATTTTATGTTCCTTTTTTCTCATAATGTTTTGTGCAGTTATTTTTATAACTAATGCAGCTTTTATCTGAGAAATTGCAAAATTATCTCACTAACTTTTCAATAAAATTTTCATAGAAACTTTTTGTATTTAATTTCGTAAAATGTGTTGAGAAATTTCTTTAAAATTGCACCTTTTCATGCCAACTAAAAAGTTTGAAATTAGTTTAATGCTTTGCTTTGCTTTCAACCAGCAGTTCTTCATTGTAATGGAAACGGTTTTGTATTTGGTTATGTTGAGAAGTTATCAGTGAAGGATTCTGTACGGATTAAAAAATTAACAGGAAACATCTTTAAAAGTTTGCTGACAGGAAAATGTGCTCAGGTATGTTTTTTTATTAGTTCTTACTGTGCAAAAAAGCATCTTCATGACTATGTAAAGGAGAAGTAAAATATTAAAGAGAAAATTTATTATTCAATTATATTTTATTAGCTTAAAGGAAGTAAGAATATATTTCAGATATGAATAAGTTTTATAAGTTCCAAGATTTATTTTTCTTTATTTGTTTTATTAAATATTGCATTTACTTCAAGCTTGATAGTTTGGTACCAGAGAGATAAGATAAAATTAAATCATACTTTTTTTTAAAAAATATAAAGCACAAAATGTAGAAAAATAAAGACAAAAAATTTTTCAACATTTTTATTTATTAATTGTGGCTCAGCCATAAGTTGTTTCGCTCATTTATTTAATTCTGTACTTTATAAAAATACAGTTTCCTTTGCTTATAATAATATTTCATTAATTACTGTATATTTCTGAAGAAAATATTTAAAATAAAAATATGTTAATTGCTTTCCTTTGAATGGACAATAAAGTTTGAACTTTTCATCCCAAAAATATGCAATCCAAAGATATTCAATCATATTTATACATTGCAAAAATGTGCAATAAATACAAATTTTAACATAGGAGCAGGAGGACTTAATTTTAAATGTATATAAATATTCTTGTTTCATTTTAGAATGTTTATTGAAATAATTTAAAGTCTTTTGATATTTAGACCAAAGTGTATCGGTAATAATTGGCAAAAAAATTGAAAAAATGTGATATATAATAATTCCACAAAAAATATTCTAATTAAAGTAAAGAAACATCCCAATAATTTTGATGAGTTATGGTTCAAGAAAAACTGACGATTTCGTTTCTTAGTGTTAGGGGACTCACAACTCCATTATGTATGTATGTATGTATATTTATTTTCATTTTAAATTTCATTTTTACTGTATGATGTATCTTCAATTAATATATAAATAAATATAAAAATAAATATAATTAAAATAGCGACCGTCGACATCCAACTCCAACTCCATTATACAAAGATAGGTGGGACGTCAAACCCATTTAAAATTTTATTTAGTAACATTCAACACAATTACGGAACGTCAAAAAAAACAATAATTCATATAAATGAAGTAAAAGGCGCATTTGAACCAATGTTTAAAGTATGGCGCTACAGTCATATTTCAATTAAAACAAAGTAATGAATATCTCAATTTTACATAAAATCTGTGCTAGTTTACGATTTTGAAAGTTAAAAAAATTTAATATAACCTGAACAAAATTATCAATTGTTGATAAATCAATGTTTCAGTAGAATTCTGGTGACAACGTATTAAATACTTGATTATTAATAATGGATTAGAACTTGAAATTAACTCGAAATGATAGCAAAGAAAGAAAATGTGTTGATAATATGTTATGGTAGTCTTATAGTGACAGGTTCTCTGTTGGAATCAGCAGAGTAGCTGATAGTCGAGTCAGTAGCTTTAGTTCTGTTAGTCCAACTTAAAGAAGATTGTGATTTCTTTATTCCATTATAAGCATTATGCTAGACAAATAATTAATAAATAAATTAAATAAAAAAATCAATTGTTAATAAAAAAAAGTATCATAGTCTAATTTTGGTAATACATTGTGACCGAAAAGTTTCCGGTCATAAATAAATAAAACGCAAAATTCTTAATCTTCATCAATATTTATTTAATCTCCTCCCAAAAATGCTCCATAAACGAAAACAAATCCAACGTTCTTCCAAATCATCAAACATTTTTTATAGGCGCTTTCCGGTATGGCTTTGAGTTCCCTCTGCGAATTCTGTTTTACGTCTTCTATGGATTCAAAACGCGTTCCTCTGAGTGGTAATTTGAGGTTGGGAAACAGGAAAAAGTCACACGGTGCAAGATCAGGTGAATACGGTGGCTGTTCGATGGTATTTATTGAATGTTTGGCCTTAAAATCGTTGATAATGTTGAACAAATTGAGGTGAATCGGAACAAGCCGGGCGTTGACACGTCGCATACACAAATTGTCCACCAAAATCAAACGAGCCATCTCACGACCGATGCCTAGCTCTCGTGCTATCTCTCTAACACTCACATGAGGATTTTTGAACACGATTTCCTTTGCCTTTTCAATGTTTTCGTCGGTGGTAGAGGTCGAAGGTCGTCCAGAACGCGGCATGTCTTCGACGGTCGTACGACAGTCCTGAAAGGCTTTGTACCACTCATAAACTTGAGTTTTCGATAAAACTGATTCCCCATAAGCCTTTTGTAGCATTCGCAACGATTCTGCACACGAAATTTCGTTCGAAAAACAAAATTTGATGCAAACTCTTTGTTCAATATTTTTTTCCATTGTTTTTTTCGCAACGCACTACTGAGGTGAACTGGTTTCAACAGCTGCCGTAAACGAACTGTCCCTGACAGATCCGCTTTCATTTTTGGCATAGTAATTAAGGACAGTGCTGCCGAAACTACAAATAAACTTAAAATATCGAAAAATATACAGCGCGCGAATTTTAAATGAGAATTTCCGAAAACCTTTCGGTCACAATGTATGCCACATAGTAGAAATTCATATAAATATGTACTTATTATTTTTAAATCAGATGAAAGTACGTATGATCTAAAATTATATTATTAATTATTAATTAATTAAAAATTATTATTTAATTACTTAAAAGTTAGTTTTTAATCAAAATGAACCGTCATTACAAAATATTTTCTCTTGTTATGAAAATTATATTTAAAAATATCATGCCTTTATAGACCATCCGAAAACTGACCAAAGTAATACTGATGGGCTACTTGCAGCCCTCTCTGTTCACTGGTGCAATAAAATCCACAAAGAGAAACTGCGCATTCCTACTAACACTCGTACTCATTGTAGAAGTCGTTAAAACTTACAGGAAAAAGAATAAATCAGGAACTATCTTCTCTATGACTATTCTACTTTTACCTCCAGAATATACAGATTTTTTGTAAAGTTGAAAAAATTGTAGCTTGTCTGACTTTCGGTAACGACGAAAAAACTCATTTTTCTTTTTGAAGGGACTTTTTAAGGATAGTGGAAGGATATTTACTAGCCTACAACTACAACTAAACTCCCATAAACAGTCCATGCTAAATTATTTTTATTAATTATAAGGAATTTTCAACGTTTTTTTTTCCAATCGTAACCCCAACAAAATTAGTTACTTATTTCTTACTCTGAAACGAATTTAAATAAAAAATATATTTCCCAATAAAAGTACTTACTCTTCGTCTGTGAGATTTTGTTGATTATGAAATGAATTAGTTTCAGCAATTTCATCCCAAAATTTTTTTGAGACGTTTGCAAAATTAAAAGTATTCGCATCCGTTTTTATTTCAGGACAAACTGTAATTGTAGGAAATGGTATTTTATGTACTGGTACCAGAGTTTCATCAAAACCCAATATAACTGGAGAATCTTGCCATTTTAGATAAGTATCCCACATAAGCGAAACAGCATAATACAGAGATATAGAAATCAAGAAAAACCAATATAATCTAAAATTTAAAAATTAAGTTCACTAATTTTATAATCTCTCCATATATATATTGCCGATATTCTCACTAAGCGTTCACGTACTTCTCATAAAATGGACGATGAACTTCAAAAATGTAACGTATTCCATGTATTGTAGTACTTTTGGAGTACTCCATGAGTAAACCTTTGCAAGCAGACCAACGGCTTCCATATTTGATACGCGATTTTATAATAATATCACTTGGAACATCCGATAAAGCCTCAGAAGCAAGACTGCCACGGTGTTTCGGTATTGTTAAGAAAAAATGCGGATTTGGCAGAGATAAACTGACACTTTTCTTATTACTTTTATTATTTTCTTTACCGAAACCCAACATTTTGCGATTAAAAATTAGTTTAACAATTGAAATAGAACTGAAATGGATTCAGTTCGCACAACTCCTTTTATACGCTTTCCGTAGGACTCCTAATGCGAATTACTTCTCCCACAGGTGTGAAAACAGACATACATTAGCATTTTGCGGAACTAAAGGAATTAGTGTAATTAAAAACAATTAACACCGCGTTAATATGCAAATTAGTTGAATAGTTTCAATGCTCTTTAAAAATTAAATTTTCACGTTAAAGTTAAACATTCGAAAGCATTCAGTATTGCTAAGCCCTTTAAAAGGACAGACCAGACGAACAAAGTCTCCAGGGTAAAATTAATTTTTAAGATAGTCTGTGTATAAACATTTTTCTGAAGATATAAGCAAAACGTGGTTTGGTAGTAACATAAATAATTCATGTTTATTAAATAAATATGACAAGGTTATTCAGATAATTCTCGGTTATTCAGCATTTCGTACAGTGATAAATTGAGAATCACCTAAACATCCATTTATAAATCTTTCTCGGTAAAATTATAAAGTGAAACTATCAAAGAAGTTAATTTCGTTTGCTTTTTTTTTGCTTTAGGTGGAAAGCATCGATAACCATAGCGTGGCATTTTAACCCAGTAGAATTAGATTTACGGAATGAATGTAGATTCCTAGCCCTCCGGAATCACTATTCCGGAGGGCTAGGTATAGAACTTCTTCCAGCATTTAGGGATAAGAAGTTATATAAAAAGGTTTAGCATTTAGAAATCCACGTTTATTTAAGCAAGAAGATATGCAGGCGGTACAAGGGGAAGGATGGTAGATGAAGGGAGTGGTATAGTTTAATTGTAGATTCTGTGATCGGGGTCACGAAAGCCACGGTTATAGAGCGAGAATGATAAAAGCGTCTGAACGCCTCTCGGTAATTCGATGAGACGGCAATATTATGACCTCTCAAAAACAAATGCACATAAAATACATATAACATACACTTTACCGACTTGTCGACCACGTCTAAAGACCTAAAGATAATGTAAGACTATAGTCTTACATTGGAACAATTTGTTTTGTGTAAATGTTGTCTTTGTATATCTTCGCGTAACACAAATAATATGCCAAATTTCACTCTTTAAACAGATTTTCATGGAACATCTTTTGTGTAAAGTCCGGTGAGAACACCAGTGCCTCGCAAATAAACAATACAAAATAAATTCAAACCAAAACAGCTGACTCATACATGAACACAAATTTTACTTGAATTAAAATATACGAGTAAAGGTTCAGTTAGACGGTAGATAACGTAAGAAATTAATTCGAAGCGAAATGCACAACCAATCAAACCTGCGTATTTAATAAGAATGAAATAAACAAAAACGGAAGACGAAGTACTAATACACACACATACAAAAAAAAATATGTTCACATATATTCAAGAAATCAAATCGTTTTTAATATATACAAAACATTATATAAAATATAAGTAAGAATATTAATCTGAACGCGATGTAAAAATTCTTATTCCGATGTTAATTTTCTTTGCGATCTTATTACTCTCAATCAGCTGATGTCATATGTATATCCACGTTTTTCGCTTCGCTTTGCTATGTTATTGCTCTCAATCAGCTGTTGTATGTATATAAATTATTTCAGTATATATCAGGCCCGAATTATTCATTGAATTTTACTTGTACAATTTATACTACTTTAAATATTTATATAATCTCGTTATTTTTATTTTTAATTCGATGATTCGACAATCCGAGTTTAATTAATCGTTACGTTCGAAGACATGTTATTTTGCTATGTTAAATACTGAGACATTATACATTGTATTTGGCACACATTTTTAGCTTTAATATTTTAATCATTTAGCCGAATAATGTTACGCTACACAATATTTAAATTTTAAATAAATTTAATTTTATAAACACAGCATCGCTTACAAATCTTACAGCGGCTCTCATTGTACATTGGATAATATTGATTTCGCTATCGCCGCGGACATTTTAAAAATCATTCATTAACTGTAGACAAAGCTACCATTTTAACCAATATTGTTTGGAAGCAAGTTTGTTAATTTTCCTGGAGAAATAAACGATACTTAAACAAACTTAAATTTAGTGCTTCGAAGTATTTTTGTGTTATTGTTTTTTATGTTTTTGTTTGTTATAATAAAGAAAAAATGTCCAGAAACGAAGACACAACTAAACGCAACGTGCTCTCGTTCATTAA
This sequence comes from Teleopsis dalmanni, assembly GCF_002237135.1. NCBI lineage: Eukaryota > Metazoa > Arthropoda > Insecta > Diptera > Diopsidae > Teleopsis > Teleopsis dalmanni. The sequence goes on from NC_051846.1 coordinate 172,814,319, forward strand.
TGGACGCGAGCCAAGCATAGATCGCCGATTTCGTCCATGTCCGAAGAATATATTCAAAGCAATTGATATAGATAATATAGATGAATTAGATGATGATAGTAATTCAAATTTTGATGATGCTAGTACTGTAAGTGGTGACATATCGAAAACAAGTACTATTGGAGAAGATGGGGCCATGGTGTATCTACGACTGCGTCCTGTTAATTCTCCTTCATCGTCATATAAAATTGCAGGCAATGGAAATACTCTTGTGGTGAACCCACGTTTAGATCAAACAACGACAAGTAACAATAAAGCAGCAATGGAAAAACATTTTACCTTCAGCGCAATATTCGATAATAATGATAGTCAAAAGGGCGTATACAATAAGTGTATAGGTGACAAAATAAAATTGGAGGAAAGTTTCACAGTGCTGACTTATGGTACATCTGGTTCCGGAAAGACTTTTACACTTTTAGGTAAACTTCAATTAAAGTAAAATTATATGATTTGTATAAAAATAATTGTTTCTGTAGGCGATGACGTTAATCCTGGTATTGTGCCGCGTTCCATTGAGAATATTTTCACATTATACAATTCCAATATATATCCGCACCCAGCAGTTAAATTACAAAATGCTCGCGTAGTTATTTTAGATGATGAACTTTTAGCCAAGGAAATAATTTCAACTCGTCAAGTACTCACAGCTTGCGGAGATATAACCTCAGTACATAAGCAACTCCAACAAATCATATGCTCAGATCATAATTTTGAAACCACAGTTTTCGATGATGTGTCTGTTATGATTTGGGTGTCATTCGTTGAAATTTATAACGAATTTGTCTATGATTTACTGGAATTATCAGCATCTAATCAAACAATTACAGTGCCGTCTCGTAAGAATCTTAAAATTGTTAGCAACGACGGAAAAGTTTTCGTGAAAGGATTAACACAAGTTTATGTGAAGAATAGCTTGGAAGCCTTAAAATTGCTGCGCTTTGGCTTACAACGTGTCACTTACGCCTCTACTTCCATCAATTCAAACTCCAGCCGGTCGCATTGTATATTCATCATTGACGTGCTAAAGTACAATGCATCAGGTTTGATAACAGAAGTAAGTTATTTTATTATTTTACTATCATTCAAATGATTTTATCCATTATTTTTTTGTTTTGTATTTGAAGATATCTTATAAATTCTGTGACTTGGCTGGTTCTGAACGTCTTGACAAAACTGGGAATGTTGGTTCGCGACTTAAGGAAGCACAACGTATCAATACATCGTTGATGATTCTGGGTCGCTGTCTTGATGCTGCTAATAATTTAAATCGTAAGAAGAGTACTGAGGTTATTCCTTACCGAGAATCGAAACTCACGATGTTGTTGCAAGCTCCACTGTTGGGAAAAGAGAAAATTGCCATGGTGGTTAATGTTACACCCACTGAAAAATATTATGAAGAAAATTTAAATGTTTTGGGATTCTCTTCAATCGCTAAGAATATTATCTTCAAACCACCAATTGTGAAGCAAAATAACTCCAGATTTTCATTCTTTTTGGAATATTCCAAGGCCGGCAGTGCACAAAATGCCTACATTGAGCAATTACTCGAAGAAAATATTTTGTACGTTTTAAAATACGCTAACTCTTTTGGGATGTAATAATATATAAATTATTTATTCAAATAGGCTGCGTAGTGATAATGATCGACTGATAAACGAAGTAAATAATTTCCAAATTAGGATAAATTCTGAACTCTTGCGGCAAGAAAAAGAAATTCGAAATGAACTTGTGGACTCGTTTGAAAAAACATTGACTGCAACCAAGGAACAAGCTGAAAATCGTTTGAAACAGGAACTTGAATGTCAAAAACGAGTATTTGAATCAAAGGTGAGTCAAGTGCGCTATCAATTCAGATATATTAATCACATCAATAATTAAATTTCAATTTATAATTTTTAGTTGGCAAAAGTGAA
>NC_051846.1:172816370-172820058 GCF_002237135.1 Teleopsis dalmanni
AATCGGCTAGCTATGCATCAAAAACTCCATGATTCAAAGTGACTGGACAACATAAACCTTTTCCGTACAGTAAAGAAATGCTTGTGAAAAACAAAAAGATTTTTAAGATTTTATTTAAATGTGTTATGTATAACAAGTATAATGAGTGAATCTTTGAAATCAAAAGATTCAAAGGGGACGAAGATTGTATTAAAGGAATCTTCAAACTATCTAAAGATTCAGATCATTATGGTCTGAAATAACACCTTTATAAATTACGATTATCTACTAATTCGGAATGCAGATTATGCCTCGAAGATGAGGAAACTACTATGCATATTCTTTGTGACTGTGCTGCTTTAATAAAGCACAGAAGAAACTTGTTTCATATGGAATTTCTATCACCAGAACAGATTAAGAGCTGTTCTCTAGATTTAGTTCTGTTTTAGTTTAAAGTTTTAAAGGACTTTGGGTAATCAATGCTGAAATTGGTACAATAGGACTCTTCTGGACGTAGTATCGGCTACTGGGCGATTTCACGTCAACGCTTTAATAATAATAATATAAAGATTCAATTCAAATGGGCTGAAGTTTGTATTTCAGTTACCAACCGTGGCAGCATGGTCATAAATATTAAGGGTAACACATTTAGAAAAAGCTTTTTATTTTACCATCTAACATCACGAAATGCGATTTTGGTCAAATAGACTGATCGTCCGTTTTATTCACTAGATCTGAGAGCCTCAGCGACTATTTATTGTTCCCAAAGAAAAAATTGTTAGAGAATGCCTATCGACTAAAGAAGATATTAGAATATATAAAAATTTTTTTCTAACACCACTGGAGTTTGTACTAAATGAAAGAGAGTATAAATTTTATAACCAATTCATTGAATATATTTAGTTTGGGAATAAATTACTGTATTGGATTGCTCACTCTCACATTTTTCAATTCAGATATAATTAAACTATAGATTAAGGCTTATACATATGTTAGTCGTTCAATTATTATAATGCTGATATATTTAATGACGTATACAATAGTGTAGGTATCAAGTCGATTCTACCATTGAGGAACTGTATATACTTTGTAAGCAGTCTAACTGTTGTAAAATAATTGGAAAGTTACATAAATTAAAGCTAAATTTTTCGTGACTACTAGTCTAATATAGTAGTTCAAATTGGTGAAAATTTTATATTTTTCTACTAGGTAGGTAGGTAGATTGGCCACCTTTGATGGTCAGCCAACTAATTCGGTAACTTATTTAATGACTTCCAATGAACTTTGATTGATAGATTATTTTAAACTTACAAGGATTTGATAGCCTAGTATTAGCGATAATAACACCAGACAACGAATTCGATAACGTATCACAAACTGTAGTCATGAAAAATGAAAAAAAAAAATAAAAAAGTCGGTGATGTTAAGAATTAATACAGTACTTTATTTAGAAAATTTTTTCTGTGTAAAAAGTGTGCGGAATTTGATATTCGAAAAACGCATGGAAGAGGAATTACTATCATAATTTTGTTTTGGTATATTGGTAGCGATCTGGAATTCAGTTTATATCAGTTGCTTTTGCAATTATATATAAGTTTTAAGTGTTTTATATGAAAAAGCACATGAAAGGTCACTTGATTTTGATTTCACGAAGTCATTGCTTTCAATTTCACAGGTTGAAAGTTCTAAGCCAGGCATTTTAGATCTAAATATTTTGTATAAACTTATAAAACCAATAAATATTTTCACAGTCTTCTGATGGTGAATGTTTGGTAATATGACAAAATAGCTAATATATAATATGGGTAACGACAATACCTAGCTGCTTTCTCAATCGAAATATTCAGTTAATTAGATACAGATTTTGTTGTTTTTTCCGGAAAAATATTTATTATATTTATAAATATTTATGAAGATTGAATCTAAACAATTACAATAATACTTATGAAATGAAATCTTCTTGTTTGTGTTCCTTGGACTCCAACGACTTTGAAATACTTAAGAGATTATCATCTTTATATTCAAAAATGTTATCCTCATCGCACCGTTGCGATGCCATAAATTTATCAAAAATCTTACGTTTACCAATTTTTTCACAATCAACAAAATGCTGTTTGGAATATTTTCGCATATCAGATAAATGATTTCGTTGAGATTTCGATAATTTCTTGATTGTACCACTAACAGGTATTGAATTCACCGCAATTCCTTTGGAGTTTTTTCGTTTTAGAAGCGAACGACATGGACGCATTATAGCGAAGTAAAAAAATTCAGCAATGGATATGAAACTAAAACCAAGAAATAGACCCATGAGGCCACCGACATTAGCTATAAAAATATAATTTAATGTATTAGTATTCTATATTAGAACTATATATATTGTTAAAACCAACTTACATAAGAAATCCGATATACCAATAAATTCTGTTTGTAAATGACTTCGAAAGGAATTCTCTTTAAAATACATATTGACTACACCGATATTCTTTTCCACATATATATGATCAAAATCCTCTACTTTTTGATTTACAATTTCAAAACCATAATGTGAGATTATTGCAGTGAAAACGTCAACATAAAATGTCAAGTCATAGCAGCTTGGATAACATTTATCAATGCAGGACTCGATTGTAGGATCTTTGCGTAGACGTACTTTTTCTACACATGAATTTTTGTAAATTGAACAAATAGTAACATTTTCATAAACTTTTGGCATATAGAAACTAATACAACCGCAATGCTGGAGTACCATTTCTGCGATACATTCCATCTCACAATTACGTTGTGTGTAGTGAGCAAAGTATTTCAAGCGTCCTTCATTGTGAAATAAACAGTGCCGATATTTCTTTTTTACTGTACGTAAATGTTGATCTGTCTCAATTTTTTCTGGGCGTATTCTAAGTTTAGTTTCACGTCCCGGTGCTACCAGTACACCTGTTTCAAGTACATTTGGTGATTCATTCGGACTATGTATGGCTATTTTGAAACCAACGCTATTACCAGAAGAGCAATAATATTCATCATACTGCACGTCTAGTGTAATTGATAAACCCAAAGATTCTCCGACTCCAGGTGTAGTACGCGGAAAGAAGTTCAAATCCTTAGATAAATCTTTGGGATATCCACGTTCTGCATACCAATCAACTGGAACATTCGTGTCAGTAGAAAATCTTTTCACTACAAAAGGATTTCTAAAAATAAAGATACATATATAGAAAGATAATAATATAATAACAATAATATTAATTGTAATATTAAATGTTATTATGTATTAAAATATAGTATATGTTATATTTAAACATAAATATTACATAGATATATATGCACATATAAATTAATAATATGTGGATAGTTTTATAATATAATTTTTATTAATAAAAATTTAAATATATTATTTTAAATTTAGAATAATTTATTTTTCTTACTCTCCGATATACATGAATTTTGGGTGCAGCATATTAAATACACAACATAGTCCTTCATCTGTGACAATTGGATGAAAAACTTGACTGCAGTTCAATTCGCTACCTGCAAAACGGCAGCCAACCACCATTTTATGGCAAGGTTGAGAAACCTGAAATTGTTGAAATTATAACTATTAAATAAGGTATTGAAAGAGGTTTTTCGAACAGTAGTGAACTACAACAACAAATATTGATTCAATATTATTTTAATTATTTGAATTTTTTTGTTTCGAGTATTGCCAAAT
>NC_051846.1:172820158-172823033 GCF_002237135.1 Teleopsis dalmanni
ATTAAGTGGATATTTTGTAATGAGCTAAATTAAGGATATTACAAATGTACGGGTATGTATATACGTACTACATATTGCGATGCCGCCTAATTATATAGCCAGTCCGCTCGCTACTTAAAAATTGGCACCAGATACTCTGCCAAGGAATGATGTGACTGCAATAAGTATAAAACTTAATTGCAATCACAAGCCCATAATTATGTTTGCCTTACAGCAGAGCCAGCCATTCAAATAAAAATGTATTTTGTCAAATTGACAGAAATGAATGCGATTACTCGAGTTTGCTAGTTACAGTCACGGCATTTATTAAGATAACAATACGAAGTGATAAAATGTCTATAATTTGACAGATTGTTAATTGCATGTATTGTAAATGATCGCTTAAGTGTTTCATTAACATGCAGAACATTATGTGGATTTGTTAGTTAAGTAAAGTAAAATCAAGTTTTTATTTTTATAATGAAAACCACTTAGCTTAATATTGTGCTTACTGACTTATAAATACAAATATATAATAGTTTGTCAACTGCAAATAAAAGTTTGCCCAAAAGATTGCACCACAGCCACGAATGATCCTAAGATTCTTATCCATTTAAACACCAAACAGAAATAAATATATCCTTGTAAACTTTCATTTAGGTTGGGTTGAGTTTAGGTTGTATCGGCGTGGCAAAACGATCCACTGATGCCATTGTGTTACTGTATAAGGGAAGAACTCAGAGTTTTGAAAACACCCTCAGTCTTAAGCAAATCTTAATGAGAGTTTCTTCTTCTTCTTAGTATAACTTAAATTCTGAAGCCACTTTAATGTATAGTCTTTTACAAATTTAATATTAACTTGTCACTTCATTATTTGTTTACTAAGCATTTGAAATTATTCTGTTAAGGTATGATTTAACAAAACAATTATAGTTCTTACAGTGATAAATTAAAAAAAAAATAATGTTAGGATTAAAGAACTTTGTACCTAAATCTACCATTCAAAAGCTACATTAACCATACTATTTAAAAATATTGTTAAGCGTATCTACTAGTTTCTTTATAAATGATTGAACAAGCTTTCAAATCGACGTACGACGTGCAAAAACTGCATACACATAGTTTTGGGCATGGTTATGGAAAACTCACTACTGATCGGAAATCGACGCACGAGAAAAATCCCATCAATGTGGAGATAGTTTTGGACATGGTCTTAAAAAATCTATGACTGATCAAGAATCGACGCACGAGAAGAATGTCCAAAAATCGCATCAATGTGGACATAGTTTTGGACATGGTCTTAAAAAATCTATGACTGATCAAGAATCGACGCACGAAAAGGATGTCCAAAAATCGCATCAATGTGGGGATAGTTTTTGACATAGTCTTAAAAAATTTATGACTGATCAAGAATCGACGCGCGAATAGGATGTCCAAAAATCGCAGCAACGTGGACATAGTTTTGGACATAGTTTTAGACCTAGTTTCAGAACATTAGCAATTAACCGATAGTCGGTGTACCAAAAGGTAGTTCAAAAACTGCATCAAATTTGACATTGTTTTGGCATTGTTTTGTAAGATCAACACAACAATTACTAGAAATTATACGTACTTCATAAGATATAGTCAGCACTATGTTTTGTGAACTAATTGATTTCAAAAATCTATGTACAATAAATACACATTCTGTAATTTCTGATGCGTTTTACAATATATAAATATGATAACTTAATAAAAAAAAAAAAGTTGAATAAACTTTTTAAATAACTATACCAAGTTTTAAATTTAAAATAAATTCAAATTTTCACACCAATTTTGCTATAGTTTTGATGAAATCGGGTATTCTGAATAAATTTATCCATTACACTATATATAAATGTTATTCATGGCTTCAATGTCGAAAATTAATGTATTGATTGCAAAAACATATAGTAGTTACGCCATCTTGCGGTAATTCTTACAGTATAGTAAAGTAAGTTGATTATATAAGCAACGACTAAAAAAACTAGTTTATGTTTACTGTTTTAATTATCAAAAAAGTATTATATGCTAAACATCAAATTGGACATAAAAAACGATTGTTTGCGGCGAGCTGATTACAGATATCAACAGATTGATATCGACATCAACAACCGTTTGCAACTAATCACAAAGATAGTGCAGCAGTAGCGTGGCCTGGACGCACGTCACACCGATGGAAGTCTTTAATGACTAATAGGGACTCTACCTCGAAGTAACACAAACATAGTCCCGGAGTAAACATAGGAATTAGGGGGAGTGATTTAATCCGTGCGAGCCGTGTACTCACTTTTCGGGACGACGGATTGTGGTCAGTCCGTAGGCATTCCACTTCTCCCTGCCGCACAAAAAAAACAAATGTGACAAAGAACGTGATGGTATAATCAATATCAAATATGGAATTATCTAAAATGTTGTATATTTCTGTCTTGACACTTTTACCAACGCTAAAAAGAACGCGAACAAGTATAAGAAAGCAGGCTTCAACTTATATGGTTCAATATGTTCTTCACTTTTGTTAGAAAAACATATTTTTATTCATTTACACTTGCTGAAAACACGCGATCTATATGTTATCACCCTTATTAGACCCTTATGCACTCATAAATATTTATTTTTGTTACTGAAAGGCACAAATTCTGACAATTATTATTAAACAACACTATTTTGGCCAATGTGAAAAAGCACAGGAGTCTTCATCACAGGACTCAGGAGCATAGGAGAAATAACTCATAGTAAATGTATATAGTTTTGTGTGAAAGTATAGGCATATACACACAAAACTAAATACCTTTTAGATTTAGGCGGCAAAAAAAATATCATAATTATAATAAAAAAAGGAAACGGTCAATTATGATATGAATCTCTGCATAACGAT
>NC_051846.1:172823133-172825114 GCF_002237135.1 Teleopsis dalmanni
CTGATATGTTTATCAACTTAAGGGACGCAAAATTGGGTCTACGATATTTATTTTCGAAAGACTGTAGCTTAGCTATGCAAGCTAAGATTTTTTACAACCCACAATGGGCTTCATTTTGTTTTCAGCAAATATTTAAAAATGGTTTCATATATGATTCTAAATACCTTTTGATGAAATTGGTGTTAGTTTTTCTGCTAGACACTCTCTAGTCATGGAGTTCTGCCTATTCCATTTGTTTAATCCTGGACTAGTACAATTCAGTATTGATTGCTGCCTGATCTTAGATAAATTTTACAATAAATATTAAATATAATAGATTATGTTGGATTAGGTATCGTTTTATAATAATTATTAAATATAGTATGTTGCAGAAGTAGACAACATGTTAGTTTTTTAGATTTGTTTGTAGAATAAAGGCACCACAATAGCTGACACTAAAAAAAACTTTGCAAAATATTTTTTCAGTATTGCTAAACTTTAACACCCACGCAAAGTTCCATATTTGAACCACTCGTGTAAGGATAATAATCCAATTAAACGAATCACATATTTTTCAATTCATGTGTAAAGGAAAAAAATTAAGTAGAAAAATTTTGGTAATTTATTCTTAGAATTAATCGATGCGTCTTATAAGGCTAGTTGGTAAATTCGCTAAATAGAACTATAAGCTTTTACTGCAATTTTTCAATAAACTTTCACTTTCTTGCACTATTTATTAGCATAGTTCTGTTTCTTCTTTCAAGGTCTAATTTCTTTGCATTGAGAACTTGAATTATATAAGACTCTATCGTTTGTCAGTTCTCTAGGTTCGTTTTCATCTTTTACTACATTTTTCGGGACTTATTGATTCGATTTAGGTTATTAACACTTCTCTAAATGTGAACCACTTGTTACAGTAAAACAAAAAATGTGCTCTGCGTCATTCCAGTCTCTGTCGCCAGATCCAGATAACATAGAAATTAAGTTGATTTGAAGAATTAATAGTTTTGATATTGATTGATGCTTATTTAGTACTGATAAGTAATAAAACCTATAAAACATCTTTCATAACTTATCACAAATAATTTATTAAATATATGTGTTAAACTTTATTGCTAAAAAGATATCGCCTACCAAAGAAATCATATTACATCTTAATTAACTTAATGAAAGTTAAAACCAATCAACAGACTGAATAACCTGTTAATTAGATAATGGTTTCCTATGAACTGACTTTTTCGATAGAAATTCTGTATAGAAACTTTTGTGAGTCCAGACGGATTCAGTTCAAACACGAATTGAATTCAATGAATCTAATTTACAGCGATCTCTCAAAATAAATACTTGAATAAAGAACAATTGCACCCCCAATTGCACATTTCCGAATAGAATAATAAGAAACTAAGAATAAGTAGTAAATTATCTTCTGTAAATTTATCAGATTACATAATTGGCATTAAATATATCTCAACGAACAACTAGTATACTCATTTAATTTCAGTAACTAAACTTATTTTTTTTATACAAATTTTCTTATTAATTAGATGAAGTCATTTAAGAAAGAACTTGTTGAAATGCATAAGTATATTAAATTAACTCAAAACTATTTTCTTCCTCTTTTATCCGAATTATATTAGTGAAAAAGTTCGGATTAAATTTAATCAATTAAACAAATTTTACTTTCAAGGAACTTCTTTCTCCTACACTTTCCTTTATAAGTTTGAAATATTCGAATGCGTTCGTCACATATGTTTTGCATATTTTAAATAAAAATTTAGAAAATTCTGACAAATCCCACTCCATCCGTTTTTACTTTTATTCATACTGTACTCTACCACGAATTGTTGTTGTGACATTTTGTAAATTACACCAAGCTGTAGCAATAATAGAAGCACAATGTCCTTGCTACCTTGTCATTTATATATACCTACATATAATATATATGTCTGTGAATGTGGAGTCGTGTAAGTAACTATATGGGCGTTAAACTGCATTTGTGTTT
>NC_051846.1:172825214-172834126 GCF_002237135.1 Teleopsis dalmanni
GTATATTGCCAATACATCATGTTTTCATGTGTTTTTAACAATCTTAAATTTATCAACTCCGCCGCTTATTATGAACGCTTAATAATGGTGTTTCTTTCAAATGTAACTTTAATTTTTCACTATAATGGCCATAAAAATTGACCGCTATGGCATTTGCTCATGCGCAGTGGAAATGACGTCTCATTGCCATTTTTTATATCTCCACCTTTTATATTTTTCACTTCCGTTAACGCTATACCAGCAGGCATTTCAGCGCAATGCATTCATTTTATTCGCTTGGTGACTTGGTGCAATGACTTTTTCCAGTTTAAAAATTTTAAGCTAAAAAATTGTAATTCAAGCCAAAAAAAAAAAAAATAGCATGAATGAAGTTTTATATCTGAACTGCGAAACTTTGTAAGAGACATGTACCATTAGAAACGGTAATTGCTTAGTGTCAGTAATGAGTGCAAATAAATGTCTCAATAAGTTTATTAAATTATAGATATGGATTATTGACATAAATATTTTGCTTTAATGGTTGGTTGTTCAAAAGACTAGTGAAACACATCTTTTCCAATCTCATGTAGAATTTTCGATAAAAAATATCTCAGACCAAAGGAGAAAAGTAGCACCAAAATATACAGAAGTGAGTTACAGTTTCGGGTGGCTTTTTGGGCAAAAAAAGGCTTCCATATATACATCTAATTACACATATAAAGAGAAAACAGTAGCGAGTTCTAATATCTTAATCAGTGCAGTATGTGTCAAAACTTCAAGTTTATTATATAATAATTAATGATTATTGGTATAAATATGTGTTGTAGGAACGTTAAAAATGCAAAATTTGCGAAAAATAAAACCAATTGAGAAAATATACACTTTATCATCAAGAAAAATTACAAGAACATTATAACTAGTTTTCGGTGGATTTTAGGGCTCAAAAGTCTTACATACAAATATCTAAATAGAATAGAAATTAGAAGCGACGGGTCCTACGTCGCGAAGTTCCATGTCAACTACGACAACCAAGCGTAGCTTTAGCAAGGACTACACAAACAAATCTGCACTGACTACAACAACACTTAGATTCAATGTACAAAAGGAATAGGTGAAAAAAAACAAAGTAATTTGGAAAACAACCAATAGCAGATTTATCTTATAATTGTTCTAGTAAATCAAGTTCTACTCTAATCAAGTTCTATTGCAGATAGAAATTAATATTTCTTAGAATCATTGTTAATAATCTACTTAACTTGTCAAAGTTCATACAGCACCTATAATTTATAAGGTATTTTGAAAGCCTTTTTGTATTTAGTTCATAGATTAATCAGTTCCTTTACTATTACTTTCTGTTTACCATATTCAGCCGTGATTACGCTAACATAAACTAATAATATGTTCCCATTGCTTTCATTAAAACAATAACTTCTGCTTACCATATTCAGCCGTAATTACGTTAACATATACTAATAATATGTTCCCATTGCCTTCACAATTTATTTGATTTATGTCACTAAAGAAATTTGATTAACCACACAAATATCTTTCGTACTTATTAAATTAGTTAAGAATACATCAAGGGAAATTATATCAAAAATGTCGAATGCAACATTGCAAAATATATTTCCCAAAAGACAAATGATCGAAACATTACATATTTAAAAACAAAAATTTATAAAAAACAAACAAATCAAATAGAAATAACAATGTTTTAATATCATTTAACTAAAAATACTCATTTCAGTTGGATATCAACTAAAATGTAAACAAACAAAAGCTCTCTTAGAACTTTCACAGAACTTGCTGACACATAAAAACTCTTTTAAATGCATAAATCAACTTTTGTCCATAGAAACGACAAATCTTTATTCGGATAATATAAATTAATTTAACTGCAGTGGGAACATAATAAGGAAGCTATAAATGATCTTCGAAATGATATACCAATAGAAACATTGGGAAACACTGCTCTAAAGTGATCATGATCATGAAGAAAAAACAATTGTATATAAATATGTTACTATGGTTAGAGTATATTTAGTTCCATGTAATTTCAATATTTCTGTAGTTCATACATATCACAATAAAATTAATAATAATTTACTTTATAATTATATTGTAATTAATATAATTTGTAAATAACTACAAATAATTAAAAGTTGATTAGTAGTAACTGCAACACCTTTAGCTGTCAATAAGTCAGTGTATTACTATTTGAAATCGAATATTATTATTATTAATGAATGAATATATGAAGGATGTATAATTTTCAATATTTAAATGGTTCAGTATAATTAAATATTGTTTTTAATTATATGTTTGCTGCATCTAATGTGAAATAGTGTATAAAAACCACGAAGGATTGTATACAATTTTTCTACTATATAGATAAACGATACCCTATTGAATAATTGAACAAATATTTTGCTCGTATATCCAACAGAGCATATAAATATATATTATATATACATTATTTTATAATACATATTATTTTTATTATTTAAGAAAAATAATTTTATTCAAAAAAACTCTTATCACACAAATTTGAGAGAAAATGAAAAAGCACATAAATAAAATGTATTTGATATTACAACAGATTTATAATATTAATTATTAAATATTTATTAATAGTATATAAAAACAAAAATAATATTAATATAAAAATATATAATTTTGATTATATGTTGATTGATGTTGATTGTAGAAGAATACATCTCATACGAAAACTGTGTAGCGGTATATACGATGTCGTATAACGAGCTCGGTAATTTAGTAACATGGTAATAGCGTAAAGCGGCAAAAATAAAATAAAATGAGAATATATGTATTGCGAATATTTGTACTTTCGCAATGTTACTATGTTACTTGATTAATGAGCTCATTATTCAAGATCCTGTTTAGGTCTGTAATATTTATGATTTATATTTATTAACCGTTATTACTACAATGAATATTAAAAAACAAATTTATGAATATAATTCGTTTATAACAGTCCACATTACACTATATATAATATTACTACGTTATTCGATTATCGAGCTCATTACTCGAGGTATTGCATACTCATGCTAAATTTTCGATATTAACCGTTTCTACTACAATCAATATTAAAAAACAAATCTATGAATATAATTCGTTTATAACAGTCCACATTACACTACATATAATATTACCATGTTACTCGATTACCGAGCTCATTACTCGAGATTTTCGATATTAACCATTTCTACTACAATCAATATTAAAAAAGAAATTTATGAATATAATTTGTTTATAAAAGTGTCCTCATTATTTATAATTATACTAATTTTACATTATTATTTTTATTCAATTTTATTTTTTTTTATTTTTTAATTTACTTTTTTTTGTTTATTTATTTTTATATATTATTTAATATTTTATGTGTTTAATTCTGTTGTATTAATGTCAAATATATTTTGTTTATAAACTTTTTTCACTATAAAAACAAATTAATAGTGCTTACTGTATTTATAAAAAATAAAGCTTTTTAAAAATTTTTAGATACCTTTATTTGATAAATCCATTTTATATTTATTTTTTTTTAACAAATTACGGGTAAGAGTTTTAAAATAAAAATTGAAAGAAAATACCTGAATAAATTTTCCCTTTGGGTTTCTTTATGATTTATTCGAAGCCATTTTCATTATGCAACTCAACGCAGACAGCTTCTTCAAGATTTAAAAACAATTCCACAAAAACATTGCAATGAGTTTTGACCAAACAAATTTTTATCTGACCGAAATCGAGACTTTTTCAATTTATTTATTACGTTTTCTCCGTTTTTTGTTGTGAACAATTATTTAATAAATTTTGATATTTATTTATTTAATTTTAATATAAAATTTTTGTTGTATATCTAAAATAAATTATTTTATTTTATTTTAAAATTATTATTATTATTTTTTTGAAAATTAAATATATAAGCAAGGTTTTTCAAAAATCCACATTGGCTTATAAAACTTTCGTTAAATTTCTTTTGTGATATTTTGCAAACTTTTTTAGCACATTTTTTTTTGTTTATATTTTAGTGCAGGCTTGTACGTGCCAAATAAAAAGTACAACACTTTATTGTATTTTGTATCTTTTTTGTCTGCGATAATTACAAAATCATCGCTTTTAATGTGTTAACTTGTTTCTTTTTTATTTTGTTTTTCACTTTACAATACTCGTAGTTGCGGCAGCATTTCAGCCTTTTCCACATTTGCTGCTTACGCGTCGACTTCACTCGATTTAATGATCATTTTTTGGAATTTCAAAACTCCATTGGTAACAACTTGAAATTGGCCAAACCGAAACCGAAAGTCTTGTGAGTATCTACAAGAAACAGAAAAAGCTTTTTCAATTTGGAAAGAGAAAGTGATTTCATTTCGTACAAAACTTTTGCTCTTTAACAACAAAAAATCAAAATGTAACCGATACTTGCTAAAGCTAAGCAAGCGTGCCATGCGGCAAGATACAAGATACTTTTAAGCGAACTCTAATGATTTGTGTTAAAGATTGAAAAATTATTAGTTGTTATTGCTCTCAGAGTGTAATAAGAATCCTATCAATTGGATTTGTATTTAATATTTAGTTGAGAAATAAAAAAATATTTAATGAGAAGATAAAAGATACTTCACGGTGAACTGCTCATTTTTGCTAATGAATGACACAATACGGCGGTCATTTTTTAACTGATATAAGAGTATTTCAGATAAAATATCTATTCAATGTCCTAGGATGTTTTAAATATATTTTAAAGTGAACTTTAATAATTTATTGTATGGACATTTTTTAAGGCTAATTAATTACTCTTAAAATAAGGTCAGAATCCTTTCAATCGGAATTTAAAAAAATGTTTAATTATTTAATTTATTTATTTTATTATTTATATATGATCTGATCATTTTAACTGAACTAACAGTTTATGCTAAATTGAAATAATACTAATGTTGCTCTTAAACTGATATAAGAGTCTTTCAGAATTAACTTTTTTTTTTTGATAATTAAATTTTGATTAAATATAGTAAACTTTAAAGTGAACTCTAATGATTTTTGTAAATGCGTCAAAATTTTTTCAGAAGATCAAAATTTTCTTAATTGGATTTGTGTTTAATATTTATTCAAGAATTAAAAACAAAAAACATTTAATCATAAAATAATGTATACTTTAAAATGAACTTATAGTTTTTGCTAATAAATGAAATAACACTGAATTTATTTTTAATTTGACATCTAATATAGGCCATGTGCGAAGAAATTGAGGTAAAGTAAATTAAATTATTTTTGGTTAAAAGTTTTCAAATTTATTTAATTATTTAATAAACATCTTATAAAATTTTCACAATGATTACACCTAATTTAACTAATTTACTCTACACGAAACTCTGGTAAATACCCACATTCGCTGCCATACCGACATAATTTACTATTTCGCTCAATTTACCATCAATTTACTCGAACTCGCACATGGCCATAATAGCAGTTAAAACTGTAAAAAAAAATGGAAAATATACACAAACTTATAGACCTTATTTAAAGCATTTAAGTTACACATATTGTAACTTAATTATATCTGCTTATAAAGAATACTTACCATCCGATAGACGATTCCTAAAACCAAGTCTAATAATGTTCTTATGTTAAGTATGAAAATGCAATTATTGACTTCATTGCTCACTAACTCTGCATAACAAATAGCTTTTAAAATATATAAATGTTTTTAATTATATTTTTTAATTATTATATTAGTTACAACAATTTTTTTTGTTTTTTTTTATTTTATTAACGATTCTTAAAATATAGACAAAAGCGTTTTAATATTGCACATAGTAATAATATAAAAAAAAAAAACTGAATCCAAATTTATTCAAATCTAATATTGAATTAGATTTTAATAATTATATTATATTCGTTACAATAGTGTAAAAAATAATATCTGAATCCAGATTTATTCGAATCTGATGTCTAGTAGTGGAATAACCATTTTTTAAGGTTAATATCTTTTCTTAACTATATTTAAATATAAATTAAATGATTATAATAAATAAATTATAAATAATATTTAAATATTACTGATGATATATATTACTGATGACAATTTTTCTTGTCTACAATTTAATCAAAATCAACACAGCAATTTGCCTACTAGTCCTCCTCTCCCAAACTGAAGCTTACTTTCGTTTTCATTTGGAACTTGTTCTCTTCCAAACAGCTTTGCTCATTAAAAATTTTGAATTCATATCTTTTAAATTTTTTTTTTGTTTTTTGAATTAATAATAAACAATGACTTTGCTGATTTTATTTTATAAATTCATTAAAATGATCTACGAAGACGACCGAAGAAGCCGTCTCTTGGAAATTAAATACCGGAATACGCGTATTTGCTCACATCCATTCAGCTACCGTACGAAACAGCAAAGCTGAAGACGTGGATTGCATTGCATTTTTTAAACGTGACTGGATGACCAAACTTGGTTGGTACATTTTTTTAAATTTTGTTAATAAATTTATTTCATTGGCCAGTTTTGATACGAAATATTTTTTCCAAACTCATTTGAGCGAGGCATACGTGATAGCTTTAAGCATTGAAAACCACAGTTGCGCTGTTTACTTTAGCAATAATATTGGTTACACATTTTCTTAAATAAACCAAAAAAATAAATATATTTAACAAAAAATTAAAATATAATCGAGAAAGCTTTTCTATCTCCTTTAATGACTTCCATTTAAAGTGTGATTTATGGATTACTGTCTTTATTTTTGATTTATTTTTTATTTTGCGCGTAACTAGCTTGGATTGACAAATAATTTGCTCGCATATATTTAACCACAAATGTCGATGATGCACTGTCAATGAGCGAATATAAGATTTGATGATGACATTGAACTACACTGCAATTATCTTACAAATTGGCTACGTATTTTATGCTACCCACGTTATAATAAACTTGAAAACTGTATACATTATAATTTCAGTGTGGGGATAATATTGATAAAAATGAAGAAACGTATTTATATCCACAAAGCTTGATGCTTCTTTTAGCAGTTAAGTTAGTTTTTAAACTAACTATTGTCACAAAAATGACACATAATATAGACCACGAAAGTATACGAGTACTAGTATAATTTTTATTGTACATATTTTATGTTTTTTAGTAGTAATTTAGTAGTGATAAGTTTTTACGCTTTTTAAATTTGTTGGTACAAGATATATGAATATCTTTCCAATTATATATAAAACTTGCCATCTGATGTATATAGAAATAAATATTTCTTGTCGTTATTGTTGTTGATACCCATGATGAGTCCCAATAGATAAGATAATCGTTTTAAATGAACCGTATCACCAGGCTGGAGCAGCTCATAATAGATAATACCAATTCCACCAAAAACTTGACAAAAACCTTGTTTGGCGTCAATTCAGCCTTTGAAATCGTTTGTGGGGGATCGCTGGTCTTTGAAAATGATCGCTTAAGTTAGATATTCTCGTATTTAACTCATGACGGGTAATGATTCGCTTTAAAAACAAGTTATGCTGAGGAAAATAATAGATATGACAGAAAGGAGTAATGCACTGAAAGAGGCAATAATGAATAAAACAATTGAATTGAATTTTATCAGTTGTAAGAAATCTTACAATCTCAATGAAGTCATAGTCCAACTAGACTTATATTAGTATTGTGCGGTAGAATAATTGAACAGATAAGCACCATCATATAAAAAGTAGAGCTGCAGGATGAGTATACATAAGGAATAGATAGATTTATGAGATGTGATTGTATAGTGCGTTTCGATACCCCAACAGTAATTAATCTACAACAGTCCTTGCTGTCCAAAGTAGTTATATCTCTTTCTTGAAAATTTCAGGTGAAAGACAGTTCAAAAGTAAATTGCCATACATACGAGAACTTAAAACAACATATTGCATGTACGTGAAGACTTCATCGAATCGACGGAAATTGATTTTATTATCGAAACAATATGTTCCGATACGATACTTCTATAGTGATCATATTTATATCACATTTATAAAAGCGGTAGCTATAGATTTATGTTTCGTCACACCTAGATAAACTGTAATGAGTAGGCATTAATCATTATTTATAAATAAATGTTGTTATTGATAGAGACAAAAAATTTTTTGTATAAATCAAGTATTTTTTAATTCTATAATATTTTTAATGATTTGTTTAGAATAAAATTTTACAATGTTTTTCGTTTTAGTAAATTAAAAATTATTGACAAAAGAGAAAAAAACTTTTTCTGTTAGATATATATAATATATGTTCCAACTTCCGTGAAATCTGTACACTTTCAAATGCGGTTAAATATTTTGTCATATAGTTACCTATATTATTCACAAATAAATATCTTAAAAAGTAATTAGTTCACCATCCACTTTAGTAGACTTATAAGGTCTACTATAATGTGGTGTTTTGTGATGATTTTTAGTAATTCATTAAAATTATCTGTATCCAAGACTGATAGTTATGCAATAGTCGTACTCCCAAAATAGTAATAAATTAACTGCTTGAAAAGAAATTATGCAACATTAGTATATTTTATTTATTAGTTGTGCTTTTACTAGTCTTAAACTTTATTAGTTTTTCTATTATTTAATTTTATTTTTAGCACCAAAAATGTAGTACTCTGCAGTTGAAGCTGTTATTAATAAAATATAGTTAGTAATAATAAAAAAATATTGTTAAATCTGTAACATATTACCCTACTTAAATATGTCTCTCCTTTACTTTTTAATTTTTTTTTACAATTACAAAGTATCATTCAATCTGTTTATTTCAAAACTAGTATATAATACTAGTTTATCTGTCTATAAGTATTTATCTAGATAGGCTAGTTGGCTTGAAAGAGCTATACAAAGACCAACTTAGTGTTACTATAAGAGTAAAGCAACTTTCGACAAAGAT
>NC_051846.1:172834226-172846311 GCF_002237135.1 Teleopsis dalmanni
AATTCCGATTGAAAGGATTCTGACCTTATTTTAAGAGTAATTAATTAGCCTTAAAAAATGTCCATACAATAAATTATTAAAGTTCACTTTAAAATATATTTAAAACATCCTAGGACATTGAATAGATATTTTATCTGAAATACTCTTATATCAGTTAAAAAATGACCGCCGTATTGTGTCATTCATTAGCAAAAATGAGCAGTTCACCGTGAAGTATCTTTTATCTTCTCATTAAATATTTTTTTATTTCTCAACTAAATATTAAATACAAATCCAATTGATAGGATTCTTATTACACTCTGAGAGCAATAACAACTAATAATTTTTCAATCTTTAACACAAATCATTAGAGTTCGCTTAAAAGTATCTTGTATCTTGCCGCATGGCACGCTTGCTTAGCTTTAGCAAGTATCGGTTACATTTTGATTTTTTGTTGTTAAAGAGCAAAAGTTTTGTACGAAATGAAATCACTTTCTCTTTCCAAATTGAAAAAGCTTTTTCTGTTTCTTGTAGATACTCACAAGACTTTCGGTTTCGGTTTGGCCAATTTCAAGTTGTTACCAATGGAGTTTTGAAATTCCAAAAAATGATCATTAAATCGAGTGAAGTCGACGCGTAAGCAGCAAATGTGGAAAAGGCTGAAATGCTGCCGCAACTACGAGTATTGTAAAGTGAAAAACAAAATAAAAAAGAAACAAGTTAACACATTAAAAGCGATGATTTTGTAATTATCGCAGACAAAAAAGATACAAAATACAATAAAGTGTTGTACTTTTTATTTGGCACGTACAAGCCTGCACTAAAATATAAACAAAAAAAAATGTGCTAAAAAAGTTTGCAAAATATCACAAAAGAAATTTAACGAAAGTTTTATAAGCCAATGTGGATTTTTGAAAAACCTTGCTTATATATTTAATTTTCAAAAAAATAATAATAATAATTTTAAAATAAAATAAAATAATTTATTTTAGATATACAACAAAAATTTTATATTAAAATTAAATAAATAAAAATCAAAATTTATTAAATAATTGATCACAACAAAAAACGGAGAAAACGTAATAAATAAATTGAAAAAGTCTCGATTTCGGTCAGATAAAAATTTGTTTGGTCAAAACTCATTGCAATGTTTTTGTGGAATTGTTTTTAAATCTTGAAGAAGCTGTCTGCGTTGAGTTGCATAATGAAAATGGCTTCGAATAAATCATAAAGAAACCCAAAGGGAAAATTTATTCAGGTATTTTCTTTCAATTTTTATTTTAAAACTCTTACCCGTAATTTGTTAAAAAAAAATAAATGTAAAATGGATTTATCAAATAAAGGTATCTAAAAATTTTTAAAAAGCTTTATTTTTTATAAATACAGTAAGCACTATTAATTTGTTTTTATAGTGAAAAAAGTTTATAAATAAAATATATTTGACATTAATACAACAGAATTAAACACATAAAATATTAAATAATATATAAAAATAAATAAACAAAAAAAAAGTAAATTAAAAAATAAAAAAAAATAAAACTGAATAAAAATAATAATGTAAAATTAGTATAATTATAAATAATGAGGACACTTTTATAAACAAATTATATTCATAAATTTCTTTTTTAATACTGATTGTAGTAGAAACGGTTAATATCGAAAATCTCGAGTAATCGAGTAACATGGTAATATTATATGTAGTGTAATGTGGACTGTTATAAACGAATTATATTTATAGATTTGTTTTTTAATATTGATTGTAGTAGAAACGGTTAATATCGAAAATTTTACATGTGTATGCAGTATCTCGAGTAATGAGCTCGGTAATCGAGTAACGTGGTAACATTATATATAGTGTAATGTGGACTGTTACAAAATAATTATATTCATAAATTTGGTTTTTAATATTCATTGTAGTAATAACGGTTAATAAATATAAATCATAAATATTACAGACCTAAACAGGATCTTTAATAATGAGCTCAATAATCAAGTAACATAGTAACATTGCGAAAGTACAAATATTCACAATACATATATTCACATTTTATTTTATTTTTGCCGCTTTACGCTATTACCATGTTACTAAATTACCGAGCTTGTTATACGACATCGTATATACCGCTACACAGTTTTCGTATGAGCTGTATTCTTCTACAATCACCATCAATCAACATATAATCAAAATTATATATATATTTTTATATTAATATTATTTTTGTTTTTATATACTATTAATAAATATTTAATTATTAATATTATAAATCTGTTGTAATATCAAAATAATTTTATTTATGTGCTTATTCATTTTCTCTCAAATTTGTGTGATAAGAGTTTTTTAAATAAAATTATTTTTCTTAAATAAGAAAAATAATATATATTATAAAATAATGTATATATAATATATATTTATATGCTCTGTTGGATATACGAGCAAAATATTTGTTCAATTATTCAATAGGCTATCGTTCATCTATATTGTAGAAAAATTGTATGCAATCCTTCGTGTTTTTTATACACTATTTCACATTAGATGCAGCAAACATATAATTAAAAACAATATTTAATTACACTAAACCATTTAAATATTGAAAATTATATATAAATAAATCCTTCATTTATTTATTCATTAATAATAGTAATATTCGATTTCAAATAGTAATACACTGACTTATTGACAGCTAAAGGTGTTGCAGTTACTACTAATCAACTTTTAATTATTTGTAGTTATTTACAAATTATATTAATTACAATATAATTATAAAGTAAATTATTATTAATTTTATTGTGATATGTATGAACTACAGAAATATTGAAATTACATTGAACTAAATATACTCTATGCATAGTAACTTATTTATATACAATTGTTTTTTCTTGAAAGAAATCACATGTTCCTGATTTAACAATAGATCATGATCACTTTAGAGCAGTGTTTCCCAATGTTTCTATTGGTATATCATTTCGAAGATCATTTATAGCTTCCTTATTATGTTTCCACTGCAGTTAAATTAATTTATATTATCCGAATAAAGATTTCGGATGTCGTTTCTATGGACAAAAGTTGATTTATGCATTTAAAAGAGTTTTTATGTGTCAAAAAGTTCTGTGAAAGTTCTAAGAGAGCTTTTGTTTGTTTACATTTTAGTTGATATCCAACTGAAATGAGTATTTTTAGTTAAATGATATTGTATAATGAAATTAAATATATAAGCTCATTTATATATATTTTATTTATAAAAAAAACAAAGATATTAAAAATTGTTATTTCTATTTGATTTGTTTGTTTTTAATAAATTTTTTTTTTAATATTTAAATTTCGATTATTTCCCTTTTGGGAACTATATTTTGCAATGCTACATTTGACATTTTTGGTATAATTTCCCTTGATGTATTCTTAACTAATTTAAAAAGTACGAAAGATATTTGTGTGGTTAATCAAATTTCTTTAGTGACATAAATCAAATAAATTGTTTTAATGAAGGCAATGGGAACATATTATTAGTACATGCGTAATCACGGCTGAATATGGTAAGCAGAAGTTATTGTTTTAATGAAGGCAATGGGAACATATTATTAGTATATGTTAGCGTTAACACGGCTGAATATGGTACACAGAAGTTATTCTTTTTTTTATAGTAAAGGAACTGATTAATCTATGCACTAAATACAAAAAGGCTTTTAAAGTACCTTATAAATTATAGGTGCTGCATGAACTTTGACAAGTTAAGTAGACTATTAATAATGACTCTAAGAAACAATAACTTCTATCTGCAATAGAACTTGATTAGAGTAGAACTAGAGTAAAACTTGATTTACTAGAACAATTATAAGATAAATCTGCTATTGGTTGTTTTCCAAATTACTTCGCTTTTTTTTACCTATCCCCTTTGTACATTGAATCTAAGTGTTGTTGTTGTTGTAGTCAGTGCAGATCTGTTTGTGTAGTCCTTACTAAAGCTACGCTTGGTTGTCGTAGTTGACGTGGGACTTCGCGACGTAGGGTCCGTCGCTTCTAATTTCTATTCTATTTAGATATTTGTATGTAAGACTTCTGAGTCCTAAAACCCACCGAAATTAGTTTTAATATTCTTGTAATTTTTCTTGATGATAAAGTGTATATTTTCTTAATTGGTTTTTTTTTTCGCAAATTTTACATTTTTAACGTTCCTACAACACATATTTATACCAATAATCATTAATTATTATTTAATAAACTGGAAGCTTTGACACATACTGTCGGTCGCTCCCAGCACTGAATAAGATATTAGAACTCGCTACTGTTTTCTCTTTATATGTGTAATTAGATATATATATGGAAACCTTTTTTTGTCTAAAAAGCCACCCAAAACTGTAACTCACTCCTGTGAATTTTGGTGCTAATTTTCTCCTTTGGCCTGAGATATTTTATTATCGAAAATTCTACATTAGATTGGAAAAGATGTGTTTCACTAGTCTTTTGAACAACCAACCATTAAAGCAAAATATTTATGTCCATAATTATAA
Source organism: Teleopsis dalmanni (assembly GCF_002237135.1). Classification (NCBI taxonomy): domain Eukaryota; kingdom Metazoa; phylum Arthropoda; class Insecta; order Diptera; family Diopsidae; genus Teleopsis; species Teleopsis dalmanni. The sequence goes on from NC_051846.1 coordinate 172,838,712, forward strand.
TTTAATAAACTTATTGAGACATTTATTTGCACTCATTACTGACACTAAGCAATTACCGTTTCTAATGGTACATGTCTCTTACAAAGTTTCGCAGTTCAGATATAAAACTTCATTCATGCTATTTTTTTTTTTTTTTGGCTTGAATTACAATTTTTTAGCTTGAAATTTTTAAACTGGAAAAAGTCATTGCACCAAGTCACCAAGCGAATAAAATGAATGCATTGCGCTGAAATGCCTGCTGGTGTAGCGTTAACGGAAGTGAAAAATATAAAAGGTGGAGATATAAAAAATGGCAATGAGACGTCATTTCCACTGCGCATGAGCAAATGCCATAGCGGTCAATTTTTATGGCCATTATAGTGAAAAATTAAAGTTACATTTGAAAGAAACACCATTATTAAGCGTTCATAATAAGCGGCGGAGTTGATAAATTTAAGATTGTTAAAAACACATGAAAACATGATGTATTGGCAATATACATAAGTGACATGAATTCACATCGACATCGTATACGTTCATGACTGTTATTTATTTACATTGTACTAAAAATTTATTATTATAAATTATTTTAATTAAAAATGTAATTTCAGCTTAACTGTGTCAAGAAATTATGTCGCTAATGAATTTGAATTTAACGATAGTCAAAGAAAGTTTTAATATATAATCATAACGTATTAAAGAGGTAATAAGACTCATTTTTGTTGGTAAACTCTGTATAATTTGGTATAAAATTGAAATTCTTTATAACCCAAATTGATAGAAACTATTTTCAGAAAACATTAGTTTCAGATTTAATTATATTAAACTATGAAACTGATTTGTATCGCATAAACTCAATTTATGCGTTTCAGATTTGGGTAAATGATAATGCTCTTAAAAATAAGAGAATCTTTATTAATGCGATCATATAAATGCGGAAGATGTTAAAATTAGTGGGTAAATTTTGTGGTTTTTCTTTAATTTCTTAAACTTAAGATACTTACTTTCCTATATATATGGATTCGAAATCATATGACTACAGCTATTAATGTGTAATTTTAGTTGCAGATAAACAGGTTGAAAATTACTTGTTTTTTTTAACATATATGTTATATAGAGACTACAATTACAAATAAACATAAATATTTATAAATAAATAATTATGATTTATATATAAAAATTCATGGAATATACAGTTATAAATACAACATGAGTAAATTAGTCTTAAAGCAGCAAAGCTTTGTTTCCATTACTATCATATATATAGTATATATAGTAAAATATATAAATACGTTAGAAATAAATATATTTACTCCATAATATAATAGAACATTAATATAATAGTTAAAATAGTTAAAAATAGTTAATAGTTAAAAAACCAATATAACATTCACAATTAATAAGTTTAAGTTTTAATTTATGAAAAGATTTCTTTAACTTCTAAATATTTTTATTATATTATTTTAATTTTTTAGTTCTTTATTGTTTCAATGATCAACAAATTTTTTAATAATCACTTTATTTTTAAACGGACTAATTGGTCAATAGTTAAATAATGCATTTAAGGGTATCTTAAAGATTATTGTAGAATATAGTCGAAATATTAGTTTAAATAATATTTTTTAAATAACAAAAAACAAAAAAAATAAAAAAAAATAAAATAAAAATAAATTAAAAATAAAATTATTAAAAATTTTATAGTCCTAAATATAACCAGTTCTATATACCAATAGAATTTAATTCTGTAATAGGAAGTGTTGTATATTTGAAAGAGGGCGAAAATTCAATGTCGTATATTTAAAATTGATTGTATATACAATTCCGTAAATGTTGTATATCAACATTGTAAAGTAATTGAAATTATAGAGAATCAATCATTATAAGCATTCGCTAATTCTTAGTAAATTTGTGAAATTAATTTTGTATTTCATAACCAGTCAAACACTTTGATAAACACTGGTATATGACCGATTTGTAGACTTAAGTTATACCACCTTGTAGTATAAAAAGACTTTAGACCTGGCGTTATAAACGTTGTTATTATTCGAATTTGAGACAAACTCTGTTTTGATTATCAATGTTTCCAAAAATTGGAAACCTTGCAGTATTTAACGTTTATGAGTGCTTAGATTTATTGCATCGGCTTCTTTTATTTGATAGTATAAGGAATTTGATAGTATAAGGCAATATTGAATTATCGAATAATTATTTTATCAATCTGTAGAAAGAATCTCACTATTGCACATCGCATAGAACAATTTGTTTTAAGGCTGCATTCTTAATTAAATTTTCTAGTTTCATTTCTAGGGATTTGATAGTAAAAGTCATTTTCGGTCGAATAAATATTTTATGAATCTACAGATTCGTTTACACTTGTACGACTTGTTATAAGCCTGTAAATTTTTTACTGGTCGTTATATTTGAGAAACCAATTGTACTCAAATATTCGAAAGATATAACTAGTTTAGAGTTATAAAAACCATAGTGTTTTGGTAGTTGCAGGTATTTCTCTCAAAAGTAGATATTTTATTTTTTCTTCCATAACAAGGAGTGTCAAGTTTTTCAGTAGTTTTAATTACTGAATAAATTTTTTTTTAACTATAAAACACTTTTGACTATCAATCGAATTCACCTTCAAACGTAGGAACTCATAATGACTAGCAGAAAATAATCTCATATGAACTTATTGACATATCAACTTCGTGAAAGCAAATATGATTGATATATGTTAGATGTGGGTGGATGACTTTCTTAAACATCTAGATTTGTATAAAATTTGGACAAACCACTATAAATACTTTTGCATTTCGATATTGTTAATGCCGAATTTTATTCGTAAGTTGTAAAACGTTTTATGATTAACTGAACAAGATTAAAGAACAATTAAAATAAGCACTAATTTTGATGGTAACTCTGGATGAAATGGAGATTTTATCAGACATACATATGTAAAACACGTAATAAAATTTAAAGTTAAAATTTCGAAAATGAATAATAATTCTTTGCAATTAAATTATTAATTTTTCATGCCTTTTAACAGTAAAATAATAAATAGAAAAAATTACGTATTTGTTAAGAACAATGACGAAACGACCCACGAATAATTAACAAAAACATTCATTGACAGTTAACTGGAAATTTTATATGTACTTTCAAAAATCGATCATAATAGACGAATTTTTAGTCTTGGCAACCATACGATTTCAGCTGCTTATTAGTTAAGCAATTTCAAAAAGGTTGGACTAATAACCCAGCAGTGTTCTTGTTTCATATGTTATTTTTAAATTAAGCAGTTGTTCTTTTGTGATATGCTTACAAAAGAAAAGGCATAATGTCTTCCAGAAACTCTTGAACAATATATTAAATTAGAATACACTTCTTTCCAATTCAATCTATAATCTTTAATATATATATTCCGCGAATACTTGCTATTAATTATAGTACATTTATGTAAGGAGAGCGAGACAACCGTGCCTTTTTAATTCAATTTTTTGCTCTTCATTTCTGCCATTTTATTGGACCTAAACTATTTTATAGTTTCAAATGAATTATGCTGTGTGAACTGAATTTCGGAAACTATTTAGTAAGGAACCTATTTTAAAATTAGGCACATAGAAATATGACACTAAATAACAATATACTTAGATTGATTAAAATTAGGAATACATAACTAAGTGTCTAAAAATAAGTAAGCTTACTTATATGAATATGAATTATGTATATGTATATATATTATTTACATGTGTAATTGTGAAAAGATTTCACATTGAATTTTTTTATGAAAATGTGGGTTTTAAATACGTTTTAATATGTACAACTAATATTTTATGTAAATATCATCTATAACATATTGTCTAATCATTTTTGTAAACATTAAGTATTTATTGATTATTCCAGTGGCTTAGTAACTACTATATAAACTGTTTACTTTTTTCATGAATTATTAAAAAAAATTATGCGTCTAAATAAATATACACTACAAAAACATATCCACATATATTAATTACAATACATCAATCATCCTAGTTTACAGGGTTGTAAATTAAAAAATTAAAATTTGCTGAATAGGTAATTATTTGCACTTCTATAATGATATTATTGAATGTATTATCTCCAACAGTGCAATAAAACTTCAAAACCCGTGTTAAATCAATAAAAAAATATACTTTATTTATTTTCATTGAATTACTTTCCCCTTTATTCAAATACTACTGAACAAAAAAAAAAATTAACATCAAACTGACGTAATTAACGCGATCTCTTTGGCGTTTTGGCCAAATTCCGAACCAAGTTGGCGCGATTGAACGCAGTTTGCCGGTGCAAATGCCTATTTCGAATTATATATTTAAACAGAGTAAAACAACAACAACAACCACAATTAAACTAACAATAAACCTGACCAAATTTATTACCAATGTTTTGAGTTTATTGTTGTAATTCGACGTTTCCCTCCTCTTTCGGATTATGCAATTTTAGCCACAATTTAACATTTTATTACGATTATGACTTTTTATTTATTTATTTTTATTTATACACGCTATTTTTAGGTATTTATTTAGCGCTTTAATTAAATACAATATTTAAAAATTAATTTTTTTACATGAATTTAGTTGATTTTTTGTTTTATTGCATAATTTTTTCTTTATTTTTTTTCTTTATTTATTTATATTTTTTTTTTGTGGTGCATCTTTTTAGTGCTCGTAATTATTTTCGGTGATTATTTCAATTTTATGGAAGTGTTAAACGCACATTTCACACGCTGACAAAAACGCACAATAAAAATTGTAATAAATTTAATTTATTTTGTTATTACGCGTATTTATGCTTTTTGTTTGTTTAAATGAAAGCATTGTTACATTGCAATTAATTACGCATTTTAACTCTAAAATACAAGATTTGCGAAAAAACTGGATTACATTTTAATGACCTGTTGAAATTTTCTCTCTTCACATCTTCGTGGTCAGACTAAGCGTTGAAGCTGAGCTTCAATTTCGAAATCAACACAACAATGTAAGAGGTTCATGGAAAGAATGGAGAAGAGGCATGTTTCAGTGAAAATGTATTAGATTTCTTAAGATACAACAATATATTAACTGTCCTAAAACGGCTTAAGCTTCTAAGCATAGAATTTAGATGAGCTTGCAAAAGTGGGCGCTGCTTCCATGGATACCTCTGTTTCAATCCCTGCTCCTGCTAACAACAGCCATTTTTTGTGACAAGCAAATAACGAGTGCTTTTATACATGACCAATTTATTTCAAATATAGAGCCTCTAACTTGATACACAGAAGCAATTTAGAGGTATCTAGATTAATAACTGTCTTTTCAGGGCCATAGGACCATAGAACGGCATGGGGCTAACCTCGTCGTACCCTGCTGTATCTTTTGTAACGCGTGAATACATACGCTCGAAGAAATAATACTAGAACATCTGTTATGTCTATGTCCAGGCTTAAGTTTTTGACTTAAGTTTTTGAGGACGCACTTACTCGGCGATATCTTTAGTATTAACTTTGACCAGACTTTCGCTTTTAGAAATGCTTCTGGCTGATTCTAACTTACCTATTATTCTTTTACCTATTATTATATAGAAAATTAAGGTAATAGATGTATGTAGTGTCAAGTGATAGGCACTGATAGCATCTGAAACATGTGCATGTATGGCCAGCCCCAAAACCAATTTGTTTAAAATATTAATATAAAAATTTTCCCACTATTATCCTTTCATCTATTAAAAATAGAGACTTAATCACGTATTGACTGTCGTCATGAATATCAAGCAAATATAATGATAGTAATTTATTCTCATTTATAATGTGTATATCCAAAGAATAGCTTAAATAAAATAGTTTAATACAGTCGATTCTCTGAAATTCGAATCTTTTTGTTCGAATTTCACAAATTCGAATTTTTTTGTATGTATATATCTGTGTTATTTCTGCTCTTTTAGTAGAAATAGTTCTGAACAGTAGAATCTGCATAGAACATAATGAAATATGGAATGAAGATGTACTCGATGACGAATCTGCATATGAACGCAATAGTGATGTTGAGTCTTCAGATAGAAGCGAGTGCGATAGTTGTTTCAAACTCAACAGCCATTGAGAATGTTAATAATTTAAAGAAATGATGCAACAATTGTGAATTATTTTCCAATGAGCACATAAGAAATTTGCTGGCTCTTCGGAAAAATCTTTGCCACAGAAAGATTAGTTTTAAACTTGCCAATGGTATCGTTTGCGTCTCTAATTATTTTACTTTTTTAAATACATTCCATTTTTATTTAAAAAAATATAATATGTACATGTGATGAAATTGATGTAAATATTTATGTTTTGTTGCATATAGTTAAAAAATACAAGTATTGCACTGGATTGTTAACAGTAATAGTTTCAGTTACGTTTACTTATTTTTACTAAATAATATAAATTGAAAAAAGAAATCTATTGTATTTTATTTTAATAAGTTTTCTGCATTTTTTATTTATATTTGAATAAAAATATTAACAAAAAATAAGAATTTTTCAGATATTAGAATTACTTTAAAACAAAGTGGTTCTAATTTGCGAGAGTCGACTGTATGTAGAAGTATTTATAGAAAAGCAAGTGAGATTGTGTTTTATTCAATCAAGTGAAAGTTTTATCTATTCTTTTAATGGAAAGTTGTTTTATATCAAAGTACATATTTTAGACTTTATTTAATAATATAATTAATAATTAATTTGTACTATTGAAGTATATGCTTTTGCTAATATTTAACAATACAGTTATATCAATTATATACTAAGATTATTATTTTAAATTATATATACTGTCGCAAGTTTAACTAAAAGACCTACGGAAATAATAATTTTTCAAAAGAAAAATTTATGCAAATGTGTGCTATTTTTTAAGGGCCTAAAATTTTGAATAAAGAAAAACTTTCGTGATAAAAATAGCGAAAATACAATGGCAAAAAATGTGTAAAATATTAATTAAATTTTGCTAAAACAAAGTAAACATCATTAACTCAGTATGGCAATAGTTATGACGCCACAGCCACTGCCAATAACACTCATACGTCATAGCAGAGATAGTAACAGCTGCACTGCTTGCATCTTTCTTACGATAAAGCAACATTACTTTTATGTTATTAAAGCAAGCAAAGCAGCGCTGCAACTGTTAAAACAGCAAGAAAAACTTAAAAGCTTCTGTGGTTAACAGCAAGAGACATCATAATTCATAATGCTGTGTTAATTAATTTATGTTATGGTATTGCATAGCGCGCTGTTGTGTGCTTTGTGCTGTAATGCAGCGCTGCAACTGCGCATTCGCTGTAGGCACTTTATTAACTAATAAACAACAATAAAGCCAAGAAAAATATTAACAAAGTAAGACTAATTCAAGTAGAAATTGATTGACGGATTTTGTTTGGCGTTTGTTTATTCAGTTTGATTTGAAACGTTCGTGGCAGAGGTTGTAAAATTCGGCCGAGTTTTTAAGATACGTTTCGTTGATTTTCGTTGCATTTCATAAATAATTTTTCATTTATTTCGGGTAATAAATTTAACAGAATTACTTAACAACTCGGTTATTGTTTAACATCTTGGAACTAATTTTATTTATAATTATTATTGGCACATA
>NC_051846.1:172846411-172852982 GCF_002237135.1 Teleopsis dalmanni
AATAGAACATTAATAGTTTAAAATAGTTAAAAAAGCAATATAACATTCACAATTAATAAGTTTAAGTTTTAATTTATGAAAAGATTTCTTTAACTTCTAAATATTTTATTATAATATTATTTTAGTTTTTTATTGTTTCAATGATTGATTTTTTAATAATCAATTTGTTTTTAAACGGACTAATTGGTCAATAGTTAAATAATGCACTTAAGGGTATCTTAAAGATTATTGTAGAATATAGCCGAAATATTACTTTAAATAATATTTTTTAAATAAAAAAAAAAATTTTTTTAAGGATGCATTATTTAACTACTGACCAATTAGCCTGTTTAAAAATAAAATTATTAAAAATTTTATAGTCCTAAATATAACCAGTTCTATGGTATATACCAATACAATTTAATTCTGTAATAGGAAGTGTTGTATATTTAAAAGAGGGCGAAAATTCAATGTCGTATATTTAAAGTTGATTGTATATACAATTCCGTGAATGTTGTATATCAACATTGTAAAGTAATTGAAATTATAGAGAATCAATCATTATGAGCATTCGCTAATTCTTAGTAAATTTGTGAAATTAATATTGTATTTCATAACCAGTCAAACACTTTGATAAACACTGGTATATGACCGATTTGTAGACTTAAGTTATACCACCTTGTAGTATAAAAAGACTTTAGACCTGGTGTTATAAACGTTGTCATTATTCGAATTTGAGACAAACTCTGTTTTGATTATCAATCTTTCCAAAAATTGGAAACCTTGCAGTATTTAACGTTTATGAGTGCTTAGATTTATTGCATCGGCTTCTTTTATTTGATAGTATAAGGAATTTGATAGTATAAGGCAATAGAATAATCGAATAATTATTTAATCAATCTGTAGAAAGAATCTCACTATTGCACATCGCATAGAACAATTTGTTTTAAGGCTGCATTCTTAATTAAATTTTCTAGTTTCATTTCTAGGGATTTGATAGTAAAAGTTATTTTCGGTCGAATAAATATTTTATGAACCTACTCGTTTACACTTGTACGACTTGTTATAAGCCTGTAAATTTTTTACTGGTCGTTATATTTGAGAAACCAATTGTACTCAAATATTCGAAAAATGTAACTAGTTTAGAGTTATAAAAACCATAGTGTTTTGGTAGTTGCAGGTATTTCACTCAAAAGTAGATATTTTATTTTTTCTTCCATAACAAGGAGTGTCAAGTTTTTCAGTAGTTTTAATTACTGAATAAATATTTTTTTAACTATAAAACTCTTTTGACTATCAATCGATCTCACCTGCAAACGTAAGAACTCATAATGACTAGCAGAAAATAGTCTCATATGAACTTATTGACATATCAACTTCGGAAAAGCAAATATGATTGGAATAGATGTGGGTGGATGACATTCTTAAACATCTAGATTTGTATAAAATTTGGACAAACCACTATACCATTTCGATATTATTAATGCCGAATTTTATTCGTGAGTTGTAAAACGTTTTATGATTAACTGAACAAGATTAAAGAACAAATAAAATAAGCACTAATTTTGATGGTAACTCTGGATGAAATGCAGATTTTATCAGACATACATATGCAAAAGACGTAATAAAATTTAAAGTTAAAATTTCGAAAATGAATAATAATTCTTTGCAATTATTGGTAAGAATATTTTTTTTACTTGATTGTGAATAAAGTATAATTTTTCATGCCTTTTAACAGTAAAATAATAAATAGAAAAAATTACGTATTTGTTAAAAACAATGACGAAATGACCCACGAATAATTAACAAAAACATTCATTGACAGTTAACTGGAAATTTTATATGTACTTTCAAAAATCGATCATAATAGACGAATTTTTAGTCTTGGCAACCATACGATTTCAGCGCTTATTAGTTAAGCAATTTCAAAAAGGTTGGACTAAATAACCCAGCAGTGTTGTTGTTTCATATGTTATTTTTAAATTAAGCAGTTGTTCTTTTGTGATATGCTTACAAAAGAAAAGGCATAATGTCTTCCAGAAACTCTTGAACGATATATAAAATTTGAATACATTCTTTTCTAATCCAAACTATAATCTTTGATATATATTTCGTGAACACTTACTATTTATTATAGTAAATTTATCTATGAAAAACTATTCAACCCTGCCTTTTTAATTCAATTTTTTGCTCTTCATCTCTGTCATTTTATTGGACCTAAACTATTTTATAGTTTCAAATGAATTGTGCTGTGTGAACTGAATTTCGGTAACTATTTAGTTAGGAACCTATTTTAAAATTAGGCACATAGAAATATGACACTAAATAACAATATACTTAGATTGATTAAAATTAGGAATACATAACTAAGTGTCTAAAAATAAGTAAGCTTACTTATATGAATATGTAATTATGTATATGTATATATATTATTTACATGTGTAATTGTCAAAAGTTTTCACATTGAATTTTTTTTAGGAAAATGTCGGTTTTAAATACGTTTTAATATGTACAACTAATTTTTTATGTAAATATCATCTATAACATATTGTCTAATCATTTTTGTAAACATTAAGTATTTATTGATTATTCCAGTGGCTTAGTAACTACTATAAAAACTGTTTACTTTTTTCATGAATTATTAAAAAAACTGATGCGTATAAATAAATATATACCACAAAAACTAATCGACATATATTAATTACAATACATCAATCATCCTAGTTTACAGGGTTGTAAATTAAAAAATTAAAATTTGCTGAATAGGTAATTATTTGCACTTCTATAATGATATTATTGAATGTATTATCTCCAACAGTGCAATAAAACTTCAAAACCCGTGTTAAATCAATAAAAAAATATACTTTATTTATTTTCATTGAATTACTTTCCCCTTTATTCAAATACTACTGAACAAAAAAAAAAATTAACATCAAACTGACGTAATTAACGCGATCTCTTTGGCGTTTTGGCCAAATTCCGAACCAAGTTGGCGCGATTGAACGCAGTTTGCCGGTGCAAATGCCTATTTCGAATTATATATTTAAACAGAGTAAAACAACAACAACAACCACAATTAAACTAACAATAAACCTGACCAAATTTATTACCAATGTTTTGAGTTTATTGTTGTAATTCGACGTTTCCCTCCTCTTTCGGATTATGCAATTTTAGCCACAATTTAACATTTTATTACGATTATGACTTTTTATTTATTTATTTTTATTTATACACGCTATTTTTAGGTATTTATTTAGCGCTTTAATTAAATACAATATTTAAAAATTAATTTTTTTACATGAATTTAGTTGATTTTTTGTTTTATTGCATAATTTTTTCTTTATTTTTTTTCTTTATTTATTTATATTTTTTTTTTGTGGTGCATCTTTTTAGTGCTCGTAATTATTTTCGGTGATTATTTCAATTTTATGGAAGTGTTAAACGCACATTTCACACGCTGACAAAAACGCACAATAAAAATTGTAATAAATTTAATTTATTTTGTTATTACGCGTATTTATGCTTTTTGTTTGTTTAAATGAAAGCATTGTTACATTGCAATTAATTACGCATTTTAACTTTAAAATTCAAGATTTACAAAAAACTGGATTACATTTTAATGACCTGTTGAAATTTTCTCTCTTCACATCTTCGTGGTCAGACTGAGCGTTGAAGCTGAGCTTCAATTTCGAAATCAACACAACAATGTAAGAGGTTCATGGAAAGAATGGAGAAGAGGCATGATTACGTAGAAATGTAACAGATTTCTTATAATTTAACAATATGTTCAATGTTGATACACAGAAGCAATTCAGAGGTATCTAGATTAATAACTGTCTTTTCAGGGCCAAAGGACCATAGGACGGCATGGGGCTAACCTCGGCCTACTCTGCTGTATCTTTTGTAACGCGTTACTACATACGCTCGAAGAAATAATACTAGAATATCTATTATGTCTATGTCCAGGCTTAAGTTTTTGACTTAAGTTTTTGGGAACGCACTTACTCGACGATACCTTTAGTATTAACTTTGACCAGATTTTCGCTTTTAGAAATGCTTCTAACTTATGATTCTAACTTACCTATTATTCTTTTACCTATTATTATATAGAAAATTAAAGTAATAGATGTATGTAGTGTCAAGTGATAGGCACTGATAGCATCTGAATTTGTTTAAAACATTAATATAAAAATTTTCCCATTATTATCCTTTCATCTATTAAAAATAGAGACTTTGTTAAAATCACGTATTGACTGTCGTCATGAATATCAAGCAAATATAATGATAGTAATTTATTCTCATTTATAATGTGTATATCCAAAGAATAGCTTAAATAAAATAGCTTAATACAGTCGATTCTCTGAAATTCGAATCTTTTTGTTTGAATTTCACAAATTCAAATTTTCTTTGTATGGATATATCTGTGTTATTTCTGCTCTTTTAGCAGAAATAGTTCTGAACAGTAGAATCTGCATAGAACATAATGAAATATGGAATGAAGATGTACTCGATGACGAATCTGCATATGAACGCAATAGTGATGTTGAGTCTTCAGATAGAAGCGAGTGCGATAGTTGTTTCAAACTCAACAGCCATTGAGAATGTTAATAATTTAAAGAAATGATGCAACAATTGTGAATTATTTTCCAATGAGCACATAAGAAATTTGCTGGCTCTTCGGAAAAATCTTTGCCACAGAAAGATTAGTTTTAAACTTGCCAATGGTATCGTTTGCGTCTCTAATTATTTTACTTTTTTAAATACATTCCATTTTTATTTAAAAAAATATAATATGTACATGTGATGAAATTGATGTAAATATTTATGTTTTGTTGCATATAGTTAAAAAATACAAGTATTGCACTGGATTGTTAACAGTAATAGTTTCAGTTACGTTTACTTATTTTTACTAAATAATATAAATTGAAAAAAGAAATCTATTGTATTTTATTTTAATAAGTTTTCTGCATTTTTTATTTATATTTGAATAAAAATATTAACAAAAAATAAGAATTTTTCAGATATTAGAATTACTTTAAAACAAAGTGGTTCTAATTTGCGAGAGTCGACTGTATGTAGAAGTATTTATAGAAAAGCAAGTGAGATTGTGTTTTATTCAATCAAGTGAAAGTTTTATCTATTCTTTTAATGGAAAGTTGTTTTATATCAAAGTACATATTTTAGACTTTATTTAATAATATAATTAATAATTAATTTGTACTATTGAAGTATATGCTTTTGCTAATATTTAACAATACAGTTATATCAATTATATACTAAGATTATTATTTTAAATTATATATACTGTCGCAAGTTTAACTAAAAGACCTACGGAAATAATAATTTTTCAAAAGAAAAATTTATGCAAATGTGTGCTATTTTTTAAGGGCCTAAAATTTTGAATAAAGAAAAACTTTCGTGATAAAAATAGCGAAAATACAATGGCAAAAAATGTGTAAAATATTAATTAAATTTTGCTAAAACAAAGTAAACATCATTAACTCAGTATGGCAATAGTTATGACGCCACAGCCACTGCCAATAACACTCATACGTCATAGCAGAGATAGTAACAGCTGCACTGCTTGCATCTTTCTTACGATAAAGCAACATTACTTTTATGTTATTAAAGCAAGCAAAGCAGCGCTGCAACTGTTAAAACAGCAAGAAAAACTTAAAAGCTTCTGTGGTTAACAGCAAGAGACATCATAATTCATAATGCTGTGTTAATTAATTTATGTTATGGTATTGCATAGCGCGCTGTTGTGTGCTTTGTGCTGTAATGCAGCGCTGCAACTGCGCATTCGCTGTAGGCACTTTATTAACTAATAAACAACAATAAAGCCAAGAAAAATATTAACAAAGTAAGACTAATTCAAGTAGAAATTGATTGACGGATTTTGTTTGGCGTTTGTTTATTCAGTTTGATTTGAAACGTTCGTGGCAGAGGTTGTAAAATTCGGCCGAGTTTTTAAGATACGTTTCGTTGATTTTCGTTGCATTTCATAAATAATTTTTCATTTATTTCGGGTAATAAATTTAACAGAATTACTTAACAACTCGGTTATTGTTTAACATCTTGGAACTAATTTTATTTATAATTATTATTGGCACATATATACATTTTTTTATAGAGTAATTCAACAAGAAAGTGTTTATTTAATTGAAGAGTGATATAAAGTATTTGAAAGAAATTAAAATAATTACTAAGAATGTCAGTTTATTAAATAAATTTGTCAAAAATCAAAATACTTATTTAATCAAATAACTAAATATTTGATCAGATCTATAAAAGCGAGTAAAATATTATATATAAATATACATATATATAAATATGCATATATAACTAAAAACATTAAAATATACAATTCCAATTATTGCAAATATTGAAAAATTTATATGATATTGATTTTTGAATGAGAATAGCAAGTGATTATTGATATTATTAAGTTTATATATCTCTGAACACCTATTCTTTCATGCAGATAAATATTTGTGTACTTTCACTTAACACGTATCTTTAACGTAACATTAAATTTTGATGTATTGTGATATTGATATATCTTAGTAAAAAGCAGTTTTCTGAGTTTTTG
>NC_051846.1:172853082-172863868 GCF_002237135.1 Teleopsis dalmanni
TATGTCTAAAGACCGATTACAGGAAGAAATATTAACAGAAATTTTTCATGGTACAGTAGAGGAGAACGGCAACGCAGAGTTCGAATAGATGAAGAGAATAATTGCTTACAGTGAACAAGCGGATTTGAAAGGCGTCAGTTCTTCAAGCAAGGCTATGCCAACAATCATGAAGACATAATCAATCATGAAGTATAAACAGACACTAACGACTGTCTATTGTTAAAGGGTGTTTTCAGTCGAAAAATACATTAAAGATCATGCTCTGAAACTGTTCAATATAATTGACAGTCACAATAATCCAACACTCAGCATCCTAAAAATACAGCGAAATTTGATAAACACAGGCAGATACAAAGATATCAGATCCATTATATTATAAAGCCCCGTATTCAGTTATTCTTAGTGTGACTTAAAACTGTCCACAGATAAAATAGAGTAAAGGTGCTGATTCACCAACTCAGACATCTGAATATCAATATACTAAAGCAATTTCCTATTCCGAACTGCATCTTCCTAGCAATAGAGTGCTTAACACACGTACGTGTATTATCTTTTGGAACTGTCCTTCTTATGCCGTTTTTGATTGTTAAGTCTGGGGTAATTTTTTCAATCGAGATTTACTTTTAGTGCAATTTTCGTTTTCGATTGGTAAATCTCGAACAAAATATATAACAAACGAGATACATTTATAACACTCTAGATATTTTGCCAGATTAACAATATTACACTGAAATTAATAGGTGTTTTATATGGCTTGACCAATAAAGGGTGCATTGATTCGATATATATATTTATGAAAAATACAAATGTCTACTGACACTATTATAAAAATATTAGATTACACTAAAAATGTTCGATTGGGCAACAAAATTTGGTAGATCGAGAGTAAAACTAATTGAATTCAGATTTACCAATCGACAACTTTATTAGTATATAGTCAAATGGTGAACAGTTTTCTATCACAAATAAACTGACTGAATATAACTGAAGTTCAGCACCTTATTTTCTACCTCTCTCAAACCACATAGGTCCACTTATTTACATTATATGTCTTCAGCTTATTATAAAACCCAACGTTCATCCTCCTTCTTACTTTTAATATTCAAGTAAGGTTATTCATTATTTGATTAAGTTTCCTGCTTACTCGATTTCTTCTAGAATCGGTGTATATTCACAAAAAGTACGCATATGTATGTTAAATATTTCAATAAACTCTAAAAATTTTTGGCAGTGTATAGATAGTCATTAATGCAGGGGTTGAAGATAAAATTAATGTGGTAGCAACAAGTGCAATCTCACTATTTTTGTAGACTAAAAACAATGCAGAATATTTGTATACATCTTTTATTTTTTCAATGTACTTTTATTAATAATTGATCGAAATTTGATTATTATATTTATAAATAAGTTTTAAAGTGAAGTGAAACTCAGTGTACCTTAACGTTTTTGTTAACAAAGGATATATGAGAAATTTGTGTGTTTATTTAACGTATTCTGTGCGTACACGTCCTGGCATGCTTGACTTACAATGCTGTAATTCAATTAAAATAATTGTCCAAGGGTTTCATGCTTGTGTGAGATTTCCTGGCCATCCACTTGTTGACATCAAGGATATAATATTCGTCTCCGCGTATAGGAAAGTTTATTTTGTCTGCGCTATTCGGAGTTACAATAATTTTGTTCATATTTTTAGTTTCAGACTTTGTCAAATAATCACCGAAATGCCCATTGAACCGATTATATAGCTGTTGAGTAAATGAGTGCCTTTGAGAAGCCAAATTACTGTTTTTCGTCGTACTTTTATTCTTTAATATTTTAGCAAGCCTACGTCTACGCATATTATAGTAGGGTCGGATTAAAGCATAATAAATGAATTCAGCTAATGATATAAAGCTGAAACCAACAAATAAGCCCATCAAACCACCTGTACTTGCTAATGAAGAAATGAAAATTATTAACTACTATTAAGATAAATAATTATTATATTATTTATTACATAAAAAATCAGTCGTGCCAATGAATTCAGTTTGTCTGCTGCTTCTGTACGTTGTCTCCTTAAAAAACATATGTGCAATCGCTATATTATTCGAAGCATATTCACTAGACATATTGTCGATAAGCGGATGATCTACCGTAAAGCCATGATGCGATATTGGTATACTAAAGAGATATGGATCAAATGTTAAATCAAAACAACTTGGCCAACATAAATCATGACAATCGTATAATTGATCGTCAGGCATCATCGACAAGCGACGATATTTTTCCACACATTCCTCATCTTTAACACTACACACTTTACTATATTTGTACATTCTGGGCATATAATATGTTACACAACCACAATGTTTCATTATCATATTTGTTAGACATTCCATTTCACAATTTCGTTTAGTGTAATAAGAAAAATATACCAAATCTCCTTCAGTGTCGAATAAACACTTACGATAGTCCTTACGCATTGATCTTAATTTTAGATCAGTTTCAAATTTTTCTGCATGTATACGCAATTTACTTTCCATTCCGGCTGCTAAAAAGAGTCCAACCTCTTTAACATGTGGAGTTTCGGTGGGACTATGTAAAAATATCTTAAAACCCATACCATTAGAAGATGAGCAATAATATTCATCTGGTTCTAGATTTAGCATCACAGTGAAACCAAGATTTTCTCCAGTACCGACGGCTGTTCTTGGATAATATTGTGGTGGTAAATTTTTTGGATATCCATGTTCGGGATCCCAATCTACTGGTGTAGAACCATCAGTATATGAAATGTTTTCAATGTTATTTACACTAAATAAGAATATTATTAATAATTATTGAAAATGAAACAATCTTGAAATAATTAGAGAATTTAGATGGAAATAATAAATTTGTAATATTTTAAACATTGGTTCCGAAATATTGGTTTAGCCCAATATCAAATCTTATGGTTGTTGATTTGATAAATAAATGTTAGTCCAGTTTTTAAATCATAATAACTGCTTAAAGCATCGTTTATATATATTCGACTTATATATTATGTATAAGTCTATAAGACTATAAATTACATTTGAGATTTTTTTTTTAAAATGTATCGTTCTGGAATTTTAATCATAAAGCTGATGTAGTTTAAGACACTGTTATGAAAGTAAAATGTTCTCTATACATTCCACCGTTTATTCTATCGTTCTGCTGTTATAAATCTTTAAGACTGTAAGATTCATTGAGAATTCTTTGATAAGAATTCATTTTTTTGAGATTTATCGTTCCGAAATCTAACTATTAAATAACCTATAGTATACGACTTACCTACTTTCGTAGTAGAATTTTTGTAGATTTTACACTCAATATAAATCATTTTCAAATCTTATAGGTGACCTAGATTGGCTAAGATATCTAATAATCTTAGATTTATTTTAGGGACTCCCACAATTTTTTTGAAATTTAAAAGAGAGGTGATCTAAAACTTAACTTGACTTCGCTTCCACTCTTTTCTAAACTAATAGGTAAAATTCAGAATAGTGGAAAAGTCACTATTTAGCATGCAATAGTTTTTAATAAAGAAAGTTGTATTAAAATAAAAACTTACTCTGGTATATACATAAATTCCGGATGCACCATATTAAAAACACAACAAAGACCAGCATCTGTGACTATTGGACGGAAAATAGTTTTACAATCATAATTTATAGCTCCAAATCGACATGATATTAATAGTCTAGAACATGGTTGTGATACCTGAAATTAGAAGGTGACATCAAACTTTTTAAAATAAAGGATTTAATATAATACTGTGCTATAGTATTGTATCAGAAACTATTTTTCACGGCATTAGGGTCTATCCTGTGAGCTCTGATATTAATGCAAAAATTTAAGTAATACTGAATTGTTAAATAATGCATGTCATCATTAGTACTATGAGTCCTAGAACTAATCAATTTTAGTTATTCAATGAAATCAACGATATCTCACTGATCTACGAATAGCAATGCAGACTTACTTGTGCAAACAACAGCTATGGGCATAATAATCGATCTAATAAATAATGTTAATCTATTTATAAATATTTGAAAAAATCATTTCAATGTAAGGTATATAGTAAGTAGGTTTTGGCTGAAAAATCCTGCAATGATCCGGTAGTCAAAAAATACTTTTAAATGTAGTTTCTGGAAGAATTGTAATTTATTTGTAAAAAAATCTACTTCTTAGCTGTAATTTTTGTAATAATTTCTCATGCATGTTACATATTTCAAAGCTGATTTTTATATAATATTTTATTCTATTTTAGGTTTATATAATATATAGGTTAAAGTGTTATTTTTGGAACCCTAAGTAGTTCTTATAATTATGGCTAATAGTTCTATTTACAAGTAGTATTTACAAGTACTCACATCAATTATAACTTGATCCAATTTTTTCCAATCGTTTATTGGCACTGAAGCATTTTTAACCGATGACTTATGTCCACAAATTATCTTTAATATTTCATATTCAGTAGTGTTCCTGTTATATAAAATATATTATAAAATTTTTTTAAAGAAACATTTAAAATATATAATTTTTCTCTCACTTCTTATAACTTTTGGCTTTACTCTTTAGTGCTTGATTCAGATTACAAATAGTAACAGCAGGAAAAGGATCCTCTGTAATACTTGTTGGTTCTGGATTAAGTGATAATATTACCGGAGTTGAGCGCCATTTTGAGTAAGCACTAGATATAAAAAACATTGAGACGACTACAACTGCAATAAATGAAAGCGTGAAGAATATTCTATAGAAATAATAAAACAAAATATTAATATAAAATTTTACATCACTACATTGAAATGATATCACCACATTGAAATGATATCACTACTAATCACCTTTCAATTGGATGCAATTGCTTGTCTGCAACATACTTCAGGCCATGTAAAGTTGTGTTATTACAAAATTCATTCGTGTTTTCCATAAATAATTTTTTAAAATTATTTAAGCTAGAGTCACTGTGACGTCTAATAGGTATCACAAATTTTGGTTGTTCTTTTCGAAAACTTTGTAAAGTACTCATGATGACTGCTTAAGTAGAACTGCTTTACTTTTTTATTAGTACATCGAAAATATTTTAATATTAGCTCTGAATTCAATTCCATTAGCCAAAAATATGGACGAAAGAACTTACTTGACCCTTTTTCATCAAAAGAATTCTAAATAAACGAAAATATTTGTTTATTTGTTTGTGATACCTTTATTGTGTTCGATATGCATGTCTCGTGATATGATTATCAAGTGAAGCATAAAAGAAAATGCCTACCAATGATAGGCATGAGTGATATTTTGAAAATATTGACTTTGCGACTACTTAAATCCAATAAAATACAAAGTCAAGGTTGCACTCTACAAGTTTAAAGTATTTTTCGCTTTAAGTATTTAAGGGAAAGTTTTTTTAGGATTTATAGGGTTTAATAAGATAGATTCGTATTCGATTAATTCAAAATAAACTTATTCATTTATACCACCAATAATCTCAGAAGCAAAAGTTTTCCATTTATCCTAAAGTTTGAAATAAGATATTTTCCATAATAGATTCTTGGTAAAATGATAAAAAGAGGTACCCCGTAAAGCACTATTTGATTTTTATTACGTAATGATGGAGGGGAAAGGCAATAAACTGCCTTTGATTGAGGTTTGAAAAGCATCTTCAATAATATAACGCTTTGATCAGTTAAATATCTATATATACATTTAAATGGCAATAATCTCTCGAAAGGTTTGAAGAGACTCTTTATTAATATAATGCTTTTATCAGTTGAATATCTATATAAATAAATATATTCGCGCCCTTAAAACTTTTAAAAGGATAAAATGAGGGTAGACCTCTGTGGTGTCAGAGCTGGAAAATAGTGAGCTAAGTACAAAACGCAACCGATATTGTGGTGTTGGGGCTATGACACTCTTGTTGACTTTAGAAATTATATGTGCAACAGAAGATAACGTTCAGTTCCAGGCAAGACGTGTTGCTCTCTCATATTATACAATCAATCTACATTGCAGAGGTAGAATTTTACAGCATATAAAAAAAATCCTAGTTGTACTTAGTGTTGTAGTTTTTATAATGACAAGATGTAAAAAAATAAAAGTTCCATTATTGTATCAAGTGAGGATATATACCAGGTAAATATTTTATCTGTATTGGCCACATATGTGATTACTTTTTTTAGCACATAAAAGAAACATAAGTTACCATAGGTTATACCTTTGATACACTGTATAATATAGCAATTTAATCTATAAGCCTTATAGATTGAAAATTATAATAGTTTCTTAAACACGAGTCGCTCTAATACGGAGATAAAGAAATAGATAAATTATATTTTTTGTGCTAAAATGATAAAATATCTATTTTGATCCTAAGTTAAAAAATCTATTCGACATTAAATTAAAAAATATTTAATAGAGTAAAGACTGATATACCTACAATTTAAGTTGTCTAATTGATATACATTTTAAAGAAATTGTGGGTTTGTTTTCGATAGACTTTTCACATTAAATATTAGAAATAGATTAACCCCTCCAACAAAATTTTTTCGTTTCCTTAGTTCAAGGAATCACGTGATTTGTCGTTCCATCACAGAATTTTCGGAAACATTTATAAAAGATAAATAGGTATACTCTTTTGAAACAGTAAGCAAGTAATAAAAAATTACTACCTAAGGACCGATAATAAAAGTATAATTAAAATTAACATTTTTTGTATATTAAAACACTTTCTTCTATTTGAAATATAATATTGAATTTAATATACAAAATATTTTTAACGATATCTTAAATAAAACATCTGACCCATTTATATAATACTCTGTGTATTTCTCTTATATAAATCTTAGAAATATTGATATGTCTTATAAGTAGTAAATACACTTATATATATACATATGTTTTCCTATATCATTTAAATAAATCTTAATTAGTGCATTTCAAGTGTGTAAATCTTTCAACATGAATTTTTTATATCTGCACAATATTTACGGAATATTGACTTATTTGTTTATTTTAAAAATTGTTAGTTTACGTATTGTTGCTCTTTTAATAGGTTCATCGAACTCAAATAGAATAGTTCAATACTATATGTATCTGCAAACCTAATAAAATTTATTTAAATGATATAAGAATTAATAGCGAATTAATTGGAGCTTTAACTAAAGGTTTATTGACCCATAGTACAATTTTATAACTATTTGTAATATAGCATTATTTCTTTCAATTTAACAAATATTAGGGGCTAATGGATTTTGTATTAGACAAAATAAAAATTTCATGAGAGTTAGGTGTGTCACCCTAATGGAGCGAAATATAACAGAACTTATCCATTGTTACATTTACATCTAATGCACATTTAATTCTTCGCATTAGTCGTAAAGATATTTTAATTGGGGTTCTAAAAGCCCTGGAGCCATTTGTAATGATAGTCAAGTACCTTTGTACCTTTAATCCTTGTACTACTGAGTTTAGAACGATTCAACCATACTGTTATATAAGTATATAACTAAAAAAGGTTTGACGAAATGGATAAATTGTAGCTTGCTTGATCGAAAAACGATTAAAACTTTCAATGACAATACCAACATTCGGTATTGTTTACTTACTTTACTTAGTTGATTCTTACAGACGTGAGGCATTCTTTGCCGCATGCAGTAGCATCCGCCAGCCAGCTTGATCAATGGCTTGCTGTCGCCAGTTGTCTTCTACCGCGATTTTTAACTGCAGGTACCGAATCAAACCCCTTTCTAGCCGGAGCTCTTTGTTCTATTCGCATGACATGACCAAGCCAGTAAAGCCGCTTAGTTTTTAGGCGCTATGTAAATGCCGCGGTATAGCTCATATAGTTCATCGTTCCATCGAATTCAATACTCGTCGCCAAGGCGTACGGGACCATAGATCTTCCGAAGCTCTATGGATCTCGAATGCTCCTAACGCCTTTTTATCACTATTGGTAATTGTCCAAGCTTCTGCACCATACCATGCCCAATGTTCAAAATAACATCTGGTTCACAAGAGTAATTTTTCGTCAAATCTCTAGGCTGACGTCATCTTTATGATATACGCTGGTTCTCAAATAAACAAAGTCTTTCACAACTTCGAACTTATAATTGTTAACAGTTACGTGGATCCCAAGACACTCAGGGAATTTCTTAGTTAACTGAAAATACTTTGTTTTGTCCTTATTTACCATAAGTCCCACATTCAGTATTACTCTAGAAACAACTCTAGAATATGACTACTACTTTAGATCTTCACTTGATTTATTTTGCTTAATAGAAAACTTTAGATGTAATCGAAAAGGCATCTGGTTATACGCATCAGATCCACTTAACAATCATGCAGGAGATGTACCTTTTGTGAGAATAGTGAACGAAATGATTTACAGCTGATATATAGCAAGTATCACAATGTTTAGATTCAGAAATTTACATCATCATTTCACTATTTTTAATTTATTAGTTTTTATTCAAATAAATTATTTATATAATAAAAAAATTAAAATTCATGATTTCAAAAATTTCACACACACATATACATCTTATAAATATTTTCAAACATTATTTCGATTTTTTCATACTTAACATATTTAAAAATAATAAATATCATTATGCTTAAAATATTTAAAATCATTATAAAATCTAAATATACAATAAACGAATTTTAAAATTTTAAATCTAAAAACTTTTTAAAACACATGCGCGCCTGACATCCTTTCGCATAACTTAAGGATATAAAAACTTATAATCTTTAACATATCTCTTAATATATTATTTTCAGCATTAATTTTTGTTAAATTTAAAAAAGTCGACCGATAGATCCAAAATTGGTGGTGCTTGCGGATTGACAACTGTTTCTTTCATAGTCATGGCCTCAACGGCATTGTCACTCACATGATCGTAATGTGGTACTATAGAAGTTACATTTGATCTGCCATGGTGACCGCTTTGATTAAGTAAACTGCCATCTACCAATTTCTTTATACCAACCAAATCATCAACAGCACGCAATAGACTTTCCTCAGATGGTGGCAATAATTTACCGCCAGCTGATAGATTTAACTTTTGTGCTGCCTCATCAGTAATAGTGTTATCTAAAGACATGCTCAATGCTGTGTAGTCAATATTGCGTACATTACTAAGTGGTGCTTTATGCGATTGCAACATATCATAATTACCGCAAGATGTATCTAATTCTGGTGGTGCTTCAATAGCTGTCATATCGAGCGCATACTGACCTTCGGGTATACCTAGGACACGTGCTGTACGTGATGTTACTAAATGTAAACCAGATGTATTTCTAATTATACGTGAGCTACGCAGTTGCAGTTGTTCAACAAAGTCGTTTAATTCATTAAGAAATATTTCGGCTCGCTGATCTTCATTGAGATTAGATTTCTGCAATTTTGATATAAAAAAACGAAACAATGACATTTCTTCATTTGGCGGGATTTGTTCATTCATAATATCATTATTGGCTGCTATTTGGTTGTCTTCATTGGAGCTTAAATGCATTTGTTTCATGTGATCAGGATGTTGTATGAAATGCTTTTGTAATCGACGTCCCAAAAATATTTTATTACAAGTTGGACATATCGATTCTGGTGGCACACGACGTTTACTTTGCGTTGTAGTGGCTGGAGTTGACTTTTCTTGTTCAGATTCAAGTATTGACATCTGAGGTTCAGAAGTTTGTGGTGTTTTTATGTTTTTACTGCATTTGTAGTCTTTGTCGGTAAGTTGCTCTATGAATTCATGTACGAAATTGCTTGTTTCTTCTTGACTAATTGTAGGTTTTGTGATTTTTATAAGACGTCCGGAACGTGTGCGTATTGAAGTATCTTGACTTTTATCTGTTTTGGTCTTGTCACATGCAACTCCTTGAGTTTTATTAATGTGATTCACATTTTTGAATGTGAGTTGTGATTTATCTAAAGCATTAGCAACTGTTGATGTTTTCTTTTTGTGACGTCCAACCCTTGATTTTGGCTTTACGGATTCATTTGTTGCATTGATTATTTGTTTGTTTTTACATGTTTTCCTAAGTTTTAGTTTAAAATCTTTTGGTAATAAAAAACGATAAACCGTTTTTTGATTTGTACTTAACTCAGTGCGTAAAATTTCATTACGTTTCCTGTGAACAAAAGCAAATTTATAAAATTAAACTTATTTATTGAGCTAACATTTAGTACCTATCAATAACGATGCGATCCTGTTTTGAGAATTTAAGTATATTATATGCTAGTTTCGACAATGTATCCAAATTGTGTGGTATTAAATTGCTTTCTTCTGCACCTGCCAGTTCTGTTACCAATTGTGGTACATTTGCTAAAATAGTTTCACTGCTTTTGATTGGAAGTACTTCGGGTAAATCAATACTGTTTCGATTATTTACATTTCTAAATAAGTAAAAATTATAAAATTCCTTTGTGTTAATGATACGACCGCGTTGTTCTAGGGGAGTTAAATATACATTTTGTGTTTCATTGCTATGTTGAAGATTTTTTAACTTTGCATTGGAATTGGAACCATCAGTTTGTTTTCGAAATATTCCTGATGTTACAAACGACGTCCTTCCCGATTGCAGTTCATAATCATCTTCATAACAAAGTATTGGGTTTTCCTCTATATCCTTAACATTTTCAATAAATGAATAATCTGAAGTTTGTTCACAATGAACTGTGTGAAGATTATTCGGAATGATTGCATTTGTATGCGACGTATATGCAGCAGATAGTTGCTGCTTGTTCGTATTATTACCACTGAGTTTATTTGACTGTAATATA
>NC_051846.1:172863968-172871719 GCF_002237135.1 Teleopsis dalmanni
TAACTCAAAGTAGTAATGAGACATCAATAAGTATTGAACAAAAATGGTACCTTCTGATACCGTCTGGAGCACATTAGTCATTGATATGTGTGTTTTTTTGGATAGCATATTTAATTCGATTGATATGAAAGTACAGTAGTTATAATTTCTAATTATTTAATCATATATAAAAAATATATGGTGTACAAAGTCTATATTAATATGCATATATTATTTACTTACTTGGGGCCAAGATTTTCACACTTAAAGCCGGAAAGTAGAATGTCTAATATTGTATAAAAAATGTATTGATATATTAACAAATTTTTCAGTAAAAATAACGTTATTCACATTCAGTGCATTAAATTTTGGTATTCTACTATAATTTATTAAGAACTTTAAAAGCCATTAATCTTAAAATAATATCCAAAAACTAGAAACGAATTATAGAAAAAAAATAATTGAAATTGAAAACCATTCTCAAATGAAATTCATTATATGAAATAAATTCAAGGCCTGCTTATACTTTTGATTCAAGATTTTACAATATCATTTCAACCAATTAATTATCCCTGAAAGTTTCGAAAGAGGTTTTCACATTCCGGTTTTTGCTAGGAATAGATATTAATTTTAAGGATAAGAGACTCATAATGTTTTCTCTTTTATTTGGCAGACGTTACAAAGATCATTAGAACATTATTAGACAGTGGTCAGCTACAATGTATTCAGTTTGGCTCTTTAAGGGAAAAGAAGAACACTGCACCAGCAGATATATATATATATATATATAGAAGATAGATTTATAAATAGAAGACTCGATACTGCTTGATATGTTAACAACAAGAAAATAATTGATATGGGTTATGGCTGTTCCAAATTATCTGCTATAAAATTGTTTAGATAGCTATACGACAAATACGTTGGTGTATTGACTAATCTCGTTCAAGAATTTAACATATAATTGGACGATTTTTAATTTGGTATGTAAAAGAATTTTACAGAAATTTTTGATATATACTTTTTAATAGTATGCCCTTGATATATACGATAATGTTACATCAGTTTTTGATTAATGTCTTCTTAGTTGTGTGTTCATTTGAATTATATAACCGCACTTCTCGTATCTGTATAAAGGAAAAGTTCAATTAGATTTGAATATGACATTTATTGGGAACCCGCTAATTGTGATCTTAAAATGAAAAAAAGCCTAGGGAAAGATTTCCAAGTTCCGATATAGTCTATTTTCATTACTATTTTAACAGAGCAGTCGAAGTATGCTAATTTGATTAAGAGAAACAAAAGGAAGTCCTTTTAGGAAGTTAAGCACCTTATAGTTTGAAGATTATGAAATGACTGCAACCTAAAGTTGCAGTTCTTCACGTTTTTATTTATTTGTTCGCTTCACGGACATACATAAATATCTATCAGTTAAATATATTCTTGTTGAAAATTATAGAATCTCAAATAGTTATAGATGTTGTTTTCTAAATATGATTTTAAATATGAACTAGTTCATTTGTCGAAATCATAGTCGAAACGAGACATAACTATTATTATTATTATTTATAATTCAAGTATATAATTGATTTATATACATAATATATGATTTGAATTTTGCATACATATATGTTCTTATAACTGAAAATAATCTAAAATAATCTGCATAATGCTAAATAATAGATTATTAATATGTCGAATTTAAAATCACAGATGTATTAAGTTAAAACTGACTGAATGTAGAAAACCTATCATGTTAAAATATATCTATTAAACACCAAAACTAGCAATGCACATATGCGCTAATCTACAACTCCTACTCCTATATCAACTAGTCCATTTTTGCTACTAGACATTACGCCATTCAGGAATCGTGACTATCGATGAGGTCATGTCGCTGTCATTAATTATTGATGACGCTGATGATGATTTTATTACGAGTGTGTCAGATTCGTTTTTCGATTTGTAAATTTATACTTAACGCATATAAAAATTGCAAACACATCGTTAACAAAAACTGGACCTGATGCTGCATAAAGCAGATGGGCTCTCAGCTCCATAGCAGCAGTTAAAAAGGAAATAAAATAATTGGTAGTCGGGACTTTATTATTTAATTAAGAAAGTAAAGTAGATAAAATGCAGCACAATTATAGAAATATTTAAATACCAAATATTTAAAGGAAAACTCTTTAAGATTAGAAAGATTTCAATAAAAGTGAATTCACTTTAAATTTTTGAAAAACATGAATAATTGAAACATTTTCGTTTGTGTGCCTACCACCCACCGCAAAAAGCCTCAAAAAATAAAACAAAGTAATGAAATATAAAAAGAAAACCAAAAATAAATAATTTTTATTTATTTCATGTCCTGCTTTTATATAAATTTTGACACATTGAAATTCTTTTGTCAAAAATTGACACAAACGCTACGTTATCCTGCATATTTATCATATCCTGCAGGAATAATTCAACTTTTTTTGTTTAACTTTTAACACCAGCACACTTTTGTAGGTAAACAAATGCCGGCAGAAATAAAAATATTATGCAAACAAATAACAATGTTGAGTGGTGCGGGGGTACCACGCTACGTATACTTACTCAATTTTTATTGTTTCGCTATTACCCTGAGGTCATTTCGGTGTTTGTTGTGGGAAATTAAAGCACAAATTATGGTCAACTTTCACCACTTTCATGCAAAATTATTATATATCCTCCAACTAGCCACGAGGGTCACTTTGAGTACCAACATTTAGAAGCAAAAAACTTTTCTCAACCGATATTTTTTTCCTGTTGCAGCTTTTATTTATGCTCAAGTGCACTTGAGAGGTCCTTAAGGAGTCTTATAAATATTATTATCCTCCATTTGAGTGCGTATGTGTGTGGATATGTGTAACACTTGAGTTCAAGTTGCCTTGTTACAAACTATTGAGACAACTTTTTCTGTAGTTGGAGAGTTTAGTTACTTTTGTTAACACTTTTGTTGAAAAGTTTGCTAATAAGCGTTCATATGAAGTACAGTGGAGATATTTGATACTTATTTAACTTTTTCTACTTTTAATTAATTTTTTTTTTGATTTATAAAAATATTGTGTTATATATATTCATATTGAGACCTGTTCGAGTTAGTGCATCTGGGCACTTTTACTCTTTGATAACTGGGGAGCTTCTGCAAAGTCCCACCATTCTCACTCACTAATTTATGTATTTTTCAAAATATATACATTAACCTTATAAAAATCCGGCAAATAAGTGTTTTTTTGGAAATAACTGTTCGTTCGCAGAGTATTTTTTAGACAGCTCAATATCCTACAGCATGAAATATACACATTTTTCGCTATATGATTACCCCTCCACATGGTATTATGTTATAACAACCCTATTTACTATAATTGTGTCACATTTTTTACTTAAGATCGCAAAAGCTTCGATACACGATCGTCCATTAGGTATCTTTTTAACAGTCTCAGCGTCTTTCATTATACAATATAATTATATTTTTTTAAAGGAATCAATTACTTATACGAATTTTTCATATATCGACAACTTTTCTGGAAAGTATCGTATAAGCCGAATATGGGATTGGTTATTTTTACTTTCAAAAGTGGTCATATTATCACTATTACTTCATAATTTGATATATTACAATTTGTTAGTCAGATTTATTACAGCAGAAGAAAAGAATCTCGAATTGGTACATAATGGGTAAGCCCAATAATATTTTTCAGAACTAGCTAGGTTATATGTTAAGTCTTTCTGAATACTGGAAACCAGAATAAATTGCAGATTGCTTTGAAATATCAATAATATTATTGGTTTTAAAAGATATGCAATATGCAATATTTTCTTTGGTCGTTATATACTGTGTAATACCCAAATCAGCCTTATCTTTTCGTAATGTTGCATTTCTATTAAATCAATCAAATATGCTGGATTTGTCAAATTTCAACAAGTCTGTCTTCAGTGTTAAGTATGGTTTTAAATCAGAGTGACTTGTCGCACACAGCACAAATTTGAAACCACAACATCTCCATCTATTTATAAAGAAAAGGTTCTATGGATACATTAAACTTCATTCAATTTTTACTGCTACCCTTCGTGTAAAATATTAGGTCATCAACATCTGGTGACCTTAGAAGCTACTGTGCAGTCAAAATGAAGTATACTCTGTGCGCCGGTAAATAATCTGTTTCAAACGTTCACAATCGTTCATCAAAGTGTTTGATTGCCCATAACTTTTCAAATTTTTTCACGGTCATAACCTCCCATATATGGATTAATGAATCTTATAGGCTTTGTCTTTATTCTTTACAGACCATTTAATTGTTTTTAACTTCAATGCTGAGATCTTATTAATTGATGCTGGACCCTTTATATGGCGAGACTTTAAAGTATATTTAGTATGTATAATTAATTGCAATGAATTATTAAACTCATAGTGTATCAGTTTGAAAAATTTATACACTTTTTCTAATGAAGGACATTTTCTAAGGAACAAAATATGTTGATTTCTTGCAAATTTTTATAAATTCTATACCTATGAAATCTTACTTAATAAGGATACTCTTTAAAATCACAAATAAACTTTAAAATTTTTGCCAATTATTCTTAAAATTATTGCAATTATTTGTCTATGCATGCCATTGTACTTCGGTAATAAGTTACATTTTGAATTTTCTAGTCAAAACAATTCTTTGTTGCTACCAACAACAATAATAAAAAAAAACCGTAAAAGACCAATAAAACTTACATTCTTATGATTATTTTTATTTGCTTGCCTGATTTGTTATTCTCACGGCCCTTAAGGTTGTCACAATAAGCACTCCGACACCATTTTTATCTTAATGTTCTTCACTGAAGAGTTGTGAAGTTCACTTGCATAAAAAAGTAAGAAGTTGAAAGTTGGCGCGGAAGGAGGTCATAAAAATGCCCAAGTGAATAATAATCAAAGTGGCAGCGTCGTAGATCAGCTGCTATTCTTAGAAATCTGAAATGGATTTTCCATGGCATGTGTGTTATGGTTAGTGAATCGCATTTCGTAGAGGAAGCGGATAGATGCCGTCAGACAGATTGTGCCCATTCTATACAAGACTCTTTACATATTCAAGAACTGCGCAAAATTAACTTTTATTGTGCGTTTAAGTATGTGAAAAGTTTTCCTTCTTGTGCAAAGCATGAAATAATTAAGCTTAATTGAGTTGATTTCGTAAAGAATTTGCCAACAAATTATTTGCTTTCTTTTATCGAGTTTAACTGCTTAAACAGTTTAAGGAGTTTGAGAAGAAATAGTTTCGTTAGATAATAATTAGGAATTAGCAGAACGATTTTATTGATTATTTTGTAAAGAATGTGAATACATTTTGATTTCATATATTAAATACATTTTTTCTATTTATACTCATGAAAATATTGAATACTGCCTATACGTAATGAAATTTTCATTATTAAACGTTTATACCGGTGAATTAACTTCAATTGCAGTTTAAGAAGTCGAGAGTTTTTACTACACTGAATACTACACTAAACAGAAGCATATTTGTAGTACGAGTTGATGTTGCAAAATATAAATTTATTAAAACATCATTTCATAACTATCCTTAAAAATTAATAAAATATTGAGTTAATAATTTTATAGATATATAGTTCTATTTGTTACTTTTGGGGAAGTTATATAGGATATATACAACTATATAAATAAATAAGAATCATATTAATTTATTAATTAATACTACATCTACAAAATTTTGCTAAAGTATATTCAATATAGATGCCGGATAAGTCATTTATACAATATACACATAATTTTGTTTTTTGATAAGACAGTGTAGTCGAATGGAACTGCAATCTACTTTAAACAGCTTAACTTCTCTCTCTGGAATGAAGTGGTTAATCCAAGTTTCTTCCATTGTTATATACCGACAAAAAAGTATTTTTCATAAAACTTCAAGAGTTCCAAACAACTCTCAGAATCATTATCACGTTGTTGCTTTTGGTCAAATGTCAACAAAGGTACCTGCTTCGAAAACAGCTTTTTTATAGATAATGTTAATGCAAAATGAAGCCCACCTGCTCTTATTATATATTTAAGGGGTCACTTTATGGTTTGTCAAAACAATTTTGTGAATTTTTTTTGATATTCACAGAGGGTTTGGTATCATCAATAGAACTGTAAGGCTTGCATCCAATTTTTAAACGTCTTCTTCTGTGAAAAGAAAATTTCAAACGATTTGTAAATTAATAAAATAATATAATTTACATGATAGAGAGTTCATTCGAAAATATCCATAGCAGACAGAGAGATACAGAAAACCCTCATCGATAGTTTTTGGGAAGTAGTATCAAGGTAAGAATCAATATTCTTACCTTGATATTTGAAAATATCCATAGCAGACAGAGAGATACAGAAAACCCTCATCGATGGTTTTTGGGAAGTAGTATCAAGGTAAGAATCAAGTATCAAGGTGAATGTATACCACAAAAATATATAAAAAGCAGTTAATTTAGAACCATAGGATATTAAACATTTTGATTACAGAATGTGAACGTTGTTGCAAGATTTTATACCGACACATTAAGCACGCATCAACATTGCAACATTAGCTGAAATACAATGATCCATTATTCCTTTTGACCGCACAGTGGCCTCTACGGTCATCAGAAATAAGTCCAATCGATTTCTCGATAAGGACAATATTAAAGGCAGTAAATGGATAAAGATACCGCGACTTCAAATTTGTCACTTTAGTGATTCAAATCCGTACTTCAGAAGGCAAACTTGTTGAAAATTCGAAATAGACTCGGAAAATTTGATTGTTTGATTTAAATGATTTGATAATGATGATAATAATGAATGAAGGCTTAAGTAAGTTAAAATAAAATGTTGCTACACTTGCATATAACTACATTAAATACACATGTCTTGACATATTCTTCTTATTTTACGTGTATTAAGTTAAATACTTAGTACTTCAATTTCATTAAGTTACTATTTCATTCATCAGTATTTTTAGCTAAAACACATTTTAAAATATCTTTAAAAATTTAAAAATTTTTGTCAATTTTAAAACTTTATTTCAAAAGTAGTTTCGTCAAAGTTTTACTTCTTGTTCATTTTATAGAACAACTGCAGAGCAAAGAATTAAGCTCAATTACCATAAAAATACATGTAGAACATCAATAAAATATCCAAGCAGCACTCACAATCAGAAATCGTGTATAAAAGTGTGTACGAGTGGCAACACTGTGTTGAAACACGTACTGGCAACATGTTACACACCAAAAATTATAGTCACTTCCTCGATTTTGATTTTAGCTAACATAATAAGTATGAAAGTAGCACGCAAAGCGGTGGAAGTGTTGCAAAATATGTTGACTCAACTCATCAAAACCGACAACAAGCGACATTACCAACAACGTCGATAGCAATAAGTGGGTGCTTGGGGGCGGAGCAGTGAAGAGCTATTAAGTGTTTCGTAATTGAAGCAAACACACATAAATACACATAGACCAAGTAATGGCAACGCATAGATGCCAATAAAGCAGATGTTATATGTACTTCCGGGTATATCGAGGCGATGCTAAGCGATGTTAAGAGTTAAGAGCAGCCTGACTAGTATAAGGTATCTAAGTGGTTTGGGTATGAGTTTACAGACATACACTTGCACAGAAGAAAAAGAAGAAATGATAGGAAGAGTGGAGGATTTCCTAATGAGTGCTTCATGAATGAATTTCTGCCACAGAATACTAATGCGATGGAAAATTCATTTTTCCACACGATT
>NC_051846.1:172871819-172876116 GCF_002237135.1 Teleopsis dalmanni
TTGCAATAAAATTTAGTTGAAGTAATATTGAGAATGAGCACATAATTGCTTTTCATAAAAATAATTTTTAATTTAAAATAATTTTTAGTAGAATTTAGTTTTTATTATATTATTAGTTAAAATATTATTATTAGTTCTTATAAGCAGATATAAGTGCGTATCACATTTTTATTTATTAATTAATAAATATTATGTATAAAATATTCACTTCAATGGAATTTGTGATTAAATGACAACAATAATTGCAGCTTTTGTGGAAGTAAACATACAACCAAACTACAAAAAACCTTTTTAACACTATATAAAAAATATTTGATTGAAAATACGGTTTTTAATTGATGGTATTTAAAAAATTAATTGTTGTTTAAAAAAGTGAATTTTACTAACAAATCCTGCGCCAAAAGAGACAAAACTTTGTTTAGGACTGAAAAATATTACAAAAATATTAATTCGTTAGAAAAATATACCATAGAACGATATAATCGTATAGAGATCATGCGATACCAACAGTTTTGCTTTAAATCTACTATAAAAAAGATTGAAGGTAGATTATATCGTTATTTATAGTTAAAGTTCCTAATTTTTTGTATGGAATATTAATTGTAGAAGATAACTTGATATCTACAAGTTGTATATATGTTGATAATGTACTATATCGTTTCTTGTTTAGTTAATAAGTGTCTAAATGCTGGTATATCTCCCTTTATTGATTTCTCAGATTTTGTTATACTCCGAGCTTGAAGTTTTCATATTAATATTTCTTCTAAATATTGTTATTATTATCTACTAGGTATTATAGTATTATTTTGCTTTTGTTGTGTACTATTATCCTTAACACTTTATTTAAGAATATTCAAATTTCATATCAGATTTGGAAGCCTAATCACACGCAACATTTCCAAACAAAAGAGATGGATGATGATTTCTTTATAAATGTTTTATTTGTATTAATTAGTTGCTTTAATAGAAAAGAGATTAAAGAGCGCTAAGCGTATTTTGGCTGGTAACTCTTTTGTTTTAAATATTTATCTTCAAAGTAAAAAGTTCAATTTAAGTTAAGCTCAGATATGCTTGATGGTGTTGTTATCAGCTTTTATATTGTATACCATTTTTAGCTTGAATTTTATTTTTACAGGATCTTTGATTAAGATCCTAGAATTTTGGAGGATCTTAAACATATTGTCGCTTAGGAAAAGTTTATTTCTTACTAAAGCTTTGCTCGGATTATCAATCAGAACCATCTCAATAAGAATTACTCATAGAGACTTTCGATCTAAAACAATTTAAATATTGTTTACAATTAAGTAAAAATATATTAGGAAACTTTACAGGATCTCTAACATTACACCATAAATAAAAATCTTAGCTTACACAACTGGGAGCTTACTCTAATGGAACGTATAGGTTTTGTGGCAAATAGAACATGATCTCAAAACACGTGCAAAAAAGTGTCTGGATGGGCATCTCATGTTGGATAAAAAGAATAAAGAATAGTATTGAAATTTAACAATTAAGAATATTTTTAAATAATTTAATCATGTTACAGTTGGTTTATTATTTCGTTCTAATATAACACAGCAAGTGAACTTGCTTAAAAATACTCAAAGCATTTTTATAAAACTCCGGGTACGAGTTCAACATTAGATGTTTTCAGTCTCAAAATACTATTTACGAATAAATAAATATAAGAAATAATCCCAAGACCATTGATCGTGGATATTTGGAAATGCTCGAAACAGCTGTGTAATCAGTCAAAAATTCAATAATTTAAAGAAATAAAAATATTTGTTGTTGCAATTCACTTCTTTTTGAAAAATCGTTCTATTAAATACAATAGCTTCTATTAAGTTAATAATTACTTTCGTCGAAACTGTCTTCAAAATATAAAAAAGAAGATAAACTCTGTAATGTGGATGCTACATTATAGAAATAAGTCCCCCCATAAAGGAGGACAATAGATCTCTAGGTTCTCTAGGTGAAAACAATAGAGAACCCAGAGTCGCAATATCAAATAATGTCAAAAGTGAGGTCTATAAAAAGAACATATATATTTCAAAAGCTCTTAGTTATGTAAATATAAAAATAACCATAGATAAAATTTTATATTTTCGATGAAATGAAGTGAAGGAAAATACAAAACCGAACTTGTTCAAGTTTTTCTTTGTAACTATAAAATATGGGAGAAAAACGTATTTCTTACACATATTTTCATGCATGTACTGAGGCGTATCACCGCACTAGACAAATTCAATTAAAAAAAAATAAAAATAAATGCATACTACCTTCCTACACAAAGGATATGTATTGTAACTGAAAAACTAAAAGCAAAAGTCGAAATAATGAGAGATATTCCTTGCTCGGCATTTTATATATTTTTATTACTGTTGTGCTCGTCCCAAGTATGCCTAAAGGCTTTAACGAGACACAGTTTCCTCATTTCTCTATGAGTTTCTTGTAAAAAAATACTATGACAAAAAAAAAAAAGAAAATGAAAATGTCCTAAAAATAAAAATGGAATCACAAAACTCTTTGCTATTCTCATCTTTGGAAGAAGTGTTGGCGCCAACAGTGGTGCCTGCCGCTCGAAGGTGGAATTGCAAATATGTAGATTCATTTCAAACTCATTTAAATATGACAATGTTTGTGCATTTGCTTGTTTGTGCAAGTGTTTGTACATAATTATACGAAAACAAATGCATGAGGAAAGTATCTTGATGATTTCAAGCAGTAACAGCTGCCAAATGCACTTTGCGCCGAACGTTTCAACAAATAAAGCTCATTACGTACTTTAAGCATTTTTTTGCATTACAATTTTATTTAATTTTTTTTATAATTTTTTAATTTTTTATATATATTCTTATTTATTTCATTTTATATAAATAATCTAAAAATAAAGTGAACGAATGGCTCAACAATTTGGCTCATAAAACTTGTCATAACTCAAATTCATTAGTTGATTTCTAATTAGTTACAAAACCATTTAAGAAGCATATTTTTCGGCGCTATAAATTTTCATGACTGAGATTTGAGCATTTGTTTATTTGTTTATTTGTCACAATATTTTTGTTGTTTGTTTGAACAACTGTTAAAACAACAAAATAAAATGAAATTCCAAAATGTCCTTTGCGTACATTTCGAAGGCATTTTGCCAAGTAGTTCAATGCGTACATGAGAAAATGTTGCTCTTGAAGCTCTGAAGTCCTGCCTTGCAACAGTAGCCATTTTTTTATTAGTTTTTCATTTTATTTTTTTGTGTGTTTTTTTTTTCTCCTATTTTGTTTGCTTATGTTTGTATAAATATTCTTATGTTTGTTTATTTCCACATACGATTGTTATTGTTTTCCTTAGAGCAAAATTGATTCGAAAATTTTTGGCAAATTAAAAATTTCATACATGAGAACACATATTGTGTCCTTATGTGCCAAAATTGTTTTTTCTTTCCTCACTGAGTCTTGCTTAAAGCGCAAGTAAAATAATAAAAACATTTAATTTGACTTAAAAAATTGTTTATGCCGACTCATGCCTTGAAAACAATTACAGAGATATATTCGCTATGCATTTATTTATCTTTTTGTGAGCATCACTTAATCTGGCAGATCTTGCAGTGCATAAATTCTACAATAAATTACCGAAAAAATCGCTATCGTCTCACTACATTAGTTATTTATTTCGGTTTGCTATGTGATTGTGGGTGTTGGCGCAGATTTCTGTACTCTTTGACAAATTTATGTATTTACACATAATATATAGTAGATATAAATTCATTTAAATTTGTTTATAAATAAATGCATGGCATTTTTTGATATTATTTGTTTTCAAATGAAAACATGCAAATATTTGAAACTAAATATTTATTTTAATTTATTTATTTTTTTTTGAAAATAAATTGTGAATTTATTCATATAATAAATATTAATAGAATGGAAAAAGAAAAATTGATTAAATTAATTAAATTATTTGTTTTAATCGACTTGAATTGTGTTGCTTATTTTTCTAATTATGCAATAAAATTAATTATAATAAAAAAAAAGTTAATAAATTATTTTAATTATATATTTTTAAGATGTGCTGGCTCTGAGCTTCAAATTTGGCAGGACACGAGTTCGATTCCTGGTACTTACTTGTAGAATCAGACTAACAAACCGCAATCAATATATATGAGCAGTAAGCAAAAGTACTTGTGGATTGGTCATATTCTAAGAAGACTTGTGAGAGTCTGCAGAATAACCAGAATAACAAAATAAGCCGAATAACAAAATAATGATACCGGTTTTTTATGAAATGGTATTATGAAAAA